>NC_134353.1:443649844-443970379 GCF_048569485.1 Anomaloglossus baeobatrachus | reverse complement strand
AGCTGGGCCGATCCCCCTTATGGTTCAGCATACACAAGAGGGCGCTATCACACCAGGCGCACATACAGAACAGCAACCCCAGCTCCTACCATCATAAAGCCCTGCTGAGCCAGAGCCCAGAGCAAGCTAGTAACTGCGGCAGCCAGTCCAGCCAAAGTCAGCTACACACCCTGACAAAAGCCCAAATAAAAGAGATCTCAGAGAGTCGCAAGATGCAATACATAGAGGACTGGAAGAGTGAATTAGAGAACTCCCAGAAACTCACAATCTACTGGTCACTGCGGAGGGACTACACTCTGGCCCCATATCTGGAAAGGTTACGCCACCCCAAAGACAGGCAGACCCTGAGCCTGTACAGACTGAGTGCCCACAGCCTAGAGGTGGAAACAGGGCGGCACCAACAGACATACAAGCCGCGAGAGAAGAGACTGTGCCAGCACTGCCAGCACGGGGCTCTGGAGGACGAGGCGCACTTCCTGCTGCACTGTGACAAATACTCAGCAGTGAGGGCCTCCCACTTCCAGAAATTTACCACCCATACCCCGGACTTTCCATCCATGGACGAGGACATGAAACTCCGCTTCCTACTGGGGGAAGAGGAATCAATGGTGGAGATCGCCGCCCAATATGTCACCACATGTCATAAGCTGAGGGGAACATAAGGCCCCTAAATGGACTTTCAGAGCTCAAATTGTGCCCCCAACTCCCCATAACCCTGATCGCCTCCCACCACACTTACTGTATTTCTCTTGCTTTGGCAACACTAATTGTATTTTGGTCCTGCCAATAAAGCATATTTGAATTTGAATTTGAGAGACGAGAGAAGAGAGAGGGAGAGAGAAAGAGAGGAGAGAGCAATGCAGCCTCATTCCATGAACTGCTCCAATTTTAGACAAATTAAATTCTTTACCGGGGTGGCCGGGACTTGAACACGTGAACTAATGCTTCTTAGGCAGTAGCTCTAACCATTGAGCCACTGGCTGTAATGAGAAACATAGGCAGATTTGGCAGGGTGGATTGATTTAAATCACGCCGATTTAAATCATGATTTAAATCACGATTTAAATCAAAAGATTTTTTTCTATTTAAATCGGATCGATTTAAATCATGATTTTAATCATGATTTAAATCACTGATTTAAATCAAAAGATTTTTTTTAATATAAATCACGATTAAAATGAGAAGTGAGAGCAGTGTGCATGTGCGCCCATAGTTACACGGACGAAACTAGGGGCAACGATCTAACGCCAGGGTGAGGGGGGGACCCCAAAGTAAGTAAAAATCTTTTTTGTTTTACTATATGGCAATAGGTAGGTGTTTAAAAGCAGCATGTCTTAATTGTATAAACTATTAATAGCCTCCACATTTTGTTCATACTGCCCCTTTAATTCCACACTTCTAGCTTGGTTTCAGTTTTGGTTTAGTTTCTTTTTCCCTGCATTCAGTTGACATGCCCAAACTTGTTGGATAGTCAGCAGTACTTGGCTCAGGCTGTAGTAACATCAGCAGTGCTTGGCTCAGGCTGTAGTAACAATCAAACTTCATAAGTGATCTGTGTGAGCCATGGCAGCAGGTCGTAAGAGAGACCCTATTTGGGTTCATTTTGTTGAGATGCCAGCAGCAGATCTTGGAAAGAAAGGTGCAAGAGCAAAGTGCAAATACTGTCAAAAGGATATCCAAGGACTTGTTTGCCGTTTGAAATCACATTATGAAAACTGCAACCAGAAGGGAAATGAAGATGTTGATAGTGATACAACTAATGTCAATGAACCCCCACAGCTTCTTATGCACCAGGAGCCTAGTACTAGTGGTAAGTCTGCCAATTAATTTACAACCTATTTTTTTAACAGACATTTTACTGGGATGGTTAAAGTCTATGAAAAGAAAAATTTCTAGCACTGGTAGTTCTGGAGTATAGAATTTAAATTTATGTTAAGGCAATATTTCACAGAAAATGAACGCTAAAGGACATGTGCACCTTTATTTTTTTAAGGTGCACATGTCCCCCCCCGCAGCGCTGAGATCCGTGGCTTCGTTTTGACCGTCCACCTCCCGTCCTCCGGTTGCGGCCTACTCGCAGTGATCCAGCGGCGTGACGTCAGCGGGCCGCACGCTCCATTGAAATGAATGGAGGCGCGCTCGCGGACGGGCAGAACGAAGCCACGGATCCCCGCAGCGCTGACATCGGAGGTAAGAGAGCTGCGGGGGGAGGACATGTGCACACTGTGACTGGCTGCACCTTAAAAAATAAAGGTGCACATGTCCTTTAAGTAAAAATAAAGTGTGTATACGCTTATTTTTTTTTTATTGTAGGCTGCAATTCACTTTTGAAGTCTGCCAAATTGACCATTTTTAAAAAAAAACATTTTTAAAACTTTTGTGACATAATTTTTTTCAGTTGCTGAGGCTCTGATATTAGTTACCAGTATTACAGCAACCTCACCGGAAAACTTGAGTAGCATAACTTTTGAGACAGCCCTTATAGGACGAGGACCATTACATTGTTCAAAAAGTTTGTTTCAATATTTTCGTTATATTTCTTCAAATACGCAGTCGATTTATATTTTTAATTTCTGTGCTTTCAGGGTCAAATATGGCTTGTGCTGCACGTGACAATCAATATCTGGGTACAACTTCAACAAAGCAGCCCAAAAAAAAACTTTGCGTGCAACAAAGTGTAGAAAAATTCATCTTAAAGACTACGACGAGCCAGAAAGAACATTTTGATGAATTAATTGCTAAATTCATATTTGCAACCAATTCTTCTTTCCGACTAGTTGAGCACCCATTGTTTGTACAAATGATCGAAGGAATTAGACCAGGCTACAAACCACCAAGTAGATTTGATATCTCAGGAAAACATCTTCAGGCTGTATACGACATAGAAAGAGCGGCTTGTACAAAATATTTGAAAGACAAGGTTGTTAACATGAGCTTGGATGGTTGGAGCAACATCCACAACGACCCCATAATTTGCACTTGTGTCACAACAGAAGATGGTGAAACTTACCTTACAGACACAATCGACACATCTGGAAATTCACATACTGCTGAATATTTACTTGAAATTGCTAAGAACTCAATTCACCAATGCCAAGAACAGTTTGGATGTAAAGTAAGGAGCTTAGTTACTGATAACGCAAGCAATGTGGCAAAAATGCGAGCGGAACTGGCACAGGATGACACAAATGTCATTACATACGGTTGTTCTGCCCATTTGTTGCATCTTTTGGCAAAAGACCTGCATATTTTGGGTGTCAAGGAACATGTTGTAGAAATTGTTAAATATTTCCGCAATAATCATTTTGCACATGCAACCTACAAGGAAATGGGAGGACTGAAGTTGGTTCTACCACAAGATGTTAGATGGAATACCTTGGCTGACTGCTTGGAACTGTTTATTAACAACTGGTCAAAATTACTGTCCATTTGCGAAACACATCGGGATAAAATTGATGCTAATATACGAAGCAAAGTATTAAATCTTGGTGTGAAGAGAAATGCCGAGGACCTTTTGGAAAGGTTAAAGCCAATATCGATTGCGTTGGATAAAATGCAGAAAGATACTGCAACCATAGCTGATGCCACAGAAGTTTGGAAAGATTTAGAAGGTTCTCTAGATCTCTTGAACCTCTCAAACAATGTAAAGGTTGCAATACAGCACCGCAAGGACCAAGCATTAAAAGAAGAACACTATTTAGCCAATATCTTGCATCCCATCTACAAAGGGAAAAAATTATCTGAGGCGGAAATCAACTCTGCAATGGAGTGGCTCGCCAATACTAACCATGACATTGTGGCAACTGTGCTGAAATTGAAGTGTGAATCTGCACCATTTCAAAAATACATGTTTGCAGATAACGTCGTTAATGAACTAAAACCACTGGACTGGTGGAAGTCGCAATCACTTGTTCTTCCAGCAAAGATAATAAATCTAGCTACTCAGCTACTGACTGCATCGGCTTCATCCGCAGGAGTAGAGAGATTGTTTTCTTCATTTGGTTTTGTGCACACAACAGTCCGAAACCGCTTAGGAACTGCTAAAGCAGGACAACTGTTTTTCCTATTAAAAGTCCTAAATAAACAGTAGGCTTAAAGGACTGATGTATTCACTGAAGATGTTTGCTTACTTCAAACGTTAGAGATAGGCTATTGTTAAAAAGTACTTACTCTCTGTAGTTCAATTCTGAGTGTTTAATAGTGCAAATAAAAATTATTAGGTTTCATAATCAACTGTTTTAATATTTTTATTTGTGTAAAACAATTAGATTTGCAAAAAGACAAAGTTTTGCTTGTGTACAACTTGATTAAAAAATCTGATTTAAATCAAATGATTTAAATCAAAAAAATCTGATTTAAATCAAAAAAATCTGATTTTTTTGATTTTTTTTAAAAAATCAAGATTTTTATCCACCCTGAGATTTGGTAACTTGACGTCTGCATTGCAGAGTAAAGTCCCCAGTGACAGCGCGGCTCACTTCAGCTGCTGCGTGGAGAAGGACACAGATCGCTTGTGTTCTACGGGGCTCCCTGTCATCTTCATGTAGCAAAGCTGACAGTGTCATGTGGATTACTTCGAACCTGGATTGTTGTTTGGGGATTAATAAAGAGGTAAATGAGGTGTTTTTTCGTCTTTTATTCCAAATAAAGGATTTTTTGCTGTGTGTGTTTATTTACTTTCACTTACAGGTTAATCATGGAAGATGTCCCGGGGAGACGCTTGTCATGATTAACCTCATTATTACCCCGATTGCCACCGCACCAGGGCAATTCGGGATGAGCCGGGTAGAGTCCTGGGACTGTCGCATCTAATGGATGCGGCAATTCCGGGCGGCTGCTGGGTGATATTGTTAGGGTGGGGGGCTCCCCATAACGTGGAGCTCTCCATCCTGACAATGCCAGCGTCCAGCCGTGTAGCTTCATCCTGGCTGGTATCAAAATTGGGGGGGGACCGCATTTTTCTTTTTTTTTATTATTTATGTATTTATTTTACTGCACGATATAGACCCGCCCACTGGCGGCTGTGATTGGTTGCAGTGAGACAGCTGTCACTCATCGTGGGGGCGTGTCTGAGTGCAACCAATCATGGGCGCCGGTGGGCGGAGAAGGCACGGAATACCTGATTGAATAATAAGCGGCAGCCATTTTCAAAAGAGGAAAAGCTGCCGGAGATTTGTGACAGCCGTGCAGCGAGGCGCCCGTGATCGGTGAGTAGGAAAGAGAGAGGGATTGTGCTGGGGACGCAGGACGCATGCAGATACGCAACGTGCGCACATACTTACTGTGAAAAGCCACGCTTTTGGTGATCAAACCGTTCTCGAACGTAACTCGAACTGCCGAACTTTTAGCAAATCGTTCGAGTTCGTCGAATGACTCGAACACCCCCCAAAATCATTCGAACATGAAATTGGCGAACCTCGAAAATCACTCATCTCTAATAAGTACAGTTTAGAAATTGTGCTGATGCCCTCATTCTGATGTTCATCTTATGCAGAAGATGCTTGACGCTTGCATGTAACAGGTCTGCTGGGATGCTGCGCACTTCGAAAATTAGGCGGTCTTTGAGGTCAGCCAGGGTGTCAACATTTCCCCGATAAACATGCTGTTTCAAGTCACCCCACAACCAGAAATCACAGGGATTGAGATCAGGCGAACACGGTGGCCATGCATTAGGGAAGGAGTGGCTCAAAATCCTGTCATCGGGAAAATGTACACACAGAACGTTCTTCACACAATTTGTGATGTGAGGAGGTGCTCCATCATGCATGAAGGTGGTCGTCTGAAGACACTGCCACTGTTGGGGTTGCGGAACTACCACTGTTTTCAGCATTGTCTGGTATCTCGCTGCTGTCACGGAACAGGTAGCAACCCCTGTTAGCCTCATTTCTTTGTAAATGAAAGGTCCAAGGATGAATGATGAGGTGAAGCCACACCAAACGGTTACCTTTGGCGAATGCAGCAGAAACCCCTCGACTGCATGCAGATTTTCGGTAGCCCACATGAGACAGTTTTGCCTGTTCACCGTTCCATTCAGGTAAAAACGTTCTTCGTTGCACAACAGAATATTCATTGGCAATTGCCATCCACTTCCACTCTCGCCAGAAACATGAATACAATGTCATGCGGGTATCATTCTCACGAGGAAGAAGTTGTTAATGATGGCTAATTTTGTACAGGTATGCCCGCAAAACCTTTCGGAGAGCTTTCCCCACTGTGCTGTACGGGAGCCCCAATTGCCTGTGTGGCGCCCTGGACAAGCCAGGGGCCACAGGTAACAACACACACACCCCCACCCCCAGCAGTTCACAGCAGACATCCCCAGTGAGACCTGATTTCTTCCCTCGGGTTCAGACAGACACACCAGGTGGTCGGAGTCAAGCAGATAGGCACGCCCACCGAGGAGTCTAGCTGGCCTGAGGCAAAAACCAGCAGAGACAAGTCCAGGCAGAGGAAGAGAGAGGAGGTCTGCAGAGAGGCAGACGCAGACTGGGGCCTAGGTTGGAGCCTAGGTCCCTCGTGTAGCCAGTGAGGCAGACGGTAGTGGCCGTCTGCAGGAGCCGGGAAGACAGTCTTGGTGGAACCGTAGGTAGCCGGGACAGGGTAGTGGCCCGTCCGGTACCGAACCAGGGAGCCAGCTGGAAACCAAAGCACAGGAGGAGCGTACACGAAGGTGAAGGAAAGGACTTACACTACCAACCTGGGGTCAGGGGAAAAACACCGCAGCCGTCTGTGGAACCCGTCCATCCAGCCGTTTGCTTTACCGGAGACTTTGCATTTCGTCATTGGCTGAGTGAGTACCACTGTGCCGTGCGGCACAGTGCTGCCCCTGCGACCCTGCACCTCACCAGGCCCCATAACCCGCCTGCCATCCATCCCTACCTCCCTCACCGGGCCCCGGGACAACCAACCTCCCTACCCACGGAGGGGAGAACCAACATCCAAGCTGCTCCCTGTCATCGCTCCCGGGATCCCCGTCCAGAGCAGCGGTGGTGTCACCAATCTCACCACAACCGTGGGTGGCATCACGGACAATATCCCTAAACCCAAACCACCCCCTTTCACTCACGGGCGAGGAACGCCGCTCGAGTCCCCGGGATCCAGCCCACCGCTCGAGCCACCACCGAGCAGCAGCAGCCGGACCCGAGCAGTGGGTGAGCGCAGCGTCCCCTCCTCCGCCCGCGACACCTGGACACACTGGGTGCACTGCTGTTCCCAGCAGGGTTGTTCATGCTTTGTTCCACGATGGCAGTGTCCCCAACAACCTCTCTGCTTACCGGTGATCACCCACGCCCTGGCTGAACACTAAGTAACCCTTTTGCCTCAAAACGTGGCATCATCTGCTTCAGCAAATTGACAGCCATTGGACTGCTATGTATGTGAAGGTCTTTCAAACGACAAAAGGCTCTCAGTGCAGATGTAGCATTCCTGGCATTCTCATAAAACAACCGAACTAACAGTGCACAATCCGGGAAAGAGACAGGCTGAGTTGCAAGGCTGTACAACAGGGGTGGGGTACCTCCGGCCCGTAGGCCGCATGTGGTCCGCCATGACTTTTTATGCGACCCCGGGCAGTTTCCCGGGGGCGGCAGTGCTCGTGCCGTGACTGCTTTCTTGCAGGCCGCCGGCCCTTTAAATTCACATTGCTGCTTGTGCGCGCCAATGTGTTCTCCTGCTAACGTGACCAGAACTTACTTTATGGGCAGGCTTAGCGCTCTGCGCTTCCGTCCCACAGCAGTCTCACAGCTTCCAGCGTTGTGTGCCCGCCCCCTGCCCTTCGGAGCTGAGTGGCCGCCTTCTCCTTCCGATTCTGTGTGTCTGGCACCTGCACTCCGGTGTTGTGAGTGCAATGCTGCTATGAGTGCAGCGCCCGCCCTCTGCTGCTGTGTGCCGCGTCCAGTGCTTTGTGCCCCCCCACCCCAGCTCTGTATAGCCTCTCCCCCAGAGTCGCGTGAAACAGTCAGGGCTGTGTGCCTCCCAATGCTGTGTATCACCCCAGGTTTGCGTTGTCAGCCCTCCCTCTGTGATGTCAGGGCCCCCCAGTCCTGTGTGTAGCCCCCTGAGTCCTGTGTACAGTCCCCCAGTCTTGTGAGCAGCCCATCCCCCAGTCCTGTGTGCAGCCCATTCCCCAGTTCTGTGTGCAGTCCATCACCCAGTCCTGTGTGCAGCCCCCCTAGTCCTGTGAGCAGCCCATCCACCAGTCCTGTGTGCAGCCCATCCCCCAGTCCTGTGTGCAGCCCATCCCCCACTCCTGTGTGCAGCCCATGCCCCAGTCCTGTGTGCAGTCCCCCGTGATGTCTGTGCCTCCCCCCCAGTGTGCTGTCTGCGCACCCCCCAGTGTGATGTCTGCGCACCCCCCAGTGTGATGTCTGCGCACCCCCAGTAATGTCTGCGCACCCCCCAGTGATGTCTGTGCCCCTGCCCCTCTTGCAATGTGTATGTGCCTCTGCCCCTCTTGTAATGTGTATGTGTGGCGCCCTGGACAAGCCAGGGGCCACAGAGAAGAGCACCAACACACCCCACACTCCCAGCAGGCACACCGAAGTCAGACACAAAACCCTTGTTGCCTTCCTCCAGGGGCTGATGTTCACACCAGGGGGTGGGCCAGGCGGTTGGTCCCGCCCACCGAGGAGTTCACAGTCCTGGAGGCGGGAAAACCAGGCAGATTGGTTGTGGAGTTGGACGTAGAAGGAGGAAGGTAGTAAGAAAGCAGCCTGAAGTTGGTCCGGGTGTGTGGCCCGGACAGATCAGCAAGGTTGGCAGACGGTGGTGACCTTCTGCAGGAGTGGCCGATTGGAGTCTACCGTAAGGACCGTGGACGGGCGGTGGCCCAGCGGTACCGGACCGGTACGCAAAGAGAAGCCAGCACCATCTGGCAGGGGCTTACGGACCCCGGCAAGGCTAGGAGTCGCCGTGAATTTGCCGAATTCGTTAGTGAAGGGAACCTCCTGGGTTTCCCAACAGCCAAGTCCCGACAGAAGGCAACGGTCCAACCAGGAAAGGGAGACACCGCCACCGCCAAGGCAACCGTTTCTCAGGGCCAGCGCCTGCGGGCAAAAGGGGCTCCTCCAGCACATATCCAAGCTGGGGAGCGGGTTACTGGTGGGAACCCATTGGAACCATCTACCGTACATAGGTGCAGGGAAAGGCAGTCACCATCAACCTGCCGGGAGAAAACAACACCGCAGCCGTCTGTGGGACCCGTCCATCCAGCCGTGTGTTTTACCGAGAACTGTGTCCTCATCATTGGCTGAGTGAGTACCACCGTGCCGTGCGGCACAGCGCTGCCCCCGCGTCCCTGCACCTCGCCAGGCCCCGCACCCGCCTGCCATCCATCCCTACCCCATCACCGGGCCCTGGGACAACCAACCCCCTACCTACTGAGGGGAGAACTAACAACAAAGCTGCTCCCTGTCACCGCTCCCAGGATCCCCGTCCAGAGCAGCGGTGGTGTCACCAATATCACCACAACCGTGGGTGGCGTCACGGACAATAATCAAAACCCCCACAATCAAAATCCCCTTTTCACTCACGGGCGAGGAACGCCGCTCGAGTCCCCGGAATCCGGCCCACAGCTCGAGCCACCACCGAGCAGCAGCGGCAGACGCAGCAGACGCAGCAGCGGCTGGACCCGAGCAGTGGGAGAGCGCAGCGTCCCCTCCTCCGCCCGCGACAACTTGGCATCACGAACAGGATCTTACCGTTCTACCGACTGGTGGCCATCTTGGGCGCGAAAGATTCCCGCTCGAGCGTCTCCTCGAGTAGTGAAGGCGCGAAGGTCTAAACCCCGCCCCTATAGAGGAGGAGCCGGAAAGAGACTAAGGGGGACGGAAACAAGATGTCTGCGTCCGACGGAGCCACTGGAGGAGCGGCGGATGCAGCCGCGGGAGCACCCGTAAATGGGAATGGGCCTGCCCAGGTCCCGGCCGCGTTGGCGGGGGGCGCCGCGGCCCCAGCTCTCGCTCAGGTGATGCCGTTCTCTTTGCCCTATGTGCCCGGAGCTGCCTGGCTACCGCAGTACGATGGGAAACCTGATGCCTTGCAGGTTTTCCGGAAAAAACTTAGTCCGCTGCTAGAACTGTACCCCCTGACTGATAAGCAACGTGCAGCGCTAGTGCTGGGGCAGCTAACCGGCGCGGCTGAGCAAGAGGCGGAGACCTGGGCCGAGGGGGACCGGTCCTCTGTAGCCACCATATTTGAAAAGCTGCAGACTGCATTTGAGACCCGTACCGAGGCAGAGTTGCGGATGCAGTTCTATCAATGCCGACAACGGCCCACAGATAGCATTCGGGACTATGCCCTGCACCTGCAAACCGCACTCCGCACACTGAAGCGGGTGGACACCATCAACAGTGTGGACAGTAACAAGATGTTAAGTGAGCAGTTTGTGCAGGGGATGAGGTCCTCAGAGGACCGCAAACAGCTTCGGCTGTGGGCCCTAGAACACCCTGTTGTGGACTTTGCCGTATTAAAGGAACGGGCCATCAAAGCTCTGCAACCCCCCGCATTGGAAGCTCCTGAGCCAAACCCGTGGCCAGTTGAGACTGCTCCCATTGTGGTGGCTCCTGCCCCACCGGCACCTCCAGTGCCTGCAGCCCCAAGCGGGACGATGGAAGAGCTTGCTGCTCGAGTTCGCCGCATGGATGGGGACCTTGCTAAGATTCTCGCCGCACTCCAGCCTCCAACCAGATCCCAGGCACCGGTGAAGATGCAGCTCGCCGACAGCCCTGAGGACATGTCCTGGATGCAGCGGAGAAGGGCCAATGACTCACGGAACGGGCCCCCAATCTGTTACAGGTGCAGCAAACCCGGCCACTACTCCCGACGGTGTCCGTTAAACGAGCAACCCCTGGGGCCACGGGCCAATCCTCAGGAGTAGAACCCCATGGCCCCCCAGACTGGCGGGACCGGTACATCGGGGCCCGGCCTATCATCCCCGTGGCTGTGGACGGCATACCGGTGATGGCTCTCCTGGACACTGGATCACAGGTAACCACTATACCATACACACTATATCAACGGTATTGGGGAAAAGATGAGCTGGCTCCCCCAGATGCCAGTATAACACTGATTGCTGCTGATGGACTCCCATTGACCCAAGTGGGATACAAACAAGTAGCCATGACTGTGGGGCGAGCTGAACTGCAACACCAATGTATGATTGTGATAATGAATGAACCCAGTGATCATAACCCGAAGATAGTGCTAGGAACCAATGTGATGGAGCACTGTATGAGTGATCTGCTGACCCTACTGCAGCAGCTGGCCGCCACGGCGGCGGGGAGCCGACAGAGAGCTGTGCAGCGTGAGATCCAAGCCTTGATGTACCACCAGCATGTGAACTCGACAGGAGGAGAGATTGGTGGGGTGAGAGTGATGGATGTTGCCCCTTTGATTGTGCCTCCCAGGAGCGAGATGATGATTTGGTGTAGGGCAGCAGTAGGGCCCCAGGGGCGTGACTACCCTGCCATAATAGAGCCCATGCCCTCCGAGCACTGGCCCACAGTAATGGTCGCCCGAGGGGTGGTAGATGTAAAGAAGGGGAGAGTGCCTGTGAGGGTGCTGAACTGTGGGGAGGAGGAAGTCAGGCTTCCACAGTATGCTACACTTGCCAAGTTGCTCACTCTGGATCCCCACACCATCCGCGAGGCAGTTCCCCCAACCTCACCACCTACTGCCAGCACTCACCCGCCCCAAGGGGAGTTAGATGAGTGGCACCGACAGTTACATGTAGGCACTGACGATACCCCTACACATCACAAAGAAGGGGTATACTGGGTGGTACGGGAGTATTAGCAAGTTTTTAGCAAACATCCCTTAGACTTTGGGCAGATTAAAGGGGTCCAACACCATATCCCCACCGGTGAACACCCCCCTATCAAAGAGAGGTACAGGCCTATTCCCCCTGCACACTACCAATGTGCCAAGGACATGTTGAGGAACATGAGGGAGGCAGGGGTTATCAGGGACAGCTGTAGTCCCTGGGCCACCCCGTTGGTACTGGTTAAGAAGAAGGACGGCACCATGCGGATGTGTGTGGATTACCGGAAGATTAACCAGGTAATGCATAAAGATGCTTACCCACTGCCCCATATTGAAGAGTCCTTGGCCGCACTGAGAACCGCGAACTACTTCTCTACCCTTGACCTCACCAGCGGGTACTGGCAAGTGGCCGTGGCACCCGAAGACCGGGAGAAAACTGCCTTCACCACCCCAATGGGGCTCTGTGAATTCAATAGTATGCCGTTCGGGCTGTGCAACGCCCCTGGAACCTTCCAACGGCTGATGGAATGCTGTCTGGGGCATCTAAATTTCGAGACCGTCCTGTTATACCTGGATGATGTGATTGTGTACTCCCAGACATATGAAGCCCACCTGGAGCACCTGGCCGAGGTGTTCGCGTCCCTTGCCAAATACGGGATGAAGTTGAAGCCCTCCAAGTGTCATCTGCTGAAACCCAGAGTGCAGTACCTGGGGCATGTGGGAAGGAGTCGCCCCCGACCCCGAGAAGATCACTGCCATCCAAGACTGGCCGAGACCAACCACAGTGAGGGAAGTAAGGCAGTTTCTGGGTCTAGTGGGGTACTACCGTCGCTTCATCAAGGGGTACACGAAGATGGCTGCCCCCATGCAAGACCTCCTCGTGGGACAGACCAAAGGTGGTAGACCCCTCAGAGCCCCACTGGTGTGGGAAGAGAGGCATGAGGAATCCTTCCGCCAGCTGAAAGCGGCCTTGACCGGAGAGGAGATCCTAGCGTATCCTGATTACAGCCACCCGTTCATCCTCTACACCGATGCCAGCAATGTGGGCTTGGGGGCAGTCTTATCCCAGGTCCAAGACGGGAAGGAAAAAGTGATTGCTTATGCTAGCCGAAAGCTCCGACCGACTGAAAGGAATCCTGAGAACTACAGCTCTTTCAAGCTTGAGCTCCTGGCGCTGGTGTGGGCTATCACCGAGCGGTTCCGCCATTACCTGGCCGCAGCAAAGTTCACAGCTTTCACGGATAACAATCCGCTGACCCACCTGGACACGGCCAAGTTGGGCGCGTTGGAACAGCGGTGGGTGGCCAGGCTAGCCAACTACGATTTCACCATCAAATACAGGGCCAGTCGTGCCAACGTTAATGCTGATGCACTCTCTCGGATCCCCCACTTGTCGGAAGAAGGGTGCGAGGATGACGACCTCGACGAGATCGAGTTGCCTGCATTTCACCAGCCACCAACTGAGAAGGTGGATGTCCACCAACAACGGGTGAACCTGGACCCGCTGCCCAGTCAGGAGTGGCAGGAAGCTCAAAACCAGGCGCCCGCTGTCCGCCTAGTCAAGATCCTGGTGGAGCAAGGCGCTGCTGGGATAGACCCTGCCGCCCCGGCCGAAGCCCAACGCCTGTGGCGAGAACGGACCCGGCTGTACCTACACCAGGGAAAGTTGTACCGTCAGCTGATCAACCCGAAGTCTCATGAGAAAATCCGCCAGTTGGTGATTCCCCAAGCTAACGTACCCACCGTCCTACAAGCGTACCATGATGGTGCTGGACACTTCGGATGGAAGAAACTGGAGATGCTGTTGAGAGAGCGGTTCTATTGGAGTGGAATGTGGGAATCTGTAGAGGCCTGGTGCCGAGAGTGTGGCCCTTGCATGCTGAGAAGGAAGGATGAGGCCAGCCAGAAGGCGCCCCTACACCCGATCGTTACACATCAACCGCTGGAGCAGGTCGCCCTGGACCATGTGAAGCTCACCCCCAGCTGAAGTGGGTACACCTACGCTCTGACCATTGTAGACCACTATTCAAGGTTCATGGTGGTTGTCCCAGTCAAAGACCTAACTGGCCGCACCGCCGCTAGAGCGTTCCAGGCTTATTTCTGCCGACCACATGGGTACCCTGAGAAGGTGCTTACTGACCAAGGCCCAGCCTTTGAGGCGGAGGTGTTCCATGAATTTTGTCAGTTGTACGGCTGCAAGAAGATCCGGACCACGCCTTACCATGCCCAAACCAATGGCATGTGTGAAAAGATGAACCACCTGGTCCTGGGCCTCCTCAAGACGTTGCCGCTAGAAGAGCGGAACCTGTGGCCGGAGAAGCTACCTCACTTGGTCGATATGTACAACAATATCCCCTCCATCTCAACGAAATGCACCCCAGCATACCTGATGAGGGCTCGCCCCGTCCGGCTACCGGTGGATCTGGACATGGGATTGGAAGCCCCAGAAGCACTCCCTTCGACAGCTGAATGGGAAACTCGGCGGAGGGTGCAATACCGACAGATTCAGGAATATGTTGAGAAGAACTTGAGTCGTAGTCGGGAACAGCAGGAGCAGCGCTTCAACCAGATGGCGTCTGCTGGCCCTTTCCAGCCTGGAGATGTAGTGCTGAAGCGGAAGAGGAGGACCCACAAGCTGGATGATCAATGGGAACAAACCCCATATGTCATACAGCCCACAGGATGGGAAGATGGGAAGGCCTACCAGATCAGTCGTGACCAAGGGGGCACTTTGGCCACGGTTTCCCGGGACCATCTAAAGAGGTGCCCACCAGCATTGAGGGCAGCGGCTGAAGTTCCGGTTCCTCCACCAGCGGAGAAGGCAAAAGAGGTAATCCACACCGTGATGGGTGACTTCCCAGCGGACTGGCCTACACAGAACAGCGCGGTGATTCTTCCAGTGATACTGTTCCCACAACCCGTGGATGAAGAAGTGATGGAAGCGGTCAACCGTGAGCCAATGCCAGTGCCCAGGGATGAACCTGTGCCCAGCTCCCCTATGCCTCCGCCTGCCCCACACGATAACAGGGATGAGGAACTGATTGTTCCCTCTCCCCCGCTGCCTGTCACCACTGACACCGGACCCCGGAGGTCCACTCGTCCCAACCTAGGTAGACCCCCACTTAGGTACAGGGAAACTACTATTTAGAGGGGGGGAACATTGTGTGTTAAAAATGCAGTTGAAAGTTTGAAAATGGTTGAAAAAGAAAATGATAAGAATAATCTACCGTGAAGTTCATCTGATTTGCTACTTGATTTGAAATCGGTCGTTGCCGGCAACTGGTCCCCCGTTGGGACCCCCTTCACCATTTTTGCATAAGGAACTCCTTATGAACAGGCCCGAGAACTAGCAGGGCAACCACAAACTAGTGGCATGTAAATAATGTTGTTGTGGCTTCTACCGTGACCGCCTCCAGAGAGGCAGATTGGAGGAAGGGCCCGCAGTGGAGCAGGCTGGGGCCCAGCCACCACCGGAACCGGTGGCGATCCTCTGGGGGTTTCAGGGGTTCCCCATGGACGTGGGTCCCCTGGAAAGGACAGAACCCGCTCGGGCAACTTGTGCTGGACTGGGGTCAAGGGGTGTTGCCTGTTTACTTAGGGGCAGCATCAGGGCCAGGTTGCTTGGGTGGGAGAGAGCGGAAGCCGTAACCGTTGCAACGTTTAAGTAAGAGTACCTCCCGATGTGGGAAGATGTTATTATACTTGTATGTGTGTTACCGTTTTTCTATATTTTCCAGTTGGTGAAAATAAAACCGGTGATGGACGGGCAGCCCGCGGACGGTCTGCATTTAACTAAGGGGGAATGTGACGCCCTGGACAAGCCAGGGGCCACAGAGAACAGCACCAACACACCCCACACTCCCAGCAGGTACACCGAAGTCAGACACAAAACCCTTGTTGCCTTCCTCCAGGGGCTGATGTTCACACCAGGGGGTGGGCCAGGCGGTTGGTCCCACCCACCGAGGAGTTCACAGTCCTGGAGGCGGGAAAACCAGGCAGATTAGTTGTGGAGTTGGAAGTAGGAGGAAAGTAGTAAGAAAGCAGCCTGAAGTTGGTCCGGGTGTGTGGCCCGGACAGATCAGCAAGGTTGGCAGACGGTGGTGACCGTCTGCAGGAGTGGCCGATTGGAGTCTACCGTAAGGACCGTGGACGGGCGGTGGCCCGGCGGGACTGGACCGGTACGCAAAGAGAAGCCAGCACCATCTGGCAGGGGCTTACGGACCCCGGCAAGGCTAGGAGTCGCCGTGAATTTGCCGAATTCGTTAGTGAAGGGAACCTCCTGGGTTTCCCAACAGCCAAGTCCCGACAGAAGGCAACGGTCCTGTCACCGCTCCCGGGATCCCCGTCCAGAGCAGCGGTGGTGTCACCAATATCACCACAACCGTGGATGGCGTCACGGACAATAATCAAAACCCCCACAATCAAAATCCCCTTTTCACTCACGGGCGAGGAACGCCGCTCGAGTCCCCGGGATCCGGCCCACCACTCGAGCCACCACCGAGCAGCAGCGGCAGCCGCAGCAGATGCACCAGCGGCCGGACCCGAGCAGTGGGAGAGCGCAGCGTCCCCTCCTCCGCTCGCGACATATGTGCCCTTGCCCCTCTTGCAATGTGTATGTGCCCCAGTACCTCTTTCAATGTGTATGTGCCCCAGCCCCTTTTGTGGTGTCTGTGCCCCAGTCCCGCTTGTGGTGTCTGTGCCCCAGCCCCGCTTGTGGTGTCTGTGCCCCAGCTCCGCTTGTGGTGTCTGTTCCCCAGCCCTCCTTGTGGTGTCTTTGCCCCAGCCCCCCTTGTGGTATCTGTGCCCCAGCCCCTCTTGTGGTGTCTGTGCCCCAGCCCCTCTTGTGATGTGTATGCTCTCAACGTCTCCTGTGACTTACACATTACATTGGTGATGTTGGGGGCATATACATCAGATTGGAGATGCTGGGGGCATATACATCACAGGAGGGGCTGGAGGCATTTACATGTGTGATGTATGTGCCCCCAGTGTCACCTGTGATGTATATACAGTAGTCCCAGCATCTCCTATGTGATGTATATACAGCAGTCCCAGCGTCTACTATGTGATATATATGCCCCCAGTGTCTCTTGTGATGTATATACAGCAGTCCCAGTGTCTCCTATGTGATATATGTGCTTCCAGTGTCTCCTGTGATGTAGATACAGCGTCTGTTATGTGATGTATATGATTTACCAATCTTATTATCACAAAGAGTTGACTGCGCTCCAGACGGAGACAAACCTGAAAAAGCAGCTGTGAGAAGAAACATGATTAGTATCACCACAAATCACAGCCGCACCAAAGAGAAGCCGCTCCGGCCGCCACAGTAGGGGTGAGTTAATTAATTGTTTCACCAAATATAGCAGAATCATTTAAACATTGATAATTTTGCTAGTAGAAATTTCCGAATGGCCCCCGGCAGAAAAAAGGTTCCCCTCCCCTGCTGTACACTGTACAGCGCCACTTTTTCACATGGTGGGGAGTTTTAGCATAATTTATTTTTAAGATGACTTTCATTTCTCCATGCCTTGAATAGCATGCATACCAATTTTCAGCCAATTCTGTCTACTGGGTCAGTCTGCACACGGCTCCAAACACCTTAGGTTATTTTATGTGTGTATTAAAATATATGGTCGAGGATGACCATATTTAAGTGGGGAGGTGTGTAGGAGGTGGTTGAGTCCTGCAATATAAAATGTATGGTTATGTAAAGGGCAATGTGCTATGCTTATTTCTAAATGTGTGTTACAAATCGGCGCCGCCACAGCCGCAGGCAGCCTGCTGTGATTCCAGTTACACCCAGGCGCCGGCCGCCATTTTTGGGCGTGCCTCGGGTCGTCCAGCTGGCTGCTTCCTCCTCCACGTCTAAGTGTGAAGATGCGGCTAGTGCGCATATGCATGCCGATTTACCCGAGTCAGAGCTAAAGTCCAGTGTTTCGCCTAGTGAGCATGCTCAGCCTGACTGTGCCATTCCTGAGGCTGAGTCCTCAGTTCTGCTAGCTTGGTGCAGGTTCCAGATACATTAGAGTGGGACTGTTACCAAAGACACCACCTAGCGGTTCAGCAGAGATAGTGGCAGAATGGAAGAGATTGGATTAAAAGGGAAGTTACAGATGTGATAAAAAGGATGATTGGCAAGGATATCCACATTTGCTGTTTGTGTCAATACATCACTCTGGAAGCCATGTTATCTAATGAAGTGCTATTTATATTTTTAAAGAAATTTTTAGATAATATGAAGTTGTCATATCTGGTAGTTTTAACTATCTCACAATGAAACTGCAGATGCGGAAAAGAGGATGATTGGGAGGTCTCGAGAGAAGCCAGTTTAGAATAGGGTTCAAGTGTGAGAAGACATGGCCTCAGTAGTAGGTGTTGTGAATGTCATCCGAGGGGGTGATGGTTTGGAGCTCTCTCTGAAGGTTAGGGCTGGGGGTGAAGCTGACTGTGACTCAAAAGTTGTGGGAGTTAATTGGGAGTTTGGGAAGTCCAATTGCAGATCAGCCTGGGCTATATACTGTAGAAGAGCAGTTTCTGCTGGCTGGGACTGGTGTTAATGTTTTTCCTCAGTCTCTGAATTGGTTTGGAGTTTGTCCTTCCATTTATCTGTGCCTGTACCATTCCAGATAAGTTGCAAGTTCTTTGCTTTATTGCCTGATCCACACCTAAGGGTGTTTGTGTTTCTTTTCATTTTTGCTTAAGCTCTGTTTTCTTGCAGGAGAGGAATTTTCTTTCTGTTTTGATGAGCATGGGAGTTCCCCCTCTGCAAGCCCAATGCAAGAAAAGGGAGATTATCCCTGTTCTATTTGATTATTTGCACTTTTTGTATTTCGTGTTTTTTTGGCATTTTGTTTTTCCCATTATTTACTAGAGTACCTGATATAGTGGGGAAGAGACCGTGTCTTTTCAGGGTTTTTTGTATATCAGGAGATTGGTATTTTTCCGCAGGGTTTTGCACTGACCGCAATCAGTTTTCTTTCCTGTTGTATTTAGGAAGTCGGGCCTCTCCTTTGCTAATCTATATTTCTTATCTGTGTATTGTTTTCTTACATCACTGTTGGGGGCTTGCAATTCCTTTGGAGAGAAGAAAATATAAACCCCGGCACACCGTGGGTTTCCCACGAGAAAAACGGATACAAGTTCAATAATCTTGATCTATTTTTTCTTTTTATTGTGAAAAAATTTTTTGTATAGTAGAAAGTCCACCTCAAGACAACGTTTCGGCATAAAGCCTTCATCTGGTCGGACAATCTGACTTTAATACATTTTACATGTGGAAAAATATACAGAAAGGAAAAAATTGTGAGAATCACAAAGGACATACAGAGTATGAGAAACATCAATATTACATACGACCTGATTTAAACATATGTGAACACAAGATGTAGAGACCAATGTCACATTAAATAAAGTAACTCTGAATACAGTAACTCTGAATATCTGTTGAGGAGGGATTAGGAAGACGTCTGTGAAGGGTATTGTGCTATATGGAGTCTAAGATTAGGGGGATAAGATGCCCACCCATCTACATCCGCACCCAGTGAGGCAAGGGTGTTAAAGAATTGATAGAGGGGACTTCTTTCCAGACATATATATCCTGTTTAACCCTTATACATCCCCCCCTTTTTCAGAAATTATAACGTTGATGTCTGACATACTTTACCATTGGGTCCCTATACCCGCTACTACGCTCATAGCTATCAATTGATTCACAGGTATGTCATTATGTTTGTTCACTATTGCCAGTGTTTCCATATACCACTGGTTTTACGGACGTATACCGTTTCGTATGTATGATCACCCTAATCATATTGTTCCATTTCCCTTAGAGGGACATTACCCGAAACACTATTGTATGACACCACCTGTGTTCAAATCAAAAAAACCACTTTGCCTGGTGAGGCCTCTTTATGTTATACATGTTCCCTTGCACCTCATTTCTATCTAAATGATATATAGTAATCTGTTACCATATTCTCTCAATATGTATGTTCTCTTTTAGAACCTAATACGTTCAAATTCTGGCATATCTGACCATTGGGTACTCATACCTGTGACTAGGTCTTCAGGCCACAACTTTACCCGCAAGTATGTCTATGTGTCCAAATAGAATTACCAGCCCCTACATATGTTGCTGTTTTATTGGCTTCACTGATCTAATTTATCTCATCTATAGGATTACCCTATATAATATACTACCTACACAGCAGGTTACGTGTACTAGACCCTGTTTTTTTTTGCAGGTAGGCATGACTTTCCCCTTCCACCGTTCTTGTTCCTTTTTTTTTCCCTTTTTTCCCTTTCCTCCCTCCCCCATGTCAATTCAAAGATTACACCAAGACATAACCCTTTACGGTGTTCCCTCTCTCCCGTTCTTCTCTTCCCTCTTAGGTAAACCCCTCTATCAATTCTTTAACACCCTTGCCTCACTGGGTGCGGATGTAGATGGGTGGGCATCTTATCCCCCTAATCTTAGACTCCATATAGCACAATACCCTTCACAGACGTCTTCCTAATCCCTCCTCAACAGATATTCAGAGTTACTGTATTCAGAGTTACTTTATTTAATGTGACATTGGTCTCTACATCTTGTGTTCACATATGTTTAAATCAGGTCGTATGTAATATTGATGTTTCTCATACTCTGTATGTCCTTTGTGATTCTCACAATTTTTTCCTTTCTGTATATTTTTCCACATGTAAAATGTATTAAAGTCAGATTGTCCGACCAGATGAAGGCTTGATGCCGAAACGTTGTCTTGAGGTGGACTTTCTACTATACAAAAAAGTTTTTCACAATAAAAAGAAAAAATAGATCAAGATTATTGAACTTGTATCCGTTTTTCTCGTGGGAAACCCACGGTGTGCCGGGGTTTATATTTTCTTCTCTACAAAATTTTTTTTCCCAGAGCACCTGTTTAAATAGGTGATGCTAGGTCCTACTCTCTCTTATTGCAATTCCTTTGGAGACTGCTCTGAGGCAAGATAGGTTTCCCCATTTCAAATCTGTGAGGTGAAGTAAGTTTCTCCAGGTGTGACGAGGCGTCTAGGTGTGTTTAGGAACGCTCCACGGCTACTTCTAGTGTGGTCTGACAGGGGATTGCGGTCAGCTCAGATTCCAACTACTCTTGGTTTTTTTTGTGTTTTCCTGCTGATGGGATTTTTGTGATTGTCCACGGTTACCAGATCATAACAGCTAGGGCCAATCAGGGAATCCTGAGGTAACCTCAAGAGGTCTGGAGCCTACAGCTGAGCATAGTGGGTTTAGAGAGTTGTCCGGCTAGAGAGCCGCTGGGGCCCAGAATCAGACAAAGGTGAGCCGGAGTCAGGGGGGAAGGAGTGCGGCCCGGGATTGGCAACTTCCTTCACTGCTGCAAGATAGAGGAGATGATTTAAGTTGGACGTAATACCAGTAGTGTGGTGGTAATCCTTGATGCGATAATACTGAATAAGGATAAGGTGGGAACACCTGGATGTAAGTATACTGCTTTGCAGTGGCATAACGAATGCAGCAGCAGGGAGAGCGACTATGACCTGGGCCTCCCTATATCAGTGCCTTATTCAGCTGACTATATGTCCACTGGGTCCACGCACAGCAATATTTATACAAGCTACCAGCCAATCAGAAGCCCATCTCGTGCGGCGCATGACATCACTGCCATGTGCTGTCCCTCTCCCATGTGCCGACTATGGAGTCGTGTCGTGGGAGCAGAGACAGGTGAGAACAATCATTATGTTGAAGAAAAATGGTGGGATGGGGGACATTACTAATGAAAGGGCCAGAATGGGGAACATTATTACAGGATGAGGGCCAGGGCAGGGGCATTATTAAAGGAAAGGGCTCAGGACATGGAATGTTATTACATGAAGACGGACATAATTATTCTATGGGGGCCAAAATGAGGAACATACATTGGCAGTACATTTGTCAGATTCAAGTTATTTCTGTGACCATTGTGGATTTTTCATTCGTTAAAGCAGGGGGACCAACAATTTTGACCACATGTGTAACTGTATGGGGCCAATTGGGGTACAACTTTACTATAAGTGCAAAAAAACAAATATCCAGCTCACCCCAAGATGTCCGCACTCCTGGCGGTGTTAAAGTTGTCGAAGGTCTACGAGCCATGTGCTTGAAACGCATCTGGGGTGTGATTTAAAGAACCTTCGGATTTTTCCTGACTCAGAGATAGTATACTTTTGTGGCTTATCTTTATTACAAGAAAAATATTCTTTGTATTTTAAAAAATTTTTTCATTAAAGCTGTGTTTTTATGGAAACGTGAAGCTGGATCATTCCTTTGTTCACCTTTACAAACTTTATTATGTGTGGCCAGAATAGGGGGCAATATTACTCAACAATAGGGCCACTAATAATAGTCCTTATAAATTATTAAATTATGAAGCCACAATATAGGATATTCCAACTGTATTGATACATAAAAGAACATGTGTTTTGAACACAATACCAGACATTGGTACTTTATAGGGACATAAAGCAGAATTTTAATACTGAATGGTGACCTCAGAAGGTGAAATATGCATTAATATTGTATGGAAGCCATGAAGGGGGACATATGTGATAGGAGGGAGTTATAAAAGGAGACATTACTAGTGTAATATATTTAACATTTGCCTATACTGTTACTGTTTGAGGAACAAA
This sequence comes from Anomaloglossus baeobatrachus, assembly GCF_048569485.1. NCBI lineage: Eukaryota > Metazoa > Chordata > Amphibia > Anura > Aromobatidae > Anomaloglossus > Anomaloglossus baeobatrachus. The sequence continues at coordinate 443,947,954 of NC_134353.1, read as the reverse complement.
AGAGAGCATATCATTATGCTATGCAGGGCATGAGGTCGGTACTATTTTTTTTTCTTCAGTTGGGACAGCATAGTAGTGGGTAAAGAGCTTCGAGGGTGCTATAGACATAATTAAGGACCAAAAAGAAAAAATTCCCTTAAAAAAATAACTTTTAATATGACATTTAAAAGGTATAATATTAATAATAATTTACAATTTACCAAAGTGTAACGCTCACTCTAATAGTGTAGGGACAATGAGACAAGTAATTACCAGGGGGAGGAGGGGGGGAATGAAAATATCCCTATTCTACCCCTCCAGTCACCCTACCTAGCAATGGAGGGTATGATGCCCTAGGGTTGTGGCGCCCCCATTCACCGACGGGAAACCCTAGAGTAACCCTGGATAGTCCTACATTACACTAATATGTGTACAAAAGTGAATTAAAATAACCTATTATTAGAGGTTGTCAACATAATAGTATGACTTATCTTGCCAAAATGATGTATCAGATCCTCATGATCAGACGTCGTCCTGATGCGTTTCTCCCTGTTAGCTTCACAGGGTTCATCAGGGGACAATTGTAGATAGAATCCAGGACTAAAATTACATCCCGGTGGCAGCCAGAGTCCATGTGCTGTGAGGAGTTATCCGGCGCATAAAAAGAAGTGGATCACATATCTCAATGTCTGTAAAACCGGTAATCAATAAAGTTACATGGTGGAACGCTAATCGCTCCACCAATACCAGGTTATACTAAAGCGTAACCCGGCAACCTGATAGTAACAAAAGCATGTGACCATTCAGGTCACATGACTAAGGCGGAGGCGGCTGAAATGGGACGCAAATGCGCTCCACCCCTTAATCTCCCAGACCTTTTTAATGAATGAAAACCGCCGATGGAAAACCAGGAAGAACAGACATACACGCCACTACTCAGATACCGAAACATCAAATACTTAATACTGGCCTAACACATACTGCTAGCAATGATAGAAAAATGAAATATCTATATATATATATATACCAGCTCCTAAATATACAGGTCACAACAGATCGTAATTTATCCACCTAACATTTCTGACAGTGTTTATATGAGGAAGGTCATTGATTGACTGAAACGTCAGAAACTAAACACTGCTACTTGAATTACCCAATTAAAGGGATATTTTGCTTTCACTTCATTTGAGTGTGTGCCAGATTATTTTTCTATATGAAGGCAGGGCTGGATCTTATCTGAGCACCAATCATAACCTCCAGGAGTGCCGTAAAACCATAATTTAATGCTTTTGTTAATATCGGGTTGCTGGGTTACACTTTAGTATAAGGCGGTATTGGTGGAGCGCATTAGCGTTCCACAATGTAACTTTATTGACTACAGTTTTTACAGACATCGAGATATGTGATCCACGTCTTTTTATGCGCCGGATATCTGTCGCACGCCGGTGACGATACTTTGGCGGTGGAACGCATTTGCGCTCCGACATATAACTTATTATGCGCTGGTTACGAGACTTGAACGGTCGAACGCGCTCTACCATTTAACTTTATTCATAATCGGCTGTTTATACAATTAATAGCACATCTCCCCCGGTATCTAAGGGATTTGTGCTTCTCTGACTGGCTTCTATAAGATTAATGATGATATTATAATTAGCCATTCACAAAAATGTATGGGGCGGTTCTGCTGCCCAGGCATCATTTTCAATCCCCACTCACTTTAAAAGGGTGTCATATCCTGTTGGTCCTCAGGGATTCTCCTCACAGCACCTGGACTCTGGCTGCCACCGGGATGTAATTTTAGTTCTGGATTCTATCTATAATTGTCCCCTGATAAACCCTGTGAAGCTAACAGTAAGAAACGCGTCGGGACGACGTCTGATCATGAGGATCTGACACATCATTTTGGCCAGATAAGTCATACTATTATGTTGACAACCTCTATTAATAGGTTATTTTGATTCACTTTTGTGCACATATTAGTGTAGTGTAGGGCTATCTAGGGTTACTCTAAGTTTTCCCGTCGGTGAATGGGGGCACCACAACCCTAAGGCGTCATACCCTCCATTGGTAGGTAGGGTGACTGGAAGGGTAAAATAGGGATATTTTCATTCCCCCCCTGGTAATTACTTGTCTCATTGTCCCTACACTATTAGGGTGAGCGTTACACTTTGGTAAATTGCAAATTATTATTAATATTATACCTTTTAAATGTCATATTAAAGGTTATTTTTTAAGGGATTTTTTTCTTTTTGGTCCTTAACTATTGTTCCCTTCTATAATTGGCTGCGGCCTGGTTTTCTCCTGTATGCTATAGACGTAATCAGTCATAGATGTGTGTGTATCTGTGTGTGTGTGTGTGTGTGTGTGTGTGTGTGTTACTTTCTGTAGGTACACATCCTGGCTGGAAGAAGTCCTGCAGTCTGCACCAGATGAATAAAAGAGAAACATAATTTCTTCAGTTGGAGACTAGTTAGCCACTGGATTTACCTGTACTTTATACACTTACATGATCTACACAGCCCCTGTATGTTATGTCACTGGTGGTACTGTTGGTGCCGTTCGTGATAATGATCAAAATTGTGCTATTATTCAGTTATTATATAGTGTTAATATTTGCACTAGCCCAAGTGTGGCGGTGTTTGTCCCCTGTATATAGTATTATTGGTTTATAGGTATTGATGGATTTTGTTCACTAATAAGATGATGGTTATATTCAGACATTGTGATGACAATATCTGGTCATTGTGTATGTAATTTATCCCTTTTTGTGGTGTATTATTGGTATATTAGTTTTGATATAGCGGACTTGTTCAAAAACTATATTTGACAAACATGCTGGTGGGGGCTCAGGTCTAAATTTTGTACTGGGGCCCAAAAGACTCTAATTACGCCACTGCTTCCTCTTTACGATTTGTTTAAGGAATTTTTAGCTATCAATATATCGATAATGGGGGCTCTGGATGTCACTATTGTGGGGGCCTTTGGTCTGATGTTGCTCATGACCCTCTCTCAGAAATGAATGTTATTCCTAAAATAAGAAAGGTTGGGGACCACTGCTATAGTGGATGCTGGTAGGGGGAAGCACTCTGCACTGGAGGAAAAGGTCAGCAGTGAGACTGGTTATTTGACTACTTGAGCCCCAAAGGTGTGGAGTGTGGCCATGGATCCTTGGGAGAATATATGTCATAAATAAACATGGTTCTCCCTGATACTCATGCTTGCTTCCAAACAATAGTCATTTACAAACCTCCTATGCAGCTGATCCTAGGGAATGGGGCAAAAGAATTCCATAGAAAGAGAGCCAAGTTCTGTCACTTGGAAGATCTGAATAAAAGATGTTACATGCGTTGGAAATCCAATAAAATTCCAAATATTTACGATCTAATAGAAAAAATATCCCTTCATAAATTCTATGAAGAGAAGCATGCTCTGATTAATAACTCTTGGAACAGATTTCATAAAAAATGGGACCCATGGACTGACTTTATTAACAACAATACATAAATATTAAATCTAATCTAGTTCTAATTCTTGTATAAACGTAATACATGATACTTATTCAATGAGTTTAATAAGAAAATTATTTGTTTACATCCATCTCCTGACATATATTATTTGAAAATCATACTTTGTAAATTTTTAATCCGACTGTATGTCATAGTTTTTGCCAATGTTATTTGTTCTGTTTCTCCTTTTGTATATGTCTATATTATTTGTTTGATATAGCATGAAGTAATGCTATACAGCACATTCTGTTTTATTGTTTTTGTTAGAACTGTTTTATGTATAAACTTTAAAAACCTAAGAAAAATTATTGAATCATAAAAGATGTTACATGTTTGTAACACAGTAAAGGTGATTGTTAGCTCTCTTGACTTGTCTGTCCTAGTAAAAAGATGAGATAATTTAAATGGAACCTGTCATACTATGCAAACCATGTACTGAATGAATCGCAGCCTTGCAGCATGATTGCAACCACGTATGATTTTCTTAGATAGACTTCAGTGTTTTGTAGATCTGTCAATCACCTCTAGCAGTGCTGGAAAGAGCCAGCCAGGGGCAGAGCCAGTCTAGTCTGGTCACTAGCTCTGGTCATCGAGTTGGTCTTCAATGTCTATGTAGCGCCCCTGAATACATCAGGGTGCTACAGGGAACTGCATCCTTCTCGCACGGTGCAGAACCTACCCCCCATGGTTTCAAGTTCCCAGAAATTGGTGTCACCTCCATCAGCACTACAAATCCCAATCAATCCCTCACATCATGACCTGTCAGACACACCAGTGGGTTGGTCTAGCTGAAACAGGCTCACCCACCTAGGGGTCAGGCAGACTGGTAGGAGGAACAAAGAAAAGTCTAGTGAGAGCCCTCAAGGAGAGAGGAGCTGGGGAGTGTGAGCTCCCAGGGAGCTAGAAGGACCATGGTTGGGTCGCAGACTGTGGTCTGGGACCAGAGGAGTCTGGGACCGGTAGCAGTGACATTGGATAAGGGTGTGACAGACATAGTCTTGGAGGACTGTCGGCACCAGAAAGCCCAAAAGAACTGACCGGTACCGAGCACGATGGGGTACAGGACCCTAGGTCAGCAGCCAATTCAACGTCCTGACAACCTGCAGAGGAAGGGGACCTTCAGGGACCTTCCCAGAGAGCTCAGAGACTGAGTGCATCAGCACACCGTGGGGGACAGGGTTTTCCAGAGAAAGCAACCCATTAAAGTCCCAAGTGCCAGCCCTTGGGAGCAAATCTTCACTTAAAAAAATGTAGAGCGGGACCTTTAATTTCAAGCTAGAGGGACCCACACGGACACGAAACTGTGCACGGAGGCCGGCTCCGGATTATTATGTGACACCGGTGGGACTGAGTACTTGGACGGGCTTCCCGCAGCGGCACACAGAGAATTTGGTTTACTTGCAGCGTGTGTGTGTCTCCTTTATAATCCTCATTCAGCACCACGACTACCCACAGTGAGTACCCTGGTCCCCTGCACCCTGCTCACCCAAATAACCACCAACACCCTGAGCCCGGGGCCTTCCCTACCTGTGGAGGGACTAATATCTGGCTACTTAACTCCATCTGCCCCTGTACTCCTTACAGCAGCGGCCATACTCCCATTACCGCAACCCACAGGTGGCGTCACGAACTTATCCCCTGTTAATACCCCCTTTATTTGGATCAAAGTGTCCGCCAAGCCGAGTCCGGACGACCCCCTTGAGCCACAATCCCGGATCCGAGCAGCCTGACTAACACTGGGGCGGCACATCTACCTTTTCTGAAATGCAAGTTTTTAGAGAAAAACGAGGCTCTGACTCAACAGTCGGCAGTTTGGGCAGGCTTTATTGCCTGACAGGTTACCATTAAAGTCTGTCATTCCTCTATTATTCCTCCTGAAAATATCTGAATAGATTAACACCTGAGCATTTCCATATTCAAGGCTGTTTCCTTAGACAATGTAACATTGTCAGCACTGATTGGATTGTGTTAGTGTGCAGACATAAACCAATCGGTATCAATGTATATACTGTATATATTTCAGTGCAGAATTAAAAAATAATTATTTCATCAAGGATATTCATATTTATATAGTAGCATTAATAGGTCCTTTTAAAAGGGAAAATAATGGTAATTCAGTAAGAAACCAAGAGCTCACAAATGCAATTGTAATGACACATGCCCATCCTTTATAGGACACTGAGAAGCTACTGTACATTTCGATTAATAGCCCTTTTGCTTCTTTTAGACTCTGAAAAGTGCTAATACAAATGTTAGCTATTTGTAGAAGTGTAGAAATGAATTTGCTGAGTTTGAGATTGGATATGCCAACTCTCAGCTTCAGACTGGTTGATCCAATCTCTAGTAGTGGCTAAAGATTGTGAATCAATTAATAAACTCAGTTATTAGGTTAACTGATTCACCCCTTATTCTCAACTGATGCCACACACCAGGAATGGTAGATCCTGACATTTCTTTGTTAGACTGCCAGGCAATAGGGTTGCTTTTCTATTATTATAAAATTGATCATTGTAATTTTGTCTTTCATTTGACAGGTTAAAATAAGATGTCACATTGTCTTCCTTCAGGCTTACAGTGCAGAATACTGATAAACTGTAATGTATACAGATGTCAACATTCCTGAAAGCTTTTACAATATTATCATTCAATGTCATATTTTGTAAGCTGTGTAATAACTATTAGAAAGCGTCATCTGGCCACCAGTGGTAATATATACATAGACATAGGGCACATACATCAATCTAAACCCAACATAAGGATCCTGGACCAGGAAAATAGCAATTCACAGATCAATACAATATCCTGCATGGAAAGAGCTGATAATTGCTATAATGACACTGTTTCCCAGCCAAATATTCCCCTCTTACTAAGCATGGCATACATGTATGTATATGTAATATATGTACAACAGCAGCCCTGTATACTGCATTGCCTAGATAGCCCAATCTTTTGATCTAACCAAAATGCATTTACCTGTTAGAAGAGGAGGATGCAGGACAAGGAGGAAGGCATCAAAGCATCTCTGAGAGCAGGAACAAAGGGGAAGAGACAAGGGCCGAGTAAGGATGGAGGAAGAGTAGTAAAGACTAAGGAGCTGAGGATGCTATGAATGAAAAGACTGCACGGGGAGGGTCTGCAAATCTCTGTGGGTATGCCTCAGGAGCAAAATCAGGGGCTTGCTCTGGGCATGGACTCTGCTGGTTCACCTGTATACATACAAGCTTTAAGTGGGCAAGGTCTGGACAAATATTCAACTAAAAAACCCAACTCCAGTGTGGCAGACACACTGACTACCACCTGCAAAGGGAAGGAAGGGAATGGTGTAGAGGGTGATGGAGGGGAGGATGGGAGAAGAGAGAAAGGAGTGTTGGAGAGGAAGACAGAGGAGGAGACAAAGGAGAAGAGGCAGAGTCTGCTGGTCACACAAAAGGCATCAAGATGATGGAGTGTGTGGTGAGCAGTCAGGACACCCTAGCACCAGTCTCGTGGGTGTGTTATTTTACCTGGGTATTACTATACTACTAAAATAAAGATTTACGTCCAAGGAGTGAAATGGTCTTAACTGGAATTTGTCCACATTAGATATAATGTGCTGGAGGTGCATGGGTTGTATTCACCGCATTATGGTTCTACACAAATTATATCTGAAGACAGTCATAGCTATGAAGATAAATCTACCAATATAATCAGAATGCTAGAGCAAAATGTCAGGCAGAAATTTCTCCATTAAGTCAGAAAATGTACTGCATCTACAGAAGAATGGCTCAAATCTGTATCAGTGTCTAAAAATGAAGAAAGAAAACTGTTACAAATGTTATAAATATTTTTCTGGTAGTGGAAACAATGGATTGCAATTGTGTGACGTTCAGAAGCCTTTTTCTCATCTGTATCCAGTCCTATACAGCGTGTCGCCTGCAGTGTATAGACGCTGCGTACATGTGTTCAACTGCTACACTGGTTACCATGGAGAATTCCCAGAACTCCAGAGGAACAAAAGGAAAATGGGAGAGAAAGCTTTCACGGCTGCAGAGAACAATCATGCAACTCCATGTCCGTCACTGACAGCATTGCTGCTAATGAGAACCAAGAATAGGTTAAAACGGCAGCATACATGCTCTAAAAAAATATAGACGATCACAAAAACGTACCAGGGTAAGCATCTGAGTCAGTTACCTAGCAACAAGAAGTCGTGCCTGCTGCTTTTTGTATACCTGCCTTCCTGTCCACCCTTACCTCCCAGATGTATAGTAATTACAAGTGGAAATGCATTTCGGGAGCATTTTTGGAATCTGTAAGTTGCTTAAATTATATCATATTCATAATATTTAGAATAGATCTGTCCCCTGAGTATGTTACCATTTTTAAAGAACTGCATATCATTGTGACAGGCCCACTATGCTTTACTTAAAATCATACAAAAAATAATTAAGAAAATACCAGATCTGCTGTCTGGATTGATTCTTTCTCAGGTTATAACAGGAACCAGAAAATCAGAGTAATAGAGTAAAAAAAAATTCCGATGTGGCCCCAACCTTGGAAATCACAAGGGTAAGTGTCTCGTAGACTAGTGATGAGTGAGCACTACCATGCTTGGGTGCTCAGTACTCATAAGGAGTAGTGATGAGTGAGCACTACCATGCTCGGGTGCTCAGTACTCATAACGAATAGAGATGAGCAGGCACTACCATGCTCAATTGCTCAGTACTTGTAATGAGCAATGATGAGCACGCACTATCATGCTCGGGTGCTCAGTACTCGTAACGAGTAGTGATGAGCGAACACTACCATGCTCGGGTGCTCAGTACTCGTAACGAGTAGTGGTGAGCGAGCACTACCATGCTTGGGTGCTCGATACTCATAGCGAGTAGTGAGCACTACCATGCTCGGGAGCTCAGTACTCGTAACAAGTAGTGATGAGCGAGCACTACCACCATACTCAAATGCTCAATTCTCGCAATGCGTAGTTATAAGTCACTACTACCATGCTTGGGTGCTCGTAACTAGTGTTAAACGAGCATTATCACGCTCGGGTGCTTGATACTCGTAATGAGTAGTGATGAGCAAGCACTACCATGCTCGAGTGCTCAGTACTCGTAACAAGTAGTGATGAGTGAGTACTACCATGCTCTGGTGCTCGTAACTAGTGATGACCGAGCCCTATCGGGTGCTCAATACTCGTAATGAGTGGTGATGAGCAGGCACTACTGTGCTTGAGTGCTTGGTACTCGTAACTAGTGATGATTGAGCACTACCATGATCAGCTGCTCGGTACTCATGACATTTCCAGGAGGGATTTTCCGGTCGTTGATTCCTATATTATTCCCAATTACCCTTACCCGGTATCAATAATATCACGGACACTGCTTGCGACTTGGTAAAAAATGGCCACAGCAGCCCTTTATTGCCTATTGTTTACACACTAACAGAAGGGGGCGCCGTCCAACGGGCGTCCCCAACATTTAACAATAGGTAATACCATAATAATAATAATACAGTACGTAATACAATACGTAACCCTGGGTAGGCCCGGTCCAGAAACCACCTTCCACCACCAAAACATGATCCCTGGCCGCAACACACACCGGGCCGGAGATGAGGTATGAATCACCTACGGATCAATACCCCCCACCTTGCAGGACCCATGCCTGCAAGATCCTTGTAACCGGAGCCACTATATCCTACAAGTGACTCTCCAATCAAATAACATTATCCGTTAAACCGCCTCTGGACCAGACCTACCCCCGCCATAAGTCCGGTCCAGAAGCCATACTCCACCACCAGAACACAATCCCTGGCCACAACACACTGCCCCAGAGATACGAGGCATTAATCACCTACGGATCAATACCCCAACCTTACAGGACCCCATGCCTGCAAGATCCCTGTAACCAAAGCCACAGTATTCCGCAAGTGACCCTCCAATCACACAAACCTTCAGAAACACGATCCCTGGCCGCAACACACCGACCCAGAGATACGAGGCATTAATCACCTACGGATCAATACCCCAACCTTGCAGGACCCCATGCCTGCAAGATCCCTGTAACCAAAGCCACTGTATTCCGCAAGTGACTCTTCAATCACACAAACCGTCAGAAAACACAATCCCTGGCCGCAACACACGGACCCAGAGATACGAGGCATTAATCACCTACGGATCAATACCCCAACCTTGCAGGACCCCATGCCTGCAAGATCCCTGTAACCAAAGCCACTATATCCTACAAGTGACCCTTCAATCACACAACCGTCAGAAACACGATCCCTGGCCGCAACACACTGATCCAGAGATGGGGGCATTTAATCACCTACGGATTAAACCCCCCCCAAGAAGCATCAAGTATCAACCGTGTCTCAAAACCTTACATTCCTCTTTACCTCCAACTCAATATTATCCCCAGCTGCAACCTCCAGCCCAGAGATATGAGGCATCAATCACCTACGGATCAATCCCCCATGTGCATAACAGTAACTGTGACCTCAAAAACCTTAAAGCCCGTTAGCGACTTTAATCCAACAACATCCCCGGCTGCAACCAGCCCAGAGATAAGAGGTATTAATCACCTACGGATCAAAACCCCTATGCCTTGCAGAACCACGTGCTTGCACTGCACTTGGATGCAGAACCATGACCCCAACCAATGACTCCTCCTGCGATTACCATTTCACCAAAATGGATCACTGACCATAACAATGGTCCCATATTTAAATGAGGTAAAAGTCACCAAAGGAGTAATACCCTTACCCAAACCAAAAACTCCCGTACTTTCAATTACCTATCACCTGGGGCACTGTAGCCACCTGTGACTGCCTGGCAACCATCAACTCCTTAACATATAATCCTTGGCAACAACCCTGACCCATAAATAAGGCATTGATCACCTACGGAGCAATACCTCCTCCCTGCAGACAATCTTGTACCTGCAGGTCACCAGTAACCGGAGCCACTGTAGCTTCCCCAGTGGCTCTCCATCCAAACACCAGTAACAATTAGAGCTCCTCTGGACCAGACCTACCCCTGCTGCTGTGACAAAGGACATAATCCCCATTATTTATGCTGACCATACACATATACATCATACACATCATATACATATACATATATTCCCACATTACCCCCATCTTATTCACCAACTTACAAGAATCCCAAATGACAATATACATCACAATCCACAAAGAAATATTTTTTTTTATTATTATTATTATTTTATACACGACACTTTCTCCAATCCTTTCTGTTCTCATTTTTTTTTTTTTTTTTTTTGTAACGGCTCTTAAAATTGAATAATTATACATCCATATAAACACCAATAATAACAATACACAATAGAAGGGAGGGTGGGTGGGAAGGTGTCATCCAGGAAGTGCAAGAGGAGGTAATTGACTCCCACGTCCTATTATATACACCATGAAGCTCCCTCCTTTCCTACCACCACACTGCACCCCCTAACCAATCACCTTCTTTTCCTCATTCCTAAACGAACCAACACTGTTTAACCCCATCAACTCCCTACCCTCCGGGCTGTCATGTCGCCCCTACACCCTATGGGTTTCATGGCTTTCTTGACATTTCCAGGAGGGATTTTCCGGTCGTTGATTCCTATATTATTCCCAATTACTCTTACCCGGTATCAATAATATCACGGACACTGCTTGCGACTTGGTAAAAAATGGCCACAGCAGCCCTTTATTGCCTATTGTTTACACACTAACACAAGGGGGCGCCGTCCAACGGGCGTCCCCAACATTTAACAATAGGTAATACCATAATAATAATAATACAGTACATAATACAATACGTAACCCTGGGTAGGCCCGGTCCAGAAACCACCTTCCACCACCAAAACATAATCCCTGGCCGCAACACACACCGGGCCGGAGATGAGGTATGAATCACCTACGGATCAATACCCCCCACCTTGCAGGACCCATGCCTGCAAGATCCTTGTAACCGGAGCCACTATATCCTACAAGTGACTCTCCAATCAAATAACATTATCCGTTAAACCGCCTCTGGACCAGACCTACCCCCGCCACAGAACAGGCCACGTGACACCTTGCGTGGCCTGGACCCCCACACACCCAATGCTTGCTCCCCCAACTTGCAAGCCAAACCAACCATTAAAACCTTTTCATCCATCACTTAAACTCTGAGCATCCAATATATGCACCAGCCAGCGTACCCAGTCCACCTTACTGCACCGCACTTCCCTTATCCTTGGTGGCAGGAGCCACCGGGTCTCTCTGACGGCCACTCAGGCCCACCGGCACACCATGCCACAAGCTCCCAAAGTATACTGGAATCCACACCATGCCCCGCTGGCCTTATTATAACGAATTAAATGCAGTACCGACTGTACCATTGTCCTCCCCAGTACCGACCAAAGAACCACTGTACAGTCACCCTGCTCCTCCTCCTGTCTCCAGCTGAATTCAACCACCACTGGGGTTGAGATACAACAACAGGATGACACTCACACTGCTTATGCTACTGGGTCACTTCGCACCCCAAACCTAGTGCTCCCAGGAAACCGCTAAAGGGAAACCCCGCTGTAAAACGACTGCAATCCATAGCCTTGAAATTTCCCCTACAGCTGACCTTGCAGCTTCCCCAGAGCCAAATATCACTACCGGTCTCCCCTGACCGATTTATTCCGCCATCACACCCTCTGACAACAACAGAGGCTCGAGCTGTCTTCCCCAGAAAATCCCAAAATCTTCCCACATTTTCAACTACCACACTAATGGACCTTCTTCATCCGAAATCAGGCCCACTTAATTTCCACGAGGCCCACACGGCCTAACGGAACCATGCCCCACCTCAAAATTAACACGGCCTCAAAAAACAAAACAACCGCAACCATCGCCCTGTACCCCTTACTGAGGAGAAGATATTGAAGCATTACCTTCGATCCCAAGGTCCCCAACAACACCTCCAACCATAATGCACAGTCCGCTTGCCTCCGCAAACCAGGACCACGACAAGCTCCCTGTACTACAATGCCCACTGGAAAATTGCAGCCACACCACTGGCCCGATTGACTCCATATGCAACTATGGGCATCAGGAGACACAACTTTACCAAACACCATGTCCGGGCATTTCGATCTCAAGGAAAAACCTTGTGACACACAACCCCCTTTGAGCTCTCATATTACACCCCAAGATAAATTAAATCCTTGGCCACACCATAGTATCCGCTCAAAGCCGACCACCAAGGGGCGTACCACTATTTTCCCGTAACGCACAACTGCACCTTCAAACCAAATACCTTCGTGCCGTGAGACCGGAGCACCACGACTCCCTAAGCAAACCCTTACCCAGATGCCCATACCTACCACCGGGCCAAGCATTCCCTTTTTTTTTGTTTTTTAAATTGTATATGAATATAAAATAGACTCCACCAGCCCACAGATGCCAGGAGTCCACCCATGCAAAACACCCAATAATACCAGATGGCCCTAAGCTATCCGACTTACACTCTATGCACCACAAGTACCCAATCCTCTAGTCCAAACCAAAACTCGCATAGTCCCCACCCGTAATCACGGCTGTCCGAAGAACTCCATTATTCCGTCTGCAGCCCACCATTGCTGATTAACCGAGTTCACCCACAGCAGCCCAAAGCTGCCCAGCACCTACATTAACACCAATTCAGTCACGCTGGACTCAACATTCCTCCCAGCACCAACTTCCACAATGGGATAACATGCTGACTAGCCACAAATTAACCCCATGTTACCATTGATGTGGTTGCAAACCTACAAACCCATTACAGCAACCAACACCTCACCTTCTCCTACATTTCCGCTCTCCTTTATTCCCTTATCCACAGCAACCCTCGCGCTATACCGGGGCCCCGCACCTACACATCACTCACAAAAACCCCCTGAAAACTCCCCGCACACACCGTACCGCAGGACCCCTCGCCTCTTTACCTTACCCACCATAATTCATCCAATAAGAACCACCATGCATCAGAAGATTAATAATGAAACACCCCAGCAAACCTTCAATAACTGCGCCGTCTCACCCGCTCACATGTGCCGCAATCATCAGCACCCTTAACCAAGTCTCACAAGACCTAAACTGCGGCAAACGCCAAACCTCGCCATCCCCAACCTGAAACTGTAACCACCGGACCTGACGCCACCTGCACCCTCACGGCCCCGCTGCCATGAGACCACCCCGTCCGTAACTCTGCCCCTGGCATCCAGAACATGAACCCACACCTCCCAGGGACCACGGCACCAACCGACCTATGAACTAACCACATGCTCCAAACCACCCCAGCTGCTACCCATATCTCCAGACACTACTCCACTATAGCGACTGTCCCCCATAGACAGCAGGCCTCATGTCTCCTCCTCGTCGCCACCTGCTGCGCCCAGTCCTCCGGTCCCGATGATCCAGCCACACAGGTGAGGTGACCCTGCAGGCGCCTACGGTCTCCTTCTCGCCGCCGCCTACTGCGCCCAGTCCTCCGGTCCCGATAATCCAGCCACACAGGTGAGGTGACCCCGCAGGCGCTTCCTGTCTCCTCCTCGCCGCCGCCTGCTGCGCCCAGTCCTCCGATCCCGATAATCCAGCCACACAGGTGAGGTGACCCTGGAGGCAGCCGTCCTCCGGCCCCCCTGCGGAGGGAGGGGGGGGGTGTTGTCCATCCACCGCCGCTGGGCGCGCTCCCGGCCGGGAGCGGCCGCATCGCTCTAAAATCCAGCCCGAGGCCTCACACCGGAAGTAGGCCCCCGGGCTGGACACGCCCCCTTTTCGGCCGTCGCGGCCCTGCAGGAGATTCCTCCCGACAGCCAGAGCGGGCGCAGCACGCTACCGCCTCCCGCGCAGCTGCGGAGGGTCCCCACAGGAGTGGGGGCTCCCACGTTGTCCTCCTCACCCCCACCTTCCCCAAAAGACCCCGGCGAGTCCTGAAACTGCCAGCACTACAGCAAAGAGAGGGGTGGGGGGAGGGGAAGGTGCCGAGGAGACACCCAGGCAGCCTGGGTGTGGGACTGCACTGCCTGGGCGCCCTGCACCGCCATGCTGACCAGATCCGAGGATTCCTCAGGACATCATGATGGAGGTTCCCCAGCCCGTCCAAGCTGCAGATCTGCGATGTCCGGATCCATCAGGCTGGATGTCATGATGGAGGTTCCCCAGCCCGTCCAAGCTGTCATCCAGGAAGTGCAAGAGGAGGTAATTGACTCCCACCTCCTATTATATACACCATGAAGCTCCCTCCTTTCCTACCACCACACTGCACCCCCTAACCAATCACCTTCTTTTCCTCATTCCTAACCAACACTGTTTAACCCCATCAACTCCCTACCCTCCGGGCTATCATGTCGCCCCTACACCCTATGGGTTTCATGGCTTTCTCAGTGACTAGAGATGGGTGAGCTCTACCATTTGCTCAGGTGCTCGGTACTCGAAAAGACTAGTCATAAGCATGCACTATCATGATCGAGTGCTCGATACTTGTAATGAGTAGTGATGAGCGAGCACTACCATGCTCGGGTGTTCATAATTAGTGATGAGTGAGCACTGCTATGCTCGGTTGCTCAGTACTCGTAACGAGTAGTGATGAGCGAGCTCTACCAACATACTCGGATGCTCGATACTTGTAATGAATAGTGATGAGTGAACACTACCATGCTTGGGTGCTCATAGCAAGTGATGAGCGAGCAGTACCATGCTCGAGTGCTTAGTACTCGTAACCGGTAGTGATTTGTGAGCACTACCATGCTCGGGTTCTCGATACTTGTAAAGAGTAGTGATTAGCATGCCCTAGCATGATTGGGTGCTCGATACTTGTAATGAGTAGTGATGAGTGAACAGTACCATGCTCGGGTGTTCATAACTAGTGATGATTGAGTATTATCATGCTCGGATGCTTGATACTCATAATGAGTAGTGATGAGCGAGCCCTACCGTGCTCGAATGCTCAGCACTCGTAACGAGTAGTGATGAACGAGCACTACCATGCTCGGGGTCTCGTAACTAGTGATGAGCAAGCACTACCATGCTCGAGTGCTCCGTATTCGTAATGAGTAGTGATGAGTGAGCGCTACCATGCTCAGGTGCTCAATACTCATAACGAGTAGTGATGAGCGAGCACAAAAATGCTCGGATGCTCGATACTTGTAATGAATAGTGATGAGTGAACACTACCATGCTTGGGTGCTCATAGCAAGTGATGAGCGAGCAGTACCATGCTCGAGTGCTTAGTACTCGTAACTGGTAGTGATTTGTGAGCACTACCATGCTCGGGTTCTCGATACTTGTAAAGAGTAGTGATTAGCATGCCCTAGCATGATTGGGTGCTCGATACTTGTAATGAGTAGTGATGAGTGAACAGTACCATGCTCGGGTGTTCATAACTAGTGATGATTGAGTATTATCATGCTCGGATGCTTGATACTCATAATGAGTAGTGATGAGCGAGCTCTACCGTGCTCGAATGCTCAGCACTCGTAACGAGTAGTGATGAACGAGCACTACCATGCTCGGAGTCTTGTAACTAGTGATGAGCGAGCACTACCATGCTCGAGTGCTCCGTATTCGTAATTAGTAGTGATGAGTGAGCGCTACCATGCTCAGGTGCTCAATACTCATAACGAGTAGTGATGAGCGAGCACAAAAATGCTCGGGTGCTCATAATTAGTGATGAGCGTGCATTACCATGCTCGATTGCTCAGTACTCGTAACGAGTTGTGATGAGCGAGCACTACCACCATACTCAGATGCTTGACATTCGTAATGAGTAGTGATGAATGTGTACCGCCCCGCGCTCGGCTGCAGCCGAGCCGCTTGGATCCGGGCTCATTTGGTGGGTGGCTCGAGCGACTCCGGACCCAGGGGTCACGTCGCTCTGTAAGGGATTGCTGGCGATCTCGATGGGGGTGGTTAGGTAGGTGTACGGCCGGAGCCATGTTTGAGTTCGTGACGCCACCCACGGGACGTGGTGAAGGTGTAGACACCAACGCTGCAGTTACGGGGGCACCCGGGAGAGATGGTTGTGCAGCAAGATGTTAACCCCTCCATGGGCAGGGATGGTGGCCCCGGGACCCATTTGGGGGAAGTGGTGGTTGGGCGGTGCGCGGCCGGATGGCACTGTTGTACTCACGATTATTGACACACACAAGTCTCTGGTGAACAAAGTTGATGGTGGTCGGTGTCCGCAGCTGGCTGGGTCTGGTCCCCCACCAGGGTTGGGAGGGGACTGAGTGCGCCTCCGGGCACTGCGGCTCACCCTCCTCTTCACATCGAGGGCGAACCATCCCCTCTCCCCGCAATGCCGGGTGTACGTGACAAGCTCACCCGGCTCCAGGTCCCGGTCCGGGTGACCCATCGGGAGGTGGGGATTGACGTAACTCCGGGACATGAATATCTCCGCATCCAGGCCCGGCTCGAATATGAACCCCCATCCACGCCGGGGGTCAAACTGCCGGACCTGGCCTTTGTAGGTCGGGCCCCGTACTCGGTAGGTGGCACTCCGGAGGTTCTCCTTCTCACGGATGGTACGGGCCAGCACCTTGGCCTTCTGTTTCTCCCGGGCCGCTATCTCCCGGCCCAGCTGGTTCTGCTGCCACTCCCAATACTTGTCTGCTTGCTCCCTTTGCGCGGGGGTTGGGCCCAGCTGGAGCTCCCCCGTGCCGGCTACGACCGGCACCTTCTGCAGTGGGGAACCCCGCTGTGTCGCGGCCTGCTGTGCTGCCTTGCAACGACAACCTTGCGGCGCCTCAGCTGAGGCCTGGGATCTGGGAGAGGTCAGCTTTACCTGCTGGGCCCTCTTCCAGTCGACATCCACCTCCATCTCGGTCGGACGAACTGCCGGGGCCTGGATTTCTTGGGGCGCGTTCACTTCCGGAACCGGCGGGTCCACGCCGGGAATGGGCACCTTCCAAGGGAGCGGGATTGGCTTCGGGCCTGGTGACTGGACTTCGCGGGCTGCTTCCACCAGCGGTTCTTTGCAGGTGTATGGAACGGGCTCCGCTGCCTGTGTTGGGGGCAGCAGGCCGAGCGGGGAAGCGGCGGCAGCCGGTACGGGCAGTGAGGGAGGCAACATGGAGGGCAGGGGCAGACCGGGTCCCTCAGCTGCGTCGGCCGGTCCCTGGGGGACATAGGGGCGTGGGTCGCTCTCCTGCTCTTCCAAAATTGCCTCCACTTCACGTACCCGCACGGCCGCAGCAATCTCCTCCATCTCAGCTGCCCACCGGTCCATCAGGAACCGCACCTGGGTCTGCAGCCGGTGACACATGAGCGCCGTCTGGACTTCCACCCACGCCGCTGTTCCAGGCACGGGCTCCGGTGCTGCGGGGTTGCGGGACGGGTCAGCCATGCTGTTTGCTTGGGGTCCAGGAACCAGAGGAGTGGCAGGGTCCTGGAGTCCCTGCCCTTTATCAGCTCGGTCACATGGCGCAGCAGCTTCACCCTCTCCCCCTTGGTCTTTTCGCGGCCTTCCCTTTTCAAGCCGGACAACTTCGCTTTGCGACCGCTCACTTTTTCTGCAAGGCCATGTTCTCTAGGGGCGGGGCTTCCACTTTTGCGCCCTTTCTGCGGGGAAGAAGACTCTTGCGGGAATCTTCGCGCCAAAAGATGGCGGCAAGATGGCGGATTCTCCAAATTTCGCAATGGATCACCGCTGACTTCAACTTCAAGGCGCACTTCACTGGTAAGTGAATGGATTCAATCCTGTTCGTGACACCAGAAGAGTCGATGTGTACCGCCCCGCGCTCGGCTGCAGCCGAGCCGCTCGGATCCGGACTCGTTTGGTGGGTGGCTCGATGGACTCTCTGCAAGGGGTTGCTGGCGATCTCGATCGGGGGGGTTAGGTAGGTGTACGGCCGGAGCCGTGTTTGAGTTCGTGACGCCACCCACGGGACGTGGTGAAGGTGTAGACACCTCCGCTGCAGTTATGGGGGCACCCGGGGGAGATGGTCGTGCAGCAAGATGTTAACCCCTCCATGGGCAGGGATAGTGGCCCCGGGACCCGTTTGGGGGAAGTGGTGGTTGGGCGGTGCGCGGCCGGATGGCACTGTTGTACTCACGATTATTAACACACACAAGTCTCTGGTGAACAAAGTTGATGGTGGTCGGTGCCCGCAGCTGGCTGGGTCTGGTCCCCCACCAGGGTTGGGAGGGGACTGAGTGTGCATCCGGGCACTGCGGCTCACCCTCCTCTTCACATCGAGGGCGAACTATCCCCTCTCCCCGCAATGCCGGGTGTACATGACAAGCTCACCCTGCTCCAGGTCCCGGTCCCCGGGACCCGTTTGGGGGGAATGGGGGTTGGGCGTTGCAGGGCAGTGCGCGGCCGGATGGCACTGTTGTACTGACGATTATTGACCACACAAGTCTCTGGTAAACAAAGTTGATGGTGGTCGGTGCCCGCAGCCGGCTACATCTGGTCCCCCACCCGGGTTGGTGGTCTTGGCCTTTCTCCTGCCCCTTGTTATGTTTGTGTAGACTGCCTGTGCCTCAGCAACGGGAGTCCGCTCCCCGGCTGTGTATGTGTTGGTGGAGTCCGTTTGCCCGCAGACGCTGGCCCGTGGGATCTCTCTGCCTGTGCGGTGGCTTTCTATCCCCCTCGGTGGGCTGTTGTCTTCAGTCGGGACTTGGGATGGGACAGGACCTAAGTTCCAGACCTCAATCACTAAATTCGACATGGTCCAGTGGCTTCTGTGCCTCGTTTTGGGTCTGAGTACCCCCCTGGCGCTCCGTTTTCTAGCCGGTTCCCCGGTTCGGTACCGGCGGGCCACTACCCTGTCCCGGTCCCTTACGGTTCCACCTGGCCATCTTCCCGGCTCCTGCAGGCCAAGCCACCGACTGCCTCCTAGCCAAGGTGTGCGGGCTACGACCTTCACACCTGTCATCTTTGCTGCAGACCTGTCACCACAGGCCTGCTGCACTTGAACTCACTAACTGCCTTACTGACTTAACTGACTATTCTCTGTTTTTCCTGCCTCAGGCCCTCTGGACTCCTCGGTGGGCTTGGCCAGCCGCCTGGCTCCACCCCCTGGTGTGCCCATTTAGCTCTGAGGGAGGTGACTAGGTTTTAATATGGTTGGCTGCTGTTACCTTTTTAGGGGACAGGTGTTATGCGGGGCCTATCTGTGACTACCTGGCTAGTTCAGGGCATCCCAAATGAACACTAGCATGCTTGGGTGCTCATAACTAGTGATGATTGAGCAATATCATGCTTAGGTGCTTGATACTCATAATGAGTAGCGAAGAGCGAGCACTACTATGCTCGAATGCTCAATACTCGTAACGAGTAGTGATGAAATGCTCTGCGTGCTCCTAACTAGTGATTACCAAGCACTATCATGCTCGGGTGCTCAATACTCGTAATAAGTGGTGATGAGAAAGCACTACTGTGCTCGAGTGCTCGGTACTCGTAACTAGTGATGATTGAGTACTACCATGATCAGCTGCTCGGTACTCGCAGTGACTAGACATGGGTGAGCACTATCATATGCTCAGGTGCTTGGTACTCAAAGAGTACACATGAGCAAGCACTACCATGATTAGGTGCTCGATACTCGTAATGAGTAGTGATGAGCGAGCACTACCATGCTCGGGTGCTCATAGCTAGTGATGAGCGCGCACTACCATGCTGGAGTGCTCAGTACTCGCAAGAGTAGTGATGAGCAAGCACTACCATGTTCAGGTGCTCAATACTCATAACGAGTTGTGATGAGCGAGCACTACAATGCTCGGGTGCTCATACACTGTGTGCAGAATTATTAGGTAAATGATTATTTTGATCACATGATAATTTTTATACATGTTGTCCTACTCCAAGCTGTATAGGCTTGAGAGCCAACTACCAATTAAGTAAATCACGTGATGTGCATCTCTGTAATGAGGAGGGGTGTGGTGTAATGACATCAACACCCTATATAAGGTGTGCTTAATTATTAGGCAACTTCCCTTCCTTTGGCAAAATGGGTCAGAAGAGAGATTTGACAGGCTCTGAAAAGTCCAAAATTGTGAGATGTCTTGCAGAGGGATGCAGCAGTCTTGAAATTGCCAAAGTTTTGAAGCCTGATCACCGAACAATCAAGCGTTTCATGGCAAATAGCCAACAGGGTCGCAAGAAGCGTGTTGGGCAAAAAAGGCGCAAAATAACTGCCCATGAATTGAGGAAAATCAAACGTGAAGTTGCCGAGATGCCATTTGTCACCAGTTTGGCCATTTTTCAGAGCTGCAACGTTATTGATCAAAAAGCACAAGGTGTGCCATACTCAGGGACATGGCCAAGGTGATGAAGGCTGAAAAACGACCACCTTTGAACAAGAAACATAAGATAAAACGTCAAGACTGGGCAAAGAAATATCTTAAGACTGATTTTTCAAAGGTTTTATGGACTGATGAAATGAAATGGGAGTGACTCTTGATGGGCCAGAGGCTGGATCAGTAAAGGGCAGAGAGCTCCACTCTGACTCAGGCGCCAGCAAGGTGGAGGTGGGGTACTGGTATGGGCTGGTATCAACAAAGATGAACTTGTGGGACCTTTTTGGGTTGAAGATGGAGTGAAGCTCAACTCCCAGACTTACTGCCAGTTTTTGGAAGACAACTTCTTCAAGCAGTGGTACAGGAAGAAGTCAGTATCGTTCAAGAAAAACATGATTTTCATGCAGGACAATGCTCTATCACATGCATCCAAGTACTCCACAGCGTGGAGCTGCAACGCTTCCATCGTCCGGCGTGGACATCTTCACGTTCCCCCTTTGTTTTTTCCAGCCATTCATTTTCGCGCTGGGGCCCTCTGGGAACTTCCGGTTCTGGACAAACTCTCAGGACGAAGGGCGGGGCTTTGGCTTTGCGCACTTTTGGTCTGAGAGATGGCGTTTTGGTGCCAAAGATGGCGGAAAATGGTGGGAACGGGACTTTGACACCTCAGTTTCGGTTTTCTAAGGCGCATATCACCCAGGTTAGTGGGCCCAGTTCGTATCCTGTTCGTGATGCCAGAAATTTGAGGTGTGCCGCCCCAGCAACGGATCAAACTGCTCGGATCCGGGGGTGGTGATCATTCATGGCTCAAAGGTCTCCGTACCTGGGGGCTTAGGGGCCATCCTCAAATGAAAAGGGAGTATTTACAGGGGATTTAGAATAGTTTGTGACGCCACCCATGGTGTGCAGTAATTGGGAGTACCACCGCTGCCGCTGGGAGTACCCGGGGTGATGGAGTGGGGCAGCTAGATGATGTTACCCTCCATAGGTAGGGGTAGGTTCCGGGACTCTGGATGGAGATGCGGGGACACAGTGCAGGGGTCAGTCGGGTACTCACTCAGCAATGAAGCAGATGCTGACAACAGGGTAAACCAAGTCTATGAACACCGTTGCCACTCGAGAGGAGCTTGTCCGGTCCCATACCCTGCAGTACTGCCGGTGGTCTGTAACCTGCCTCCTGGCACAAAAGTTTTAGATTGTTCGTTGTGGCCCAGTAGCTTGGAGCTGTCCGGGCCCTGCTCCCCACTGTGCCTAAGTGAAGGAGCCTGCTCTTAGGAGCTCACGCTTGGGATTTCAGTTGGTTGCTTGCTAGGAAAGCCCTATCCCCCTCGTTGCGCTTTTGCCCCCGATCTCTGAGCTGGTTGGAACAGTCCATAAAGGCCCTGTCCTCCGCAGGTTAATTGCCGGGTCGCCTGAAGCTTCTCCCCGACCTAGGGTCCGTGTACCCCAACGTGCCTTTGGTCCCTGACCGGTGATAGGACCAGACTGCTGGCCGTCCTCCTTGATGGGTTCCAGGCACCTAGCCTCTATCCCCTGCGACCGGGGATCCAACTCCTCTAGTTCCAGACCACCGTCTGCAACCTAGTTCCCTTCTGCCCTGGGAGTTCCAACTCCCAGCTTCCTCAGAGCTCCTCTCAGCTCAAGGGCTACCACTGAACTGACTTGACACCTCCCACCTCCCTGTCTGACCCCTAGGTGGACAGCCCTATTCCTGCTTAAGCAGCCCACTGGTGTGCCTGACAGGTGTGGTGCAAGATTTATCTAGGATTTGTGAATGCTGGTGGAGGCAGTACTGTAGGATAGAGACCCAGAACCATTGGGGGTTGAATACTGCACGGGGAGGGCAGTTTGTGCAGTACCCTGTGATGACCTGAATAGTCCAGGGGCGTCACACACTCTCTCTTTTCTGCTGTGTACTTTTTCTGAGGTGGAAAGATTGAGGTAAACATCAAATAGGGAAAATGGACATGGCTGTTGGTGGTGGTATAAGTGATGCAGAGAGAGGACGTGGTCAATCACTGCCTGCTACGTGCCTTAATGAAACACATGCCTCTGGTGCATGCATGCCACAATACGTTCTGAGTAATTTCGTAGGCCCGAGTAACACTATACAAATAGTGAGGTTAGATCAAGTAGAGGTGGTTTTAGATTCGATGAGCATTTGTCTTTCACTTCACCGCGTTGCAAATCAGCCAAGCAGTCTGAGCCCCAAGTCATGCAGCAGTCACTTCACCTTTTTGATGACTCTCCTAGCTGGGCTTCCTGTGAGACTTCTACATACCGTCCCATAGAAGTGTTGAGCTGTCCATCCCCCAAATACTGGATAGAAAGAGGAAGTACCAACCCACGAACCCTGGTCCCGAATGATAGTATTTCAAAATTCCTAGCCTTTGAAATACTGTTTTCCAGCTGGTGGAGAAAGACATTTAAATAAACATTTTGAGGTTGCTGTCCCACAGAACATGGTTCCCAGCCACCACAACTTGTTTGTTGTGGACAAGATCAGGTTTGCACTTCCACTATTGAGAATTGGTGGACGTTTCTCTGTCCGTGTTGCTTCCCCCTCTTAGCCCGCTTCCTCCACATCTGGTCGGCATAACACCTGCATCGCCAACTTCAGCACAGCCAGGGGAAACAACAGCAGGCTGTTCTGAAACTCATCTGTTTGGGGGGAAAATTCCACACCATGCAAGAACTGTGGATGGGGATCAAACAGACCAATGAGTGACTGGTGGCACTGAACCTCAAGCTCGGCCTGGTGGTGTGCAATAACGGGAGAAATCTTGTAGCAGCAGTAGGTCAGCCGGTTGGACATATGTGACGCCCTGGACTATCAGGTCGTTACAGGGTATTGTGCAATCTGCCCTTCTGTGCAATATCCACCTTCTCCTTGGTTACGGGTCCCCAACTACAAGGTGCCAACATCAGTCAATTAAAGTCCTAGGTACACTCTGCACCACACCCACCAGACACACCAGTGGAAGGCCTGAGTGGAATAGGGTCGCCCACTTGGGGGGTTGGCTAAGGGGGGGTCAGGAGTTTCAGGAGAGAGTAGAGTTGAAGTTTGGAGTTTGAGACAGGAGGACAGGAGTCGGGCTACTTGGAAGAAACTAGGTAGCAGACGGTGGTCTGGGCCTAGTAGGAGCTGGACCCCCCGTCGCAGGGGATCGTGACAAGGGGCACGGAATTGTCGAGGAGGACAGCCAGCGGCCTTGTACCATCACCGTTGCTGGGACCAGGGCACGATGGGGTACGTGGACCCTAGGTCAGGGAGTAGCTTCAGGCAACCTGACAATTTACCCGACGTTAATGGAGCCTTCAAGATCCGCTCTCCACCTGCTTAAAAATCGGGGTACTAGCGCAACGAGGGGAATAGGACTTTCCACAAAAACGGTCCAGAAAATCCCAAGCGTGAACCCTGAGAGCAAGCTCCCACAGTTAGCCACACTGGGGAGCAGGACCCGACTAGTTTTATGCTACCGGGACCACAAGAAGAGAGAACTTAGTGCCAGGAGTAAGGTCACAGATCACCAGGCAACACCATCGAGGACGGGACCCAAACTAGCTCCCCTCAGCAGCAGCGGTGTCCAGAACTTGGTTTATCCAGTTGTCGGTGTCAGCTCTGTTGACTGAGTGAGTACGCAAGTGACCCCCTTCACTCCCCATGGCACCCCCCAAACACCATCCCCGAGTTCCCGGGGCATCCCTCCTACCCGTGGAGGGTTCTAATGACCCGCCCAAGGGCCGTGGGGTACTCGGTTCCGGGTGTTGGTTAATGGGATTATGTCACGGGGGCCTGTGCCCGGTTCCGTGGCCCTGGTGGTCGCTTAAAGTCAATAAATAATAAAAATAAAAAAAAATAAATAAAAAAATAAATAATAAAGAAAAAAAAAAAATAAATAAATAAAAGTATTTCGTGACGCCACCTACGGTTCCAGTATGGTTACTGGGGCTGCAGGTCAGACATCTGGAGTGATGGTTAGGCAGCTAGGCAGCCAGTTGTTTACGCTTCCCGTAGGTGAAGCGGGGTCCCCAGGGCAGTTTTACTAGTACACAGATATGGCGGCCGTTTTTCCTCACAGCCTTTTCAACTGTCACTTTAGTGCAGCAGCCTATGGCTCCTCAGATGAAGAAATAAAGTGCGTCACACCAATTAATTAACTCTGACCAGATTTTACTTGCAGGTGTTAAAAAGGGGTTCAGTTTCTGATGTTACAGTTTTTTTGGGTAATCTGGGAACAGTTCAGGATCTCTGCACCAGGTCAGTTGTGTGGCCTCCCTGCTGCACTATGTTTCTCCTTGGTACTAGGTTGCCTGTAGCTATACCTTGTCCCTCTCTCACTGTCTTCACCTGTATGGCAGGCGGCGGGAGCTTCTCTAAGGGGCGCTGCTGTGCTCACTGCGGTCCCTAAGCTCTGTGTAGCGGCTTTGCCTTCAGGTGCTGCTGCGGCCAGGAGATCTGCAGTCTCCCTGGCCCCCATTCTTTATTGCTGGGCAGATTAGATCCCTCACAATCTCGGACGCCGGGCCCGATAATCAGCGCTGTTCCTTGGGGATGAACCGGTCTGGCTCCACCTCCCCAGTCTCTCCTCTTTTGCCTCACTCTTGATCCCTCAGGCGGTCACACAGTTACTTGTGCGGGCTAAGCACTGCCCTCTCCATTTTGATGTCTTCCCTCACTCTCTGCTCACACAGTCTCCTTTTCTCCAACTGTCAACTGTCTCTCTGACTCTGCCTCCAAACCTGGATTTAAAGGGGACCTCACCTGAACTCGACTTGTAGAGCTCCCCCTCCAGGCTTGGAGTGGAAATGTTGTATGTGGGATTACCTAATGTGGAGATCCTTCCCTGCCCAGGTACAGGTATATTTGTGGCAACTGAACCCTGGGGTGCCACACTAACACCAGGCTGCCCCATTCCATCACTCCCGGGTACTCCCAACTGCAGCGGTGGTACTCCTAATTACCACACACCACGGGTGGCGTCACGAACTTTAACACAATCCTCTGTAAATACCTCCTTCATTTGAGTGGCTGCATGACCCCCGGGTCCGGAGACCCTTCAAGCCACCGCAGATCCGGATCCGAGCAGCCCAGCTGCTGACACGGGGGCGGCACACATACATCCTTGGTGCATGTGCTAAATTTGGTGGGGCAGAGCTTCCTGAAAAATTACCCTGAGATGTCAGAACTACTGCAGAAGGTGCAGCTGTTTGTATACGCTTTGGCGTTCTCACCATGCTGCTGCTTGCCTGTCTGTGCTGCAGTGTCACCACCATATGTGATGCACCCACAAGGTGAAACACCAGCTTGTATATACTGGAGAGACTGTGCAAGCAGCAGCAGGCAATAGTGGAGTTTCAGCTGCAGCACATATGGTTGAGTCGCTCTGTGGAACACTATTTCACTACGAATGAATGGACCTCCATACGGTTTGTGTGCGACATGTTGCGCTGCTTTGAGGACTCCTCAGGCATGACCAGCGCTGATGATGCCATAAACTGTGGTTACTATCCCACTTCTATGCCTCATTGAAAAATCAGTTGAGGTGATGATGGATGAGGTGGTGGCACAGAAGGAAGAGGAGGAGGAACAGGGACCATTCACACTATTATGAGGCTAGTCATCTACATATGGCCCGGAGGGTGGATTCTTGTACCAATAGCAGTCAGGTACTCAACAGTCCAGCAATGGGAGAGCTTTGGGGGATTACAGTATAAGGATAAGGAGGTGTTTACAGCAGAGTATCACTCAAAGCATCAGTGGAGCAGGCATCACTGGATCATGGCGCGTGGCTGGGGTAATACAGAAGACACAGATTATACACCTTCCACTGAGGACAGCTTGTCATTGCCTCTGGGCAGTCTTGCACACATGAGTGAATACATGCTGCAGTGCCTGGACGACAACCTCCAAATTGCCCAGATTGTTACCAGTGCTGATTACTATATGGCCACTTTGCTGGATCCCCACTATAAAAATAATGTGCCATCCTTACTTCCGTCACGTAGGCTGGTTCAGAACATACCAAAATACGAGTGCACGCTGGTAGACCAACTACTGACAGCGTTCCCACCTGGCAGCACAAGGCAGTGGAGGAGGAAGTCACTAATGCAGTTGGGCCACCAGCACCAGTTCGGAAGGGAGGGTTGTGACGACATGGACAATCAGTGCCTAGCATGGGTTAACTTTCTTAACATTCAGTCAGACATGAAGACAGTTTGTTTATAGATGGGGGATAATCCCTCATTGTTCTACAAGACTCTTGGGAGTTTAGTATTGAAGTTTTTGTTGACTCATGTAATTGTTTTGGCCACTGAAGGTCAGACACCCATTGTATTACAATGTGTTTGCTGGATGCGATTTAACTTAGCTGTTTCTCCCTGGTCTCTGCCATTGACCATTATTACTGGGATATTCTGTATACAGCTT
This sequence comes from Anomaloglossus baeobatrachus, assembly GCF_048569485.1. Lineage (NCBI taxonomy): Eukaryota > Metazoa > Chordata > Amphibia > Anura > Aromobatidae > Anomaloglossus > Anomaloglossus baeobatrachus. Next base: position 443,920,801 of record NC_134353.1, on the reverse strand, counting down.
GAAATCTAGCCAATAAGAGCCCAGTCTTATCCACCAATCATGAAGACCCCAATGGTCTGAATGGAGAGCTCAGGGGTATAAGAAGGAGGACTGTCCATTGTCCAGTGAGACTCTTGCTACATGCTACCAATCTAGGATCTGCGGATCTGATTGGCAAGCCATAGCTGGACCTGGATTGTAACACTACATGGACTTCAGCATTGAATGCAAGGATTCGGTTGAGCTATCAAGGCCTATCTAAGGAAGGACTCCAGCTTGGGACAATACAGTCACTGGACTACAAACTTTGCAGACCTCAGCCAGCTTCCTAAATTTGGCATTATTCCATTCTCGGTGGGTGCCCGCTGAAAGCGGAGTGCTGCCGGAGTAAGTAGCCCTGGAAGCTCTGAGGCAAGGACATTCTAAATCCCTGGTGAGCCAGTGGAAGGGTGAGAAACTGTTGCCGGTTATATTCTGTGGTTTTGTTGGTTATGTGCCATATGCCGTTAATTGTTTGGGGATCCAAAAAAGTCATAATATTGTGATTCCCTCACCCTGTGTTGTCTGAGTAGTGTTCCGCCCATGGTTAAGGAGGTCAGGCGTTCAGTTGGGATGAGCCCTGGGCCATGCTGTCTTTCTAAAGGCGGCCGGGCCAGCGGACGAGAGCACCCACTGACCCCTGTGTCTCCACAAGGGTCAGCCTGGCCAAAATGTGGAAAACCTTCCACAGCATGCCACAACATCTGGCAAAACTATCTTATATGGTCCGTATTAGCAGGAGGCAACGTTTCAACAACATGGTGGAAAAGTATGTGTCCAAATATCTCTACATACTGAGAGATGGACAAACAGGAGGAACGGAGTATATAAGGTGCAAAATTATAATGAAGTTTATTAAAGTGCATGGTTAAAATGACACACAAACAATCAGGGCCATGATTAAAAGCAATTTTAAGACCACGTAGAAGGGTAAATGTTCTGTGGGACTCAAAGTGCCTTGAACAAACACTGATTATGGAGTTGCAAAGGGTATAAAACAACCCATGGAACAATAAATAGCACATTCAGTATAGAAAGATCATTGTTCATTTAAACATAAAGAAGTAAATACTATGACCATTAAAGTGCATGTGCTGAATCATAGCAATGATAAATATCATGGGCAATAGTGATAAAGCAGTTACCCTAGTAAAAGAGTGTTGTCAAGGACAGAGAGAGCTCCCAAAAGGATTGTACCACCCAATCTGCCCTAAAGCCATCCTTCAACGTACGTTTTGCTTGATAATATGATCACAGTGGCTCCAGCTTCATCAGGAATAGGCGATACTGAGAGATGGGTCTGCCCCATTTAACTTTTGGGTTTCCAAATTGGACATATGGCTTGAGATTGCCCTTTACAACTTGGAGGTGCTGGCCTGCCCTATGGCAACTGTACTGTTAGAATTTGTATTTAGCATAGCAGTGGCTGTGATCACATACAGATGCATCTGCCCATCCACAGCCAACGTGGACAAACTCACATTCATTAAAATGAACCAGAGGGCTTGTCTGTATCTTTGGCTGACTAGAGAAGTATGCTGTTACAATGACAGGGGAGAGCCGGAGACCAGTACTCCCAGACTGGACGTCAGACTTGGGGGGTGTGGGGGGGCTACCTATCCCTTATCACAAAGTTACGTCTGAATGTCAGGATGTCTGAGCTGCCAGCCTGACCCTGCTCCTGACCAGCCCTGATCTTATACCCCCTTCCTCCCTACCCTAAGAGAGGGATGGGACAGGAGTGTGATAACACTAACAGAGATAGACAAACAGGGGAAACCAAAACTCTATTTCACAGCACGCTCACACAAAGGTAAAAGACTATAAGCGGTAAAGAGATAAATAGGAGCCGGAAGGAAACAACAAGACAATGAGAGAACTCCACAACAACTCCAAGCTCCACGCAATTTAGTCATCAGTAGGTCTGTGACACACCAGCACACAGACCAACACAGTAATAAATTATAGTCGGTGTGGGAAGACAGATTCCACCATATTAAAAAGTTGGTGAGTAAATGTGATATGATTTCCAACAACATGTGATCCTAGAGATAACCAGCAGGCTAGCAGAGATTAACTCTTGCTAACCTGATCATTAATGAGCACATCTCACATGGGGTTTGGCTCATAACTCATCACCTGTCATGGCTGCATTATGCACTGTTCACATGACAGACTCTAGCACTCCACACTGTGGTTTCTCTGGTGCTTCTAAATTACAGAGGCAGGCTCGGGCATTGACCAGCTGTGTTCATTTGTGGTCAGGCTGGCAGAAGTTAATTTATACTAGCCTGCTGCTTACCTCTGGGATCACATGCTGTGAGAAGACCTATCACAGCCACTTCCTGCATTTTTAACATCTGTCTTCCCATACCGACGATAGCTTTTCCTACACTGTTCCATGTGCTGTTGTATCCCAGTCCTGCTGGTGATTGTAGTGCTTTGTGCGTTTTAGTTGTTGTGGAGATCTCTTGTTGTTTCCTCCCTGATTTTACTTTCCTCCTTATCACTTGTCTTTTACCTCTGAGTGAGCGTGCTTAGTGAACGAGTTTTGGTTTCCCCTGTTTGTAAACATCTCTGGGTTCTACTACTCCTGTCATGGCCCTCCCCTGGGGTGAAGGAGAAGGGGGTTCTAGATCAGGGCTGTACAGGAGCAGGGCTATGAAGGTTGCCCAGATATCATCACCACCAGATGTATCTCTTGGATCAGGAACAGCTAGGGCCTCGTAGCCTAAGGGCCAGTATAGGACTCCCAGCCCCCAATTATCCCATCAAAGCCCATGACAGCACACAGCTGGTCGATGCCTGAGCTTTACTGTGTAATTTAGAAACAGCAGAGAAAGCATATTATGGCGTGCCAGAATCTACAGTGTGAACAGTGTCTGATGCCATTATTACACTAGGTGAGTTTTAAGCAAAACTCTGTGTGACATATACTAGCGTTTTTTAGGCCTTGTGCGCACTTGCCAGATTTTACAGTGGATTTGCTGCATGTTTCGCTGCAGGAAATGTTCATAACATCTCTGCAGTGATTCACCAGCAAATACTATGGGAAAAAAAAATGCTGTGCACACTAGGCGGATTTTGACAGCTGCATGATTTACTGCGGGATTCCTGCAGCAAAAACAATTGCATGTCACTTCTTTTCCTCAGATAGCTGCGGGATTTCACTCCATTGACTGTAATGTAATCATGAAATCTTGCAGGGAATAATGCAGGTAGCAAATTCTGTGCGGTTCATTGCGTTTTCCTGCGTTATTAACTGCGGTATTTCACATTTTTCGGGACGTAATGTTCATCACTGCCCTGAGTTTTGTAGGAAAGTGATGTCATTATGATAGGAAGAGGAAGTGGAGCAGAGTAAACACACACAGATCACACTCACACACAGACATATAGAATACACACATATCACAGTCACACACAGAAACAGACACATAGAAATCAAACGTACATATAAAAATAAAAAAAAAAACAAAAAAAAAAACCGCGGGCTCCGCTGTATTTTTACTGTCCAGCCAAGGTAAACACACAGCGGCAGCCCGGTATTCTCAGGCTGGGGACGCGAGGGCCAGGGTTAATGCCCCCCTCTCCTGCAGCCAAGAATATCAGCCCGCAGCTGACCCGGGACTGTCGCATCCATTATGCGACAGTCCCGGAGTGTCCCCGGCTCTTTCTGATTGCCGTGATGCAGTGGCAATCCAGGTAATAAGGAGTTAAATGGCAGCGGATCGCTGCCATTTAAGTCCAGGCTTAATCATGGCAGCATCTATGAGACAGCTTTCATGATTAACCCGTAAGTAAAGTGAACAAACACACACACACCGAAAAATCCTTTATTTTAAATAAAAGACAAAAAAGCCCCCTCTTTCACCCCTTTATTAACCCCTCCCAACACACAGCTCCGTAATCCACCGAGGTCCCACGACGGTTGTATCCATCCGCGACTGCCACATATTCAATGCAGCCTCGTAACGAGACTGCAGAGGTAATTACAGGTCATTTCTCACGGTCGGTAATGTGAACACACTACCACTCGCGAAAACTGCAGTGTGTCCTCACAGGGACTCTATTGATTGATCTGTCCTCTATTGATTATCTATCCATCTATCTATCCTTCTATCTATCTATCTATCTATCTATCTATCCATTATCTATTTATTGATTTATCTATCTATCCATTATCTATCTATCTATCTATGTCTCTATCTATCCATTATCTATCTATCTATCTATCTATCTATCTATCTATCCATTATCTATCTATCTCTATATATCAGAAGGAAATTACCTTTTTTTTTTTCAATGTGCTTTATTACATTGAGTGCATTAAAACACATGTACAAACCCGTGGAAAAACCGCAACAAAACGCATGTGGATTTCGGTGCGTTTTTTTGCGTTTTTTTTCTGCGGGTGCGGAAATCTTTCAGAGCCTGCGGAATTTTCTTAAGAAAAATTCCAAAATTCTAAAATTCACACAGGGCCTTATGCTCCACCGCCAGTTGTCCATTCTATTTGCCATTCCCAATGTTTTGGGGCCTCCCCAAATTCAAAAATAAACAGAAATGACAGTGTTGGAAACCTCATCCTTCACATCTTCCACCTACACTGCCACGTCCACCTCCACCTCCTCCTCAACCTCCTACTACTGGTTCAAAATTATTATTTTTCATTTATTTATGTTTTTTTTTTTATTCTGTGTTATTTCAAGTCTTTTCCCTATCCACATTTGTTTGTAGGGCAATTGTCCTGCTCTTACCCCATTTTTCTTCCTTTTGCAGCCCCCTAGCCCTTAATATGACCATTTTACAGCCCAAAAGTTAGTCTCCATTGAGTTCTATGGGATTCGGGTCAAGTTTTGACTACATTTTGGCCGAACTTGGCGAACCCAAACATTCATGCGTCCACTCATCCCTATCTATAAACTGTAAAATTATGATAGTTATAATTACAGTCAAAATAATCTGTATATATAGCTTCAAACAAATCACTAGTGTTTAAAAGAACAGTAATCTACAACCCCTGGCACAAATTATGGACTCACCTGGCAAAGAAGATCAAGGTGCTCAAGGACTGGCCAGCCCAGTCACTAGACATGAACAACATATGGATCCAGAAAACAGTTAAGTTTGGAGGTGGAAAGATCATGGTCTGGGGTTACATTCAGTATGGGGTGTGCAAAACATTTGCAAGGTGGAAGGCAATATCAATAGCCTAAAATATCAAGAAGTATTAGCTACCTTTTACATTCCCAGTCATAAAAGGGGTCAAATTCTGCAGCAGGATGGTGCTCCATCTCAGACATCCATCTTTACAACAAAGTTCCTCCTGGCAAAGAAGATCAAGGTACTCAAGGACTGGCCAGCCCAGTCACCAGACATGAACATCATTGAGCATGTTTGGGGTAGGATAAAAGAGGAAGCTTGGAAGACAAAACCAAAGAATCTAGATGAACTCTGGGAAGCATGTAAGACTGCATTCTTTGCTGTTCCTGATGACTTCATCAATAAATTGTATGAATCATTGTTGAACCGCATGGTAGCAGTCCTTCAAGCTCATGGAAGTCACACAAAATATTAAATATAGGTCTAATAGCACCCCAACTTCATTCATCAATGTTATGCAACATATCTTTGTATTAGAAGTTAATTATTCGTTTGAATTTCACATTACTTTCTGTGGGCAACAAAACTTTTGTCTTGCCAAAATCTGACCTTTCTGTGTTCATTAAATGATCAATATATCAGCTTTGCAGCAACTTTATTTTCAGAACCTAAACCAAATTTGGGAGGGTTTCAGCTTTCAAAAGAGTAATTTATAAATCCAGTGGATGAATTTAAAGTCAGGTAATAAGCTTTTATTTACAGAACATGGATAAGCGACAGAACTTCTGTCAGGGACTGTAGTGATGTACAGTGGAACCTTGCTTAACGAGAACAATCCATTCTGGGACTGTGCTTGTTAATCAAGGTACTCGTTCAGCAAAGCAAGGTTTCCCATAGGAAATCATTGCAATGCTGACGATCCGTTCCACAACTTCTAAAATGTCCCCTATTCTGTCATTCCACAGATGCACAAACATGCACAACCAAACACACAAACACACACAAACACACACAAACTCACACAAACACACATGCACGCATGCACACACACACATATTATATGCTCACCATACCTTCTGTTCCATCGCCGGTCTGCTGGGACTTGCTGTTCTCTGGTACGGGGCCGGGCTGTGTATCGCGTTACCATAACGACGAGGCAGGAACTTCCCGGCCAGAGCGCTGACATCAAAGGCAGAGCCGCTTGCCTCTGATTGGCCAGCGCTCTGCCTTTCATTAGCGGTGACAGGAAGTTCCTCCCTCGTTGCTATGGATGCAGATACACAGCGTGGACTGGAGCGCAGCGGGGAACTACAGCACCCAGGAGGTCGGCGATGAAATGAAAGGTAAACATAATATGTTATATTATATGCTCACCTTACCTTCCGTTCCATCGCAAGCCTCCTGGGTCTTGTAGTTCGCCGCGAGGACGTCGTGATGTACCCGGGAACTACAAGAACCATGAGACCGGTGGTGGAACGGAAGGTAAGGTGAGCATAATACTGTATGTGCATGCATACGTGTGTGTTTGTGTGTGTTTGTGCGTACATGTGTATGTTTGTGTTGGCTGCAAGTGCGGGTCAGAGTGCGGTGGATGGACGAAACCGGAAGTGTGTGCGGTGAGAATTTTGCTCGTACAGCAAAGCTTTCTCGTAAAGTGGGTTACAAATTTACAGAAAGCTTTGCTTGTTAAGCGAAATTCTCGTTAAGTGGGTTACTCGTTAAGCGAGGTACCACTGTATTGGAGTGTTCTTTTGTTTGTTTGTTTTTCATGATTCCATAACTTTTTCCTCATAATTGAGTGATTCCATAATTTTTTCCCCTGTTTGGTCTTGAAAAGTAACCGTTAATGGCTAGCACATTATGTTGTCATGATATTTTTTTAGAGTTTCTTAAAGCCAGAAAATTGCCATTTAAAATGACTTCAGTTTTGTGCCATGTCTGTGATCTGCTTTTTTTAAACAAAAGTAAACAACTGAATGAACATCCTCAGAGCCAGGTAGTCCATAATGTTTGCCAGGGGTTGTATACATGTGTAAGGATCACCATTGTCTCTCAGCAGTAGAGATGAGCAAACCGGTGGCGGTTCGGCTCGAGTTTGGTTCGCCGAACGGAGGTCTCGTTCGAGTTCGGTTCGGCGAACCACTTGAACCACATAGGAAACAATGGAAGGCAATCACAAACACATAAAAACACCAAGAAAACACCCTCTAAGGTGTCCAAAAGGTGACAAACAGCTCACAACACAACACAAACACATGGGAAAGTGACAAGGACATATACTCATGCGAAAACAAAAGAGATGGACAAGGAAAAAGAGGAGGAGACACAGATATATGAGTATATGCAAGGAAACATCGATGCCATTACTGTGCAACTGAAGCCCTGCTCATTTTAGGCTTCCAATCTGGATAAATTGCCTGAGCTTGCCACGTACGCCTTGGGGATCTTGTCGTGTCCTGCAGCCAGCGTTCTCTCGGAACCTGTCTTCAGTGCTGCTGGGGGTCTGCTGGCAGATAAGCACACGCGCCTGTCCACTGACAATGTGGACATGGCTCTCAGAGGACTTTTCTTCCCCTGGGTCATCCAGGGGAGGCGAAAAGCACGCGTATTTTTGAGAGTGCTTCATGCAAAGCATCTTTTTCATTTTGAAAAGGTGGATCAACTGATGCCAGTCAAGTGGGGTGTGTGTGGCCCAATTAGTGGAAACGAGGGAGACTGTGGTTGGAGTCCCCTCGCTGTGTTTCTAAAAGAACCAAGATGAACAAGTCATGGCTCTCAGAGGACTTTTCTTCCCCTGGGTCAGCCAGAGGAGGCGAAAGGCATGCGTATTTTTGAGAGTGCTTCATGCAAAGCATCTTTTTCATTTTCAAAAGGGGGATCAACTGATGACAGTCAAGTGGGGTGTGTGTGGCCCAATTAGTGGAAATGAGGGAGACTGTGGTTGGAGTCCCCTCGCTGTGTTTCTAAAAGAACCAAGATGAACAAGTCATGGCTCTCAGAGGACTTTTCTTCCCCTGGGTCAGCCAGGGGAGGCGAAAGGCACGCGTATTTTTGAGAGTGCTTCATGCAAAGCATCTTTTTCATTTTGAAAAGGGGGATCAACTGATGACAGTCAAGTGGGGTGTGTGTGGCCTAATTAGTGGCAACGAGGGAGACTGTGGTTGGAGTCCCCTCGCTGTTTTTGACATGATTTTCGAAGTGCATGACATGCCTAAGAGGTTTAGTTTCGGCATCTTAAACTTGTTGGCTACAGAAAGGTTGCCTTTACACCCTTTTGTCACCGAGGATTTTCGAGACCTTATGCCCATTGCAGTGCCCCAAGAGCCGATGGCCATTTGCCACTCCTTCTCCAAGAAAGGGGTGCCCGCGCTAACACAGCAGGTCGCACACAACATCACCGCTTCCTTGAGAAACTCTGTGTGTGACAGGGTGCATTTCACCACAGATACTTGGAACAGTAAGCATGGACAGGGGCGTTACATGTCGCTGACTGGGCACTGGGTAACTATGGTGATAGATGGAGAAGTGTCTGCTGTACAAGTCTTTCCGTCCCCACGAGTTGTGTGTTTCAATCCTTCCTCTGTATGTGCAAGTTACTCCACTGCTTCTGCCTCATCAACCTCGTGTTGTTCCTGCACCTCAGCCCAAACCCTGTGTGGTCAGGCCACCCTTCCTTGTAACTGCGCCCAAGGAATCCCACACACCTCCTTACTATGCTGGCAGCAGAGCTCAAGGCCATCAGGCGGTCAAATGTTTACTTTGAAATGTAGGGGAAATGTGAGACACCGCTGAGGAGTTGTGGACGGTTAGCTCTGTAGAGTGAGACCGAGTTTCATCAATGGTTGTCTCCACTCAGCCAGCAGCCAGGGAATGCCGTGTGCGACAATGATGCTAAACAGTCTGCGGCCCTTCTTCAGGGCAATGTGACACACGTGCCTTGTATGGCTCACGTGTTGAATCCGAATTTCCAGCAATTTTTAAAACACTATCCCGGCCTACATGTCCTTCTGTCGAGGGCACGGTGTAACGCCTGCCTGGATCGACACACTCAGACGGGCTGTAAAGGATAGGCTAGAGGGAACCCACTCACCAAGCTGGACCCCCAGAACCCTGAAACCCTTTAACCCCTATACAGTGATTTTGAATGACACAGGGCCCAAGTTGATCAATACCTGTGGAAGGCTGCAGTTCCAGAGAATAGTAGTCATGCAGGGTCAAAACATTAATTGAGGAAGAGGAACAGAATGGGAGGGACAGGACTTAATCAGAAAACAAGCAGAGGTGAAATGCAAATTGGCCAACGAGGTACCTAAACAGCAAGCAGGAAAAGTAGTCAGGTAACAAGCACACAAACTCATAAAACTAAACGGGGTAACAGTAACCAGAGGTTCATAGCTATGTCTGGCAGTGGTCTTCAGACAGGAGGGGCCTAAAAAAGGGTGTTGTGTCTTCCCATTGGTTGTAGCTAAATGATGGTACTTCATCTGTGAGATACCCACCACCTGCATTCAGCCATTGGTTCTGCATATGTCAAGGTAACGCAGCCCAGTGGGTGAGCATAATTTGCGTCCACCTGCGCTGCTGGCGTCGACTCCTCTCCTATCATCAGCACTATGCACGAAAGGAACACGTTGTCACCTTGCGACAGGAGTACAAATTGACGTAGTGGACTACGGTGGTGACTTAACAGGCGTGTGCGGCAATGATGCAAACATGGCAGCGTGCCTTCGTCAGGCCCATGTGACACACGTGACTTGTATGGCTCACGTGTTTAATCTGATTCTCCTGCAATTTTTAAAACAACATCCCGGCCTACATGGCCTTGTACAGCGGGCATGCTCACTATGTGCTCACTTCCATCGTTTGCACCCAGTAGCTCAACAACTTTCATCGCTCCTGAAGTCTTAAGGTCTGGCGGTTAAACGTCTGAAATGCGATGTTCCGACACGCAGGAATGTTAAGCTGCACATGTTGCCGCGTCTGTGGCAGCACCGCAGAGCCCAGCTGAAATACGTTATGACGTATACCCTGGGCTAACTTGATCCAGAGGTGGCGCAGAGCACGCTGCTGGAGTGGTGTCAGATCAAGGACATATGCACCATTCTACACAGTTTACAAATGTCGAAGCAGATGTTTAACACTGGCGATGACATTCTCAGCGTGACAATTTTGGTCATCTACATGATGGAACACACTGTAAGTATTATTCGGAGTCAGGTGTTGGTCCAAGAGGAAGGGAGGAAGTACTGGAGGAGTCATATGCGGAAGGGATAACAAGATCTACAAGGTCCAGACGGTCAGCGGCACCTTGGCGGCAGTCATGGTACAGTGAGGGAGAGGGATTATCAAGGGAGCATAGTATCAGCAAAACAGTTGAGGAAGGTGCAGGAGCCCAGGAAGAAATGGAGGACGAACTGGCGATGGACATGGAAGACTCAGCAGATTAGTGAGAGCTCGCTCACATTTTGGTTGTGTGAGGTTGTGGGGAGAGGGCAGAGGAAGGAGGCACGATTCTCACCTCTCCGCCACCAACACACCAAGGACTTGGTCCTCCTGGATGCTCAAGACACATGAGCGCCTTCTTGCTGCACTACCTACAACATGACCCTCGGATTGTACGAATTCCAAGTCATGCTGACTACTGGGTTGCCACACTGTTAGATCCCCGATACAACACAAAATTTTGCGAAATAACTCCTGCCATAGAAAGGGACGCACGTATGCAGGAGTATCAGCAGAAGGTGGTACGCAATCTTACATCTGCTTTTCCACTAAACACCAGTAGTGCACAGAGTGAATCTCAACGCTTTTTCATCGATAGGAGGAAATGGTCTTACTTGTCCACATCTGAGGGACCGAGGGCTGGCTGATGTGCTGAGACGGCGTTGAGTACGGTGTCTCTGCAGAGTTGCATTTTTGGTCATATACAAACTGAGTTGAAAAAGGAAAGATGCTGGTGGAAAGGGGAACAGGTGTGTTGGAAAGGGTAAAAAGGTTTGTGTCCGTGGGTTTGGTGGTTAAGCAACATTAACATCTGCTGAAGAAACAACATCTGGTATGGTGGGACTGGCAGATTTGGATAAGGTGGTATATACTACCGTGTTTTTCCAAAAATAAGACACTGTCTTATATTTTTTTTGCCCCCCAAAAAAGCACTAAGGCTTATTTTTGGAAGAGGTCTTATTCTTGGAGAAACACGGTTGGGGGTAAGTTTACCCCCCAAAAAAGCAGACCCCCCACTTCCCAGGAGATTCATACTCACCAGACCAGGACGTCTGCGTGGTTCCCAGGTCATCCTGTGATCTCCGGTCGGTGCTGTATGCCGTCCTACCCTGCTGCTAGCTGACATGCTGACACACACAGAAGATCCCAGACACACACAGCAGATCACACACACACACACACACACAGCAGATCACAGCTTTTCTGTCCAGGACGCAGCATATCCTGATCATCTGCACATACCCTACTAGGGCTTTTTAGCTGCTGAGTAGAGTTGAGCATGGTTCGCGGTTCGTGGTTCTCCAGTTCGCGGTTCAAGTGATTTTGGGGGCTGTTCTGGATCGAACTAGAACTCGAGCTTTTTGCTAAAGCTCGATAGTTCTAGTTACGTTCGAGAACGGTTCTAGCAGCAAAAAGCCAAGCCAATTACTAGCTGGCTTTCTGCTGTAATAGTGTAAGTCACTCTGTGACTCACACAATTATGAAATTTCAGCGTATAGTGTGCGGGAACAGTGCATTCAGATCACTGCTGCTGGGATAATGGCGATCGCCATTTTTTTTTTTTCCTTGTCTTCCTTCCCTAAGCGCGCGCGTGTAGTGGGGAGGACCAGCATGTCAGCCAGTCCCAGACACACACAGCTAAGTGGACTTTTAGCCAGGCATGTGTGATAGGATGTCCATGTCACATGTCCCTGCATTATAAAAAGGGGCATCTGCCCGTCTGGACGCCATTATCTGCCTTCTGCGTCTGGGTGTCAGTCACCGCTGGCGTAGCTCCTGTCTCCGATACTGCTGTGTACGCTCTATACACAGCGCTATACAGAATAGGGATAGCAGTTTCTTTCGGCTCTTGTAAGGGCTAATTACAGCAGGCTCAGAGCCATAGGTGACAGTCAGGTCACTTAGTGGCATCCTAAAAGTGGCTGTTGGACTTCCATTAGTGTCCCACTAGTGCAAATCTATTTGCAGAACCTCTGCATTGCACACTCAAACTCATTGTTACTAAGCCATTATACAAGCAAACACTGAGTAAACTTAGTGGCATCCTAAAAGTGGCAGTTGGACTTCCATTAGTGTCCCACTAGTGCAAAGCTATTTGCAGCACCTCTGCATTGCACACTCAAACTCATTGTTACTAAGCCATTATACTAGCAAACACTGAGTAAACTTAGTGGCATCCTAAAAGTGGTTGTTGGACTTCCATTAGTGCCCCACTAGTGCAAATCTATTTGCAGCACCTCTGCATTGCACACTCAAACTCATTGTTACTAAGCCATTATACTAGCAAACACTGAGTAAACTTAGTGGCATCCTAAAAGTGGCAGTTGGACTTCCATTAGTGTCCCAATAGTGCAAAGCTATTTGCAGCACCTCTGCATTGCACACTCAAACTCATTGTTACTAAGCCATTATACTAGCAAACACTGAGTAAATTTAGTGGCATCCTAAAAGTGGCAGTTGGACTTCCATTAGTGTCCCACTAGTGCAAATCTATTTGCAGCACCTCTGCATTGCACACTCAAACTCCTTGTTACTAAGCCATTATACTAGCAAACACTGAGTAAACTTAGTGGCATCCTAAAAGTGGCAGTTGGACTTCCATTAGTGTCCCACTAGTGCAAAGCTATTTGCAGCACTTCTGCATTGCACACTCAAACTCATTGTTACTAAGCCATTACACTAGCAAACATTGAGTAAACTTAGTGGTATCCTAAAAGTGGCAGTTGGACTTCCATTAGTGTCCCACTAGTGCAAAGCTAATTGCAGCACCTCTCCATTGCACACTCAAACTCATTGTTACTAAGCCATTATACTAGCAAACACTGAGTAAACTTAGTGGCATCCTAAAAGTGGCAGTTGGACTTCCATTAGTGCCCCACTAGTGCAAATCTATTTGCAACACCTCTGCATTGCACACTCAAACTCATTGTTACTAAGCCATTATACTAGCAAACACTGAGTAAACTTAGTGGCATCCTAAAAGTGTCTGTTGGACTTCCATTAGTGTCCCACTAGTGCAAATCTATTTGCAGCACCTCTGCATTGCACACTCAAACTCATTGTTACTAAGCCATTATACTAGCAAACACTGAGTAAACTTAGTGGCATCCTGAAAGTGGCAGATGGACTTCCATTAGTGTCCCACTAGTGCAAATCTATTTGCAGCACCTCTGCATTGCACACTCAAACTCATTGTTACTAAGCCATTATACTAGCAAACACTGAGTAAACTTAGTGGCATCCTAAAAGTAGCTGTTGGACTTCCATTAGTGTCCCACTAGTGCAAATCTATTTGCAGCACCTCTGCATTGCACACTCAAACTCATTGTTACTAAGCCATTATTCTAGCAAACACTGAGTAAACTTAGTGGCATCCTAAAAGTGGCAGTTGGACTTCCATTAGTGTCCCACTAGTGCAAAGCTATTTGCAGCACCTCTGCATTGCACACTCAAACTCATTGTTACTAAGCCATTATACTAGCAAACACTGAGTAAACTTAGTGGCATCCTAAAAGTGTCTGTTGGACTTCCATTAGTGTCCCACTAGTGCAAATCTATTTGCAGCACCTCTGCATTGCACACTCAAACTCATTGTTACTAAGCCATTATACTAGCAAACACTGAGTAAACTTAGTGGCATCCTAAAAGTAGCTGTTGGACTTCCATTAGTGTCCCACTAGTGCAAATCTATTTGCAGCACCTCTGCATTGCACACTCAAACTCATTGTTACTAAGCCATTATTCTAGCAAACACTGAGTAAACTTAGTGGCATCCTAAAAGTGGCAGTTGGACTTCCATTAGTGTCCCACTAGTGCAAAGCTATTTGCAGCACCTCTGCATTGCACACTCAAACTCATTGTTACTAAGCCATTATACTAGCAAACACTGAGTAAACTTAGTGGCATCCTAAAAGTGGTTGTTGGACTTCCATTAGTGCCCCACTAGTGCAAATCTATTTGCAGCACCTCTGCATTGCACACTCAAACTCATTGTTACTAAGCCATTATACTAGCAAACACTGAGTAAACTTAGTGGCATCCTAAAAGTGGCAGTTGGACTTCCATTAGTGTCCCACTAGTGCAAATCTATTTGCAGCACCTCTACATTGCACACTCAAACTCATTGTTACTAAGCCATTATACTAGCAAACACTGAGTAAACTTAGTGGCATCCTAAAAGTAGCTGTTGGACTTCCATTAGTGTCCCACTAGTGCAAAGCTATTTGCAGCACTTCTGCATTGCACACTCAAACTCATTGTTACTAAGCCATTACACTAGCAAACATTGAGTAAACTTAGTGGCATCCTAAAAGTGGCAGTTGGACTTCCATTAGTGTCCCACTAGTGCAAAGCTATTTGCAGCACCTCTCCATTGCACACTCAAACTCATTGTTACTAAGCCATTATACTAGCAAACACTGAGTAAACTTAGTGGCATCCTAAAAGTGGCAGTTGGACTTCCATTAGTGCCCCACTAGTGCAAATCTATTTGCAACACCTCTGCATTGCACACTCAAACTCATTGTTACTAAGCCATTATACTAGCAAACACTGAGTAAACTTAGTGGCATCCTAAAAGTGTCTGTTGGACTTCCATTAGTGTCCCACTAGTGCAAATCTATTTGCAGCACCTCTGCATTGCACACTCAAACTCATTGTTACTAAGCCATTATACTAGCAAACACTGAGTAAACTTAGTGGCATCCTGAAAGTGGCAGATGGACTTCCATTAGTGTCCCACTAGTGCAAATCTATTTGCAGCACCTCTGCATTGCACACTCAAACTCATTGTTACTAAGCCATTATACTAGCAAACACTGAGTAAACTTAGTGGCATCCTAAAAGTAGCTGTTGGACTTCCATTAGTGTCCCACTAGTGCAAATCTATTTGCAGCACCTCTGCATTGCACACTCAAACTCATTGTTACTAAGCCATTATTCTAGCAAACACTGAGTAAACTTAGTGGCATCCTAAAAGTGGCAGTTGGACTTCCATTAGTGTCCCACTAGTGCAAATCTATTTGCAGCACCTCTGCATTGCACACTCAAACTCATTGTTACTAAGCCATTATACTAGCAAACACTGAGTAAACTTAGTGGCATCCTAAAAGTAGCTGTTGGACTTCCATTAGTGTCCCACTAGTGCAAAGCTATTTGCAGCACCTCTCCATTGCACACTCAAACTCATTGTTACTAAGCCATTATACTAGCAAACACTGAGTAAACTTAGTGGCATCCTAAAAGTGGCAGTTGGACTTCCATTAGTGTCCCACTAGTGCAAATCTATTTGCAGCACCTCTACATTGCACACTCAAACTCATTGTTACTAAGCCATTATACTAGCAAACACTGAGTAAACTTAGTGGCATCCTAAAAGTAGCTGTTGGACTTCCATTAGTGTCCCACTAGTGCAAAGCTATTTGCAGCACTTCTGCATTGCACACTCAAACTCATTGTTACTAAGCCATTACACTAGCAAACATTGAGTAAACTTAGTGGCATCCTAAAAGTGGCAGTTGGACTTCCATTAGTGTCCCACTAGTGCAAAGCTATTTGCAGCACCTCTCCATTGCACACTCAAACTCATTGTTACTAAGCCATTATACTAGCAAACACTGAGTAAACTTAGTGGCATCCTAAAAGTGGCAGTTGGACTTCCATTAGTGCCCCACTAGTGCAAATCTATTTGCAACACCTCTGCATTGCACACTCAAACTCATTGTTACTAAGCCATTATACTAGCAAACACTGAGTAAACTTAGTGGCATCCTAAAAGTGTCTGTTGGACTTCCATTAGTGTCCCACTAGTGCAAATCTATTTGCAGCACCTCTGCATTGCACACTCAAACTCATTGTTACTAAGCCATTATACTAGCAAACACTGAGTAAACTTAGTGGCATCCTGAAAGTGGCAGATGGACTTCCATTAGTGTCCCACTAGTGCAAATCTATTTGCAGCACCTCTGCATTGCACACTCAAACTCATTGTTACTAAGCCATTATACTAGCAAACACTGAGTAAACTTAGTGGCATCCTAAAAGTAGCTGTTGGACTTCCATTAGTGTCCCACTAGTGCAAATCTATTTGCAGCACCTCTGCATTGCACACTCAAACTCATTGTTACTAAGCCATTATTCTAGCAAACACTGAGTAAACTTAGTGGCATCCTAAAAGTGGCAGTTTGACTTCCATTAGTGTCCCACTAGTGCAAAGCTATTTGCAGCACCTCTGCATTGCACACTCAAACTCATTGTTACTAAGCCATTATACTAGCAAACACTGAGTAAACTTAGTGGCATCCTAAAAGTGGTTGTTGGACTTCCATTAGTGCCCCACTAGTGCAAATCTATTTGCAGCACCTCTGCATTGCACACTCAAACTCATTGTTACTAAGCCATTATACTAGCAAACACTGAGTAAACTTAGTGGCATCCTAAAAGTGGCAGTTGGACTTCCATTAGTGTCCCACTAGTGCAAATCTATTTGCAGCACCTCTGCATTGCACACTCAAACTCATTGTTACTAAGCCATTATACTAGCAAACACTGAGTAAACTTAGTGGCATCCTGAAAGTGGCAGATGGACTTCCATTAGTGTCCCACTAGTGCAAATCTATTTGCAGCACCTCTGCATTGCACACTCAAACTCATTGTTACTAAGCCATTATACTAGCAAACACTGAGTAAACTTAGTGGCATCCTAAAAGTAGCTGTTGGACTTCCATTAGTGTCCCACTGGTGCAAATCTATTTGCAGCACCACTGCATTGCACACTGCTGCTCTGTTTTTAATAAGCTATAATAATAGCAAAAAATGCTGCCAGTTAGTGGCATCCAAAAAGTGGCTGTTGTACTCCATTTGTGCCCCAATGGTGCCAAGCTATTTCTAACACCTCTGCATGACACCCTCCTGCACATTTCGCAACGCTATTTTTATAGCAAACTCATGGAATTCCACCATTAGGAGGGATAGAAAGTGAGGCTTCCTTTACTGTCCTGGTACACACAGAACACGGCCACTGTACCCACCTGCCCACTTTTGCCACGCTATTTAATTTGCCCAAAGAGTTGACACTTTTTCTGCCATCCTAAAATTGTCTGGAATACTAAGTTAGTGTTCCTTTGCTGCCAAGCAAGGTACAACACATGTGCGTTCTACACTCCTTTCCATTTGTGGAACGCAATAATTAACTGCAGGTAGTCCAGCCAATCTTTCACGAAGGTGCAGGCGTGGATATAATGTTGCCTTCATCCAATGGTGGTTCTCTCGATGTCTGACAGCTCAAGAATACCATCTGTTTCCACTTCCAAAACAAGTGACAACCTGGCAATCACACTCCCGCTTATGGGTAAAGGGGTGGAAGTTCAGTGTGAAAAAGCATGTGTGACTGCTGTCCCCACAGTCACAGAAGATGAAGAGCACGCAGATGCACTTGATGGGGCAGGTGGTGGTTGCACAGCCCCGCTAGGCCGCATTGTAGCACAGTGAAATTCCCTTTGCAACTTATGCTTCATTTTAAGTCTTGTATTTGGTGGGATCGACAGTATGCAGCAAAACCACGCAACATGAAAAGCACTGTTTGCTGTTGGGTTCATAAATGATTCTTTCACTTTCCCAAAATAAACAATAAGAACCATGCATTAAATTGAAATAATAGAACAATCTAATCAGTGGCCTACTGTTTGCTAAGCCCTCTGCGTAGCAGCAGTAATTGTTCGTTTGTGCGTGTGTGTGTGTGTGTGTGTGTGTGTGCGAAGACAACTAACTAGTGGCGCATCACAAGAGCTTCCCAGTTATCTACCTAAACATAGACAAAACACATCACCCACCCTGAATACCCTTGTTAGCTGAAGCCTCACAGATAAGGCAGATGATAACAGTGTGAATGCAAACCACACAGCTTTGCAACACAGTCATGTAAATATTGAAAAGCAACATTCAATGCAAACATGTTTCGCTGTCCCTCTATGATATAAACTATACGTGACAATTTGACAGTGCAGAGGCAGCAAGTATGATTGTCTATATAGTCGTCCTACCCAGAACAGATATGTGTTTTCATAATAAAACAAAGTGTTGCGTGCACGCATTACTGTCTGGGCACAGCCTACCGTACCCGGGTAATGTGGTGTCCAGTTGCCATAAATACAGACTTTACGCTCCTATCATGGTTAACAGTATAGACAGCACCGGAAGAATGTTGGTCTGTGGCACAGGATGCTGCTCACTGGCGTTACGGTACTCCTCACAAAACTCCAAAATGACTCCCCTCACAATTGAACGAAGTGTTTCCGTTGTTGCTCCTTCCTGTGTGCCGATTTACCCCAGCCGCAGCGTAACTCCAGTGTTTCGCCAACTGAGTATGCTCTGCCTGACTGTGTCATTCCTGAGGCAAAGTCTTAATTTTGGGCTACAGCACATGCTCGTTTGGACTGTGCCTGAGTCATTCTGCGACCTGCGGCTCAACACACTTACACAGGGCCCTGGTGCTTGACTCACTCTCGGGAGGCCACTAAAACTAACTGCACCCAACATCAGCCCCAGGTGTCCCCTTATACTGCAGTGGTGATCCCCACTGACCGCAATACCGAGAGTGGCGTCACGAAAATACATATAAAGAAGCAACCTAAGTGTGACCAGACTCTTCCTCCACGTGGGGTCCCTGAAGGTAATGCACCAACACAACACCTGTGGGACTTCACACTGACTGAGAAAAGCCTCTTTGCACAGGTACTTGCACTCCGTGCCGGGTCTAAGTCCTGTGTTGTGCCTAGACAGCATGCTGAAGAGGATAGTCTTTTTTTCAGAAACTGTATTTCATGCTACTGAGCATGCTCAGGCACTTACTGCATCAGAAGCTAGGTCGGGCAATTAACTCTTTGGCCCTGCCCCTGATGTGAGGAGCCCATATAGACCACAGGGCATCAGGTGTCCTGACAATTTGGCCAGGTCACTCCCAATAGGCTTGCAGAGGGCCTCCCCTATGACTTGTCACCTCATTGTTGTTGGTCAGACGATGACTGTTGAGGTGTTTTGGTTGTAGCAGCCAAGAGGTCATCATTCAAGTGGCGGTTCAAAATAGGACGCTAGTTATGCCACTCATGACATGTCACTCTGCTTTTGTCTCCAGGAGGTGCATTGTGGTCCACCCTGGTTTCGGGCGGACCCAGGTTATAAATGGGGCTGGAGCCAAGAAGAAAGTGCCCAGTCTTCTATTATGCTCCTTAAGAGCACACCTCCATGTGTTGAACCCATTTCGGGGTTTAGGCCAGAGGTAGGCAGGGATAGGTCATCGATGCAGGCCGCCACCACAGTTGGTAACGCAGAACGTTAAAGAACAGCTCCTCTCCTACCAGTCCTGCTAGTGCAGCCCAGTGGCATAAACAGGCCTGCTGCTGCTGATGCGCCTGCTGTCCACAGGTGTGTCCCCTACGCACACGGACTGCGTAACCAATGGCCCCTGTGTTGTTAACAGGGAGTTCCGGGGCTGGGTGGTCGTGTGGACCCTGTCAGGCTAACAGGGCTCCCAGTCTCCAGATCCGAGTGGCGTCTAACTCGGTTCAGGCTACTATTTGTTTGAGAGTCAACCTGCTCTGTATCCTCCACCTAACCTTCCAGTTGCCAACCTCTCCTTTTCCATCTGGGAGCACGGTGGACACCGAATGGCGATTGGGATATCTACCTTTCTCTTTCTTTTTTTCTTAATATTTTTGATATAGCGGTAACATACCGTGTTTTTCCAAAAATAAGACCTCCCCCAAAAATAAGCCCTAGCAGGGATTTTCAGCATTTTCGAAGAAAGGCTTAAATATAAGCCCTCCCCAGAAAATAAGCCCTAGTCCCAGATCAATAATGAAGTGTCCGTGCAGCTAAAAAAGTTACAGATACTGCTGGACACTTCATTATACACAGCGGCACCCGGCAATTACACTCACCCGACACTGAGCAGCAGGACCTGCAGTGATCGCACACCCGCACACATCAGCTCACACACACACATACACACACACACACACACAATCAGATCACACACACAATCAGATCACACACACAATCAGATCACACACACACCAGATCTCACACACAAACATCGGATCGCACACACAGTCAGATCGCACACACAGTCAGATCGCACACATAATCAGATCGCACACACAAACATCGGATCACACGCAAACATCAAATCACACACACACACAAACATCGGATCGCACACACACTCACCTCATCCAGTGACACCGATCTCTTCTCCCTGGGAGAATCCTGAGAGGCAGCGCGGTGCAGCGCGACGAACAGGACCTGCGGCCTGACACGTGACTTGCTCTCATTCCCTGCTGCCGTAAGTGCTGGATGTGATGTGATGTGTGTGTGTGTGTGATCTGCTGTGTGTGTCTGCAATCGGCTGTGCGTGTCTGCGATCGGCTGTGTTTTTCTGCGATCGGCTGTGTGTGTCTGCATTCGGATGTGTGAATCTGTGATCGGCTGTGTGTGTCTGTGATCGGATGTGTGTATCTGTGATCGGCTGTGTGTGCCTGTGATCGGATTTGTGTATCTGTGATCGGCTGTGTGTGCCTGTGATAGGATGTGTGTATCTGTGATCGGCTGTGTGTGCCTGTGATAGGATGTGTGTATCTGTGATCGGCTGTGTGTGCCTGTGATAGGATGTGTGTATCTAATCGGCTATGTGTGCCTGTGATAGGATGTGTGTATCTGTGATCTGCTGTGTGTGTCTGCAATCGGCTGTGCGTGTCTGCGATCGGCTGTGTGTGTCTGCGTTCGGATGTGTGAATCTGTGATCGGCTGTGTGTGTCTGTGATCGGATGTGTGTATCTGTGATCGGTTGTGTGTGCCTGTGATCGGATTTGTGTATCTGTGATCGGCTGTGTGTGCCTGTGATAGGATGTGTGTATCTGTGATCGGCTGTGTGTGCCTGCGATCGGATGTGTGTATCTGTGATCGGCTGTGTGTGCCTGCGATCGAATGTGTGTATCTGTGATGGCTGTGTGTGCCTGTGATCTGCTGTGTGTGATCTGCTGTGTATATCTGCGATCTGCTGTGTCTGTGTGCCTGTGATCGGATGTGTGTATCTGTGATCGGCTGTGTGTATCTGTGATCGGCTGTGTGTATCTGTGATTGGCTGTGTGTGCCTGCGATCTGCTGTGTGGCATCTGCTGTGGATGTCCTGTGGGGCTGCGAGTGCTGTTCGCAGGAGACGGCAGTGGCCCTTGCCCATGATCCGGGTTCAGGCCGCTGCAAACTCTAGTTCTATTCTCCCTGTGGAGAACACTTGTGTCTGAAGTAGAAAATTGACATGCTGCGGCTTGGAAAGTCGTGCCGCCTGTCTGTTTACGCTGTGGAGAAAAGAAGCACAGTGGGCATGGGATTTCTATAAATCTGACCCACTGTGTTTGTGCTGTACAACGCAGCATTTTGGACGCCCTCCAGGGAGGATTTCAGTTCTGGAATATGACAGCTCTTGAGTATAATGGGTTCCTGGTTGCTTTACATTTATTCCTTTCAAATCTTTGGCCATTAATGGGTGTCTTTTTTTTCCCAACACGTTCTTTTGCGACATTGTTAGCTATTTGCCACAAAAGCTTTTATAATTCTGTGATCATGCCCAAATATCTTACATTTCAAGAGTGCTGCATCCCTCTGTAAGACAATCTTACCAAAACTTCTAACAATTTTTGACTTTTCAGATTACGTTTAATCTCTTTTTTTAGTCCATTGTGTCTGGAGTAAACAAGCTGCCTAAGAATTCTGCACAGCTTAATAAAGGGTGTTGTACCCTTAGGCCGCACCCTCCCTCATTACACAAATATGATAGGCTTCATATAATAAGTATTCACGTTTATACAGTTGGAAAATATGGATAAAAATTATAATCTGCTCAAAATACTAACCAAATACTCTAATTGTGCATACAGTGTAAAATGAATATAATAATTAGGGATATTTTTGTCCTTCATTTTTATTTCAAAACATTAATCCAATATTCTGATTAGGATTGAAGAACTAAATGGATAGTTCAGTGATTTATTTGCAATGCTCATGTACTACAAGTAAATATTAGATAATTAGATTAGATAAAACTACTGAAATTGTGCAACATTCAACAAGTGTCATTTCCAAGTAGTGCTAATTAAAGTAGGACGCATTCATTCACAAATTTCATAAGACATCATGTAAGGATGCTCTCTCCTTACCTGGATGTAGTATCAGATGGTCAAATATGCCTGGAGGTACACTGGATGGCAATATTTTATTTATAGGAATGTTACATGTTCGATTTTATACAGTTTTCTCCAGGATGTGTAAAAATATTAGTCTTATTTCACAAATAAAAGTGCTAAAAAGTATTTGCCAATTTTGCGCAGTCAGACCGCTTTTCACATGTTCCTAATTCCTAATTTCCTTTGACTGGTACAGTTACTGATTTCTCAATGTAGTGTAGTAATAGCAGTTAGTTGTGTAACGTAAACCGTTATCGAACAATTATAAAGGTGCAGACCCTGAAAGAATGATGAAGTTGACTCCCATTAGTACCATGGATCATTGTCTCATCATTCTAGTAGCACTCTGGGTTTGCCAGATAGATGGAGGTGAGTACTATATGCATAAAACAGGTTTAGTTAGTGTACGAGTTATTGACCTTACATATTTGGGACATTATCACATTCTATGTATTTCTTTGGATTGTTCTGTATAATATGTAAGGCTGAGTTCACATGTCCTGTAATCATCTGTTAGAACGGATCCTGCAGAGATCCATTGGGAAATAAGTTCTGAAAACACAACTTTTTGTCAGTTTTTCAACAATAACTGATGTCTGTCGGATCTGTTTTTTTTTTTAACATGGGAGTCTATGGAGGACGGATCCGTTAACAGATTGCTTTTTAGTCATCCATTATTCTTGCATTTGTAATGGATCCGTTTTTTTCTTACAGGATCCATTACAAATGGGAGATAAATAGCAATCTGTTAACGGATCCGTTCTCCATAGACTCCCATGTTAAAAGAAACTGGATCCGGCAGAAATCATTTTGACAGTGGATCTCTGCAGGATCCATTCTAAAAGATGATTACAGGACATGTGATCTCAGCCTTAGGCCCGTTTCACACGTCAGTGAAAAACAGTGACGTTTTTCACTGGCGTGTAAAACACGCACATGTCCCTGCGTGTGCCGCGAATCACGGCACACGTGGGTTGTCTAAGTGCAATCCGGGCTCCGTTCTCCGTGGCCCGTGATTGCACTTAGAAATCAACTCACCTGCGCCCGCTCCCGCTCTCCATGGTGCTGATCGCTCCCGCGGTGCAGCATCCGGCTGGTCACCGCAGCAGCTGCTTCCAGGTCGGCTGTGTCGTGCATCATTAAGATGCACGACAGAAATCAGCCGGCTTAGAAGCAGAAGGGAGAACGGGCTGCAGAGAGCGCGGCTGAAGTCGGGTGAGTGAAAATGTTTATTATTTTAAAAGCACGTTTTTTCTGGCACGTGTTTCACGGAGCACACCACTGCGTGGTCCGTGGGACATCAGTGATGCCAGAAAAAAATGGACATGTCTCCGTGCGGCAATCACGCACACGCGGGTACGCTGCACGGAGACACGTGCAGTGACAAATCACTGATGTGTGAGCAGACCCATTCATTATAATGGGTCTGCGTATGTCAGTGATTCTGGTACGTTTAAAAAAAAGCACAAACGTACCAGAATCACTGACGTGTGAAAGGGGCCTTAGGTAGACAGCACTGCTTATCAGAGAATGAGATGAACTACATGGTGATCATATGGGTCTACAACATATTCAATTTATTACGTATATGTTTAGAGGCAAGGCAGTTACATATTATTTTTAACACTTCTTAGTACCCATGTTACCAAAGGATTAGTTATAACAGTGTTATTTTGAAAATGTTTTTACATTTTAACATTTTGTTAATGTACTGTTTATTTTTATTTTTATGTTTTCTTCAGGAACTTTCCGTACTGAAATTGTCGGGGGCAGAGAGGCTGTTCCCAACTCCCATCCTTACATTGCCTCTCTTCAGTTAAGAAGACAGCATTTCTGTGGAGGATCTCTCATTGCCCAGCAATTTTTAATGACAGCTGCACATTGCCTATCAGACACGTAAGTAGCAAATACTGTATGCATGAAAAGGGCTATGATCAGGCTAGTACAGGCACGAGACCTTTGGGCTTCAAGGATTCATTTGGGCTACTAGAGGCCTTATTTACTAAGTGTATTCTTTTGTCCCGCAGAAACGTTCTATGCAATTATTACATAGTTCCTTCTTCTGAGCTCTCCCATGCTCTAGTTCTCACAATAGACAAAATTCTCACTGCATGTCATTAATAGATGAGTATAATTAATAATCACCATAGCCAAAACTAATTGAATATAACTATATATCCCCAGTGTTTCAGCTGAATATAATATTATATGACTTTTTTATAACTATATTTTGTATTTTCCCTCTTATCACTCAGAAACCCGAGTGAAGTAACTGTGGTATTGGGGGCTCATTCGCTACGTGCCAACGAAGCCTCCAGACAAACATTTAGAATAGCTAGAGTCTTTGAAAACGGCTTCAACCCACAGACACTGGAAAATGATATCCTTATCTTACAGGTGAGATGGCAGCAATGTTACATAGTTACTGTACATAAGTTGAGAAAAGACCTAGGTCCATCTAGTTCAACCTTCCTCCACCAATTATATATTTTGTCATTAAATCATTTATAACCAACAATGTTGTGTGTACTGAGGAAATCATCTAGCCCTTTTTTAAAAGCTGTTATAGTGTCTGCCATTACTACCTCTTGTGGTAGGGCATTCCACAGTCTGACTGCTCTAACTGTAAAGAACCCTTTCCTATTTAGCTGTCGGAATCGCTTTTCTTCCACTCGCAGTGTATGCCCCCTGGTCCTTAGTATTGTCTTTGGAAGGAATAAGTCACGTGCCAGTCCTTTTATATTGACCACACATGTATTTATGCAAATAAATGAGATCTCCTCTGAGACGTCTTTTTTCTAAGCTAAACATATCTAACTTTTTCAACCTGTCATCATATGGGAGGCCTTCCATTCCTTGTAGTAGTCTAGTTGCCCGCCTTTGAACTGACTCTAACTTCTGAATGTCCTTTTCAAAATGTGGAGCCCAAAACTGGATCCCATATTCCAGATGTGTCCTTACAAGTGATTTATAGAGGGGTAACAATACATTGGGATCGCGGGATCTAATCTCTTTTTATACACCCTAAACTCTTGTTTGCTTTAGCAGCTGCTGCTTGACATTGAGTACTGATGCTCAGCTTATTTGCAATAAGAATACCCAAGTCCTTCTCCTGTTCTGTAGTCCCGAGTTTACTTCCATTTAATGTATATGCAGCAATAGTATTACTCCGTCCTAGGTGCATTACTTTACATTTATCAACATTAAATCTCATTTGCCAAGTATCTGCCCATTCTGACATCTTATCCAGATCTTTTTGTAATATTGTACTATCAAGGTCAGTTTTTAATATCCTACATAGTTTGGTGTCATCAGCAAAGACTGACACTTTACTATCAATCCCATCCACAAGGTCATTAATAAAGAGATTAAAAAGAATCGGTCCTAGCACAGATCCCTGCGGCACCCCACTGCTGACTATAGCCCATTTAGAGAATATACCATTTATGATTAGTCTTTGTTTCCTATGTTTTAGCCAATTCCTTACCCAGTTGCATATAGTTTCCCCTAGTCCTTGCTTCTGGAGCTTCAGTATAAGGCTATTATGTGGTACAGTATCAAATACCTTTGAAAAGTCCAAATAAATCACATCACTGCATTACCAATATCCAGATTTGCACTTACCTCCTCATAGAATCCCAACAGACACGACTTATCTTTCATGCATCCATACTGTCTGTCAGTTATTATATTATTTTCTGCAATATATTTTTGCATGTCATCCTTTAAAATGCCCTCAAAACCTTCACACACTAATGATGTCAGGCTTACTGGACGGTAAGTGCCTGGATCTACCCTCTTACCTTTCTTAAATATCGGTACCACATCAGCAATCCTCCAATTCTGAGGCACCAACCCTGTTATAATTGAGTCTAAGAAGATGAGATACAGCGGTCTGTCAATTACTGAGCTCAATTCCCTCAATATCCATGGATGAATGCCATCTGGCCCTGGGGATTTGTCAGTGTTTAATTTACTCAGATGTAGGTGTACTTCTTCTTGTGTTAAATTAATTATATCAGTTGGTGGTGTTCACAAGACACATCATTAAGTTTACTTAAGCTTACTATACACATTTTCTGGCTATGTTTCAGCCAATCATTCGCAATCTCAGCTATTTGCATACAAAGGAGTGCTCATTTGAATGAACACTCTTATGTCCTCTATGAAAAAGCTGCTGACTGACACATTGGCCGGAGGCCAATCTTTGGAAGAACAATGCAATGGGAAGTCCTAAATCAGATATGTATGATGGACATATTCCGTGACATCAGCCGGTCAGCACCCCCAAACACATTAGACTGATGGATGAACCCATTGTTATCAGTGACCATAGACTAATTTGTGTGGGTCTTTAATACTCTTCCCAAACATTAACGGATTTAACTTTTTTCTGGTTGGGTCTTATTTATGCAGCTTGATAGGAGAGCAACTCTGAACGCAAGAGTTAATGTGATTGAACTACCACGAGTCAATGAGACAGTTCCTGCTGGAATGCAGTGTATCACTTCAGGATGGGGACGATTGGGAACACAGGCAAGGATTCCAGACCGCCTTCAGGAGCTCAATGTCACAGTGACTGGAAGAGATTTGTGTCGTCCCAACAATATATGCACTGGAGTATTTATGCGTCAGGCTGGCATATGTTTTGTAAGTAATGCAGGTGCATACTAACAAACGCAACTCCTATGTAGTATAAAGCAGACTTTTCGCCATACTCAAAAAATCAAAGCTCAGTAGTGATCAAAAGGCACTTATAGGGTACATATATTTTATAGCTTTGTATATATGGTGACAAGTTGGGGTCATAACCATTGTTGAATCAGAGATACTGGTTGTGATGCCACTGGCACCAAACAACTTATACGGGGTCCATCAGGTCTTATGAATTGGTGCCTAGCATGGGCCTAGAGAGTGAAGAAAATAAGACTGTAATAAAATCTGTATTTTGGTTTAAATAAATAATAACTTATCTACTAGATATGTGATAAATCCCCATTCACCAGAATGGGGTTCCAGTTTCCCACATTTGTTCCCAATTGAGAACTACAGCCAGAAAGAATAGTAATCAGTGCCTTAAATTGACAGATAAGCCTCGTTGGAAGGTATTATTATATGAGCAAAAATGTGTACAAAAATGCTACCCAGCTGACATTTTTAATCTTGCTTTGTACAGAAATAAGCATTTTTGTAACAATGATTAAAATGAAAGTTGTAAGAATATAAATGAAATAGGTCCTCATAAATACATTTGTTTTCCAGGGAGACTCTGGGGGACCTCTTGTGTGCAATGGAATCATTCAAGGAATTTCTTCCTTTATAATCCGGTCTTGTGGAAGTGGGGTAGCTCCTGATTTCTTCTCACGGGTTGCTCTTTTCCGAGACTTCATTGATCGTGCTATCAATAGCTGACATTGCAGGGCCGACGTTTTTTTACTTGACGCTAATTTCAACAATGAAAGCATTGCCTTTAACTACTTTCCCTTTGGCCTAAGTACAATGCAAATATATTACTGATGTAAACATGTGAGGCATAAAGATATAAACTTGTTTTGTATAAAGAATAAAGATGTTGTTTTGGTGTTTCTTTCATCACTCTGTAAGTGAATGTTTCGCTAGGTAAGGATTTGGTACCTTAAGGGTTTGTTTGTATCATGTTCATTTGTGACACCCCTGGACTATCAGGTCGTCACAGGGTATTGCACAATCTGCCCTCCCGTGCAGTATCCACCTTCCTGGTTTAGGGTCCCTAACTATATGGTGTTGCCTACATCAGATAATCAGATCCTAGGTAAACTCTGCACCACACCCACCAAACACACCAGTGGACGGCTTGAGTGGAATAGAGTTGCCCACCTGGGGGTTGGAGAGGGGAGGTCTAGGGTGTCAGGAAAAGAGGAGAGTTGTGTTTTGGAAGTGAAAGTGAGAGGATGTCAGGAGCAGGGCTCCTAGGAAGCTATCTAGGTGGCAGATGGTGGTCTGGGCCTAGAGGAGCTGGACCCCCGGTCGCAGGGGATCGTGGCAAGGGGCACGGATCTGTCGAGGAGGACAGCCGGAGGCTTTGCACCATTATCGGGCTGGGACCAAGGCACGATGGGGTACGTGGACCCTAGGTCGGGGAGTAGCTTCAGGAAACCCGATAATTTACCCGAAGAGAACAGACCCTTCAAGATCCACTCTCCACCCACTCCAAAATCGGGGTACTAGCGCAACGAGGGGGATAGGACTTTCCACTCAAAACGATCCAGAAAATCCCAAGCGTGAACCCTGAGAGCAAGCTCCCACACTTAGCCATAGTGGGGAGTGGGACCCGGCAGGTTTCATACTACCGGGACCAACAGAGAAGTAAACTTAGTGCCAGGAGGCAGGTCACGGATCACCAGGCAGCACCATTAGGGATGGGACCCAGACTAAGCTCCCCTCAGTGGCAGCGGTATCCAGAACTTTGGTTTATCCAGTTGTCGGTGTCAGCTTAATTGACTGAGTGAGTACGCAAGTGACCCCTTTGCATCCAACGGCACTCCCCTACTATCACTGAGCCCTGGGGTATCCCCCCTACCCGTGGAGGGTCACAACACCTGGCTGCCCCATTCCATCATCCCCGGGTACTCCCAACTGCAGTGGTGGTACTCCTAATTACCACATACCACGGGTTGCGTCACAAACTCTAGAATCTCTCTTGTAAATACTAGAGTTGAGCGCGGTTCGTGGTTCGTGGTTCTCCAGTTCGCGGCTCGAGTGATTTTGGGGCATGTTCTAGATCGAACTAGAACTCGAGCTTTTTGCAAAAGCTCGATAGTTCTAGAAACGTTCGAGAACGGTTCTAGCAGCCAAAAAACAGCTAAATCCTAGCTTGGTTTCTGCTGTAATAGTGTAAGTCACTCTGTGAATCAAACTATTATCACATTTCAGTGTATAGTGTGCGTGAACAGCGCCTTCAGATCACTGCTGTTTCTATAATGGCGATCGCCATTTTTTTTTTTTTTTTTCTTGTCTTCCTTCCCTAAGCGCGCGCGTCTTGTGGGGCGGGCCAGCATGTCAGCCAATCACAGACACACACACACCTAAGTGGACTTTGAGCCAGAGAAGCAACGGCATGTGTGATAGGATCTGCATGTCACATGTCCCTGCATTATAAAACCGGACATTTTCTTCACGAACGCCATTATCTGCCCTCTGCGTCTTTGGTGTCAGACATCAGTGTCGCAGCTCCGTCCTCCTGAGTCCTATAGCCGATACAGCTGTATGCGCTGCATACACAGCGTTAGACAGCTTAGGGAGAGCACATTCTAGCAGTCCTTTTAAGGGCTCAAAGCGGCAGGGTCAGAGCCATAGGTGACAGGTCCTGCAAACAGCAACAGCGTCTGTGTAGCCCAGGTCAGGGATTTCCTCCCTGCATTTCACCATTAGGAGGGAATAGAAAGGCAGGCTTCCATTCCTCTACCCAGAGCACCACAATCCTGCCACTGTACCCTCTTGTCCTCTGCACACTCCAACTCATTCTAAGTAAGCCATTATACTAGCAAACACTCAGTGTACCTAGTGGCATCCTAAACGTGGCTATTGGACTTTGCTATAGTCCCACTAGTGCAAAGACATTTGCAGAGCACGTCTGCCTGCATTGCACACTACAACTTTTTTAAACTAAGCAATTTTACTAGCAAACACTCAGTGTACCTAGTGGCATCCTATACGTGGCTATTGGACTTTGCTATAGTCCCACTAGTGCCAAGACATTTGCAGAGCGCATCTGCCTGCGTTGCACACTCCAACTAATTATAACGAAGCCATTATACTAGCAAACACTCAGTGTACCTAGTGGCATCCTATACGTGGCTATTGGACTTTGCTATAGTCCCACTAGTGCAAAGACATTAGCAGAGCACATCTGCCTGCATTGCACACTCCAAGTTTTTTAAACTAAGCAATTTTACTAGCAAACACTCAGTGTACCTAGTGGCATCCTATACGTGGCTATTGGACTTTGCTATAGTCCCACTAGTGCAAAGACATTTGCAGAGCACGTCTGCCTGCATTGCACACTACAACTTTTTTAAACTAAGCAATTTTACTAGCAAACACTCAGTGTACCTAGTGGCATCCTATACGTGGCTATTGGACTTTGCTATAGTCCCACTAGTGCAAAGACATTTGCAGAGCACGTCTGCCTGCATTGCACACTACAACTTTTTTAAACTAATCAATTTTACTAGCAAACACTCAGTGTACCTAGTGGCATCCTAAACGTGGCTATTGGACTTTGCTATAGTCCCACTAGTGCAAAGACATTAGCAGAGCACATCTGCCTGCATTGCACACTCCAAGTTTTTTAAACTAAGCAATTTTACTAGCAAACACTCAGTGTACCTAGTGGCATCCTATACGTGGCTATTGGACTTTGCTATAGTCCCACTAGTGCAAAGACATTTGCAGAGCACGTCTGCCTGCATTGCACACTACAACTTTTTTAAACTAAGCAATTTTACTAGCAAACACTCAGTGTACCTAGTGGCATCCTATACGTGGCTATTGGACTTTGCTATAGTCCCACTAGTGCAAAGACATTTGCAGAGCACGTCTGCCTGCATTGCACACTACAACTTTTTTAAACTAAGCAATTTTACTAGCAAACACTCAGTGTACCTAGTGGCATCCTATACGTGGCTATTGGACTTTGCTATAGTCCCACTAGTGCAAAGACATTTGCAGAGCACGTCTGCCTGCATTGCACACTACAACTTTTTTAAACTAAGCAATTTTACTAGCAAACACTCAGTGTACCTAGTGGCATCCTATACGTGGCTATTGGACTTTGCTATAGTCCCACTAGTGCCAAGACATTTGCAGAGCGCATCTGCCTGCGTTGCACACTCCAACTAATTATAACGAAGCCATTATACTAGCAAACACTCAGTGTACCTAGTGGCATCCTATACGTGGCTATTGGACTTTGCTATAGTCCCACTAGTGCAAAGACATTTGCAGAGCACGTCTGCCTGCATTGCACACTACAACTTTTTTAAACTAAGCAATTTTACTAGCAAACACTCAGTGTACCTAGTGGCATCCTATACGTGGCTATTGGACTTTGCTATAGTCCCACTAGTGCCAAGACATTTGCAGAGCGCATCTGCCTGCGTTGCACACTCCAACTAATTATAACGAAGCCATTATACTAGCACACACTCAGTGTACCTAGTGGCATCCTATACGTGGCTATTGGACTTTGCTATAGTCCCACTAGTGCAAAGACATTAGCAGAGCACATCTGCCTGCATTGCACACTCCAAGTTTTTTAAACTAAGCAATTTTACTAGCAAACACTCAGTGTACCTAGTGGCATCCTATACGTGGCTATTGGACTTTGCTATAGTCCCACTAGTGCAAAGACATTTGCAGAGCACGTCTGCCTGCATTGCACACTACAACTTTTTTAAACTAAGCAATTTTACTAGCAAACACTCAGTGTACCTAGTGGCATCCTATACGTGGCTATTGGACTTTGCTATAGTCCCACTAGTGCAAAGACATTTGCAGAGCACGTCTGCCTGCATTGCACACTACAACTTTTTTAAACTAATCAATTTTACTAGCAAACACTCAGTGTACCTAGTGGCATCCTAAACGTGGCTATTGGACTTTGCTATAGTCCCACTAGTGCAAAGACATTAGCAGAGCACATCTGCCTGCATTGCACACTCCAAGTTTTTTAAACTAAGCAATTTTACTAGCAAACACTCAGTGTACCTAGTGGCATCCTATACGTGGCTATTGGACTTTGCTATAGTCCCACTAGTGCAAAGACATTTGCAGAGCACGTCTGCCTGCATTGCACACTACAACTTTTTTAAACTAAGCAATTTTACTAGCAAACACTCAGTGTACCTAGTGGCATCCTATACGTGGCTATTGGACTTTGCTATAGTCCCACTAGTGCAAAGACATTTGCAGAGCACGTCTGCCTGCATTGCACACTACAACTTTTTTAAACTAAGCAATTTTACTAGCAAACACTCAGTGTACCTAGTGGCATCCTATACGTGGCTATTGGACTTTGCTATAGTCCCACTAGTGCCAAGACATTTGCAGAGCGCATCTGCCTGCGTTGCACACTCCAACTAATTATAACAAAGCCATTATACTAGCAAACACTCAGTGTACCTAGTGGCATCCTATACGTGGCTATTGGACTTTTGTCAATTCACAGTATTGGAACGTTATTTGCATGACATCTGCCTGCATTGCACACTCTAACTTTTTTAAACTCAGCCATTATACTAGCAAACACTCACTGTACCTAGTTGTATCCTAAACGTGGCTATTGTACTTTTGTCAATTCACAGTATTGGAACGTTATTTGCAGGACATCTGCCTGCCTTGCACACTCAAACTTTTTTAAACTCAGCCATTATACTAGCAAACACTCACTGTACCTAGTTGTATCCTAAACGTGGCTATTGTACTTTTGTCAATTCACAGTATTGGAACGTTATTTGCAGCACGTCTGCCTGCATTGCACACTCAAACTTTTTTAAACTCAGCCATTATACTAGCAAACACTCACTGTACCTAGTTGTATCCTAAACGTGGCTATTGTACTTTTGTCAATTCACAGTATTGGAACGTTATTTGCAGCACGTCTGCCTGCATTGCACACTCAAACTTTTTTAAACTCAGCCATTATACTAGCAAACACTCACTGTACCTAGTTGTATCCTAAACGTGGCTATTGTACTTTTGTCAATTCACAGTATTGGAACGTTATTTGCAGGACATCTGCCTGCATTGCACACTCAAACTTTTTTAAACTCAGCCATTATACTAGCAAACACTCACTGTACCTAGTTGTATCCTAAACGTGGCTATTGTACTTTTGTCAATTCACAGTATTGGAACGTTATTTGCAGCACGTCTGCCTGCATTGCACACTCAAACTTTTTTAAACTCAGCCATTATACTAGCAAACACTCACTGTACCTAGTTGTATCCTAAACGTGGCTATTGTACTTTTGTCAATTCACAGTATTGGAACGTTATTTGCAGCACGTCTGCCTGCATTGCACACTCAAACTTTTTTAAACTCAGCCATTATACTAGCAAACACTCACTGTACCTAGTTGTATCCTAAACGTGGCTATTGTACTTTTGTCAATTCACAGTATTGGAACGTTATTTGCAGGACGTCTGCCTGCATTGCACACTCTAACTTTTTTAAACTCAGCCATTATACTAGCAAACACTCACTGTACCTAGTTGTATCCTAAACGTGGCTATTGTACTTTTGTCAATTCACAGTATTGGAACGTTATTTGCAGCACGTCTGCCTGCATTGCACACTCAAACTTTTTTAAACTCAGCCATTATACTAGCAAACACTCACTGTACCTAGTTGTATCCTAAACGTGGCTATTGTACTTTTGTCAATTCACAGTATTGGAACGTTATTTGCAGGACATCTGCCTGCCTTGCACACTCAAACTTTTTTAAACTCAGCCATTATACTAGCAAACACTCACTGTACCTAGTTGTATCCTAAACGTGGCTATTGTACTTTTGTCAATTCACAGTATTGGAACGTTATTTGCAGCACGTCTGCCTGCATTGCACACTCAAACTTTTTTAAACTCAGCCATTATACTAGCAAACACTCACTGTACCTAGTTGTATCCTAAACGTGGCTATTGTACTTTTGTCAATTCACAGTATTGGAACGTTATTTGCAGGACGTCTGCCTGCCTTGCACACTCAAACTTTTTTAAACTCAGCCATTATACTAGCAAACACTCACTGTACCTAGTTGTATCCTAAACGTGGCTATTGTACTTTTGTCAATTCACAGTATTGGAACGTTATTTGCAGCACGTCTGCCTGCATTGCACACTCAAACTTTTTTAAACTCAGCCATTATACTAGCAAACACTCACTGTACCTAGTTGTATCGTAAACGTGGCTATTGTACTTTTGTCAATTCACAGTATTGGAACGTTATTTGCAGGACATCTGCCTGCCTTGCACACTCAAACTTTTTTAAACTCAGCCATTATACTAGCAAACACTCACTGTACCTAGTTGTATCCTAAACGTGGCTATTGTACTTTTGTCAATTCACAGTATTGGAACGTTATTTGCAGCACGTCTGCCTGCATTGCACACTCAAACTTTTTTAAACTCAGCCATTATACTAGCAAACACTCACTGTACCTAGTTGTATCCTAAACGTGGCTATTGTACTTTTGTCAATTCACAGTATTGGAACGTTATTTGCAGGACGTCTGCCTGCCTTGCACACTCAAACTTTTTTAAACTCAGCCATTATACTAGCAAACACTCAGTGTACCTAGTTGTATCCTAAACGTGGCTATTGTACTTTTGTCAATTCACAGTATTGGAACGTTATTTGCAGCACGTCTGCCTGCATTGCACACTCAAACTTTTTTAAACTCAGCCATTATACTAGCAAACACTCACTGTACCTAGTTGTATCCTAAACGTGGCTATTGTACTTTTGTCAATTCACAGTATTGGAACGTTATTTGCAGGACATCTGCCTGCATTGCACACTCAAACTTTTTTAAACTCAGCCATTATACTAGCAAACACTCACTGTACCTAGTTGTATCCTAAACGTGGCTATTGTACTTTTGTCAATTCACAGTATTGGAACGTTATTTGCAGGACATCTGCCTGCCTTGCACACTCAAACTTTTTTAAACTCAGCCATTATACTAGCAAACACTCACTGTACCTAGTTGTATCCTAAACGTGGCTATTGTACTTTTGTCTATTCACAGTATTGGAACGATATTTGCAGCACGTCTGCCTGCATTGCACACTCAAACTTTTTTAAACTCAGCCATTATACTAGCAAACACTCAGTGTACCTATTGGCATCCTAAACGTGGCTATTGTACTTTTGTCAATTCACACTACTGCAAATCTATGTGCAGCACCTCTGCATGACAACCTCGTGCTCTGTTTTTAATAAGCTATAATGATAGCACAAAATACTGCCATTTTGTGGCATCATAGAACTGGCTGTTGTATTCCATTAGTGCCCCACTGGTGACAAGCTATTTCTAGCACCTCTACATCACACCTTCATGCACATTTTGCTACGCTAATGTTATAGCAAACTCATGGAATTCATTGCTGCATTTCATAATTCGGAGGGATAGAAAGTCAGGCTTCCTTTAGCTTTTCCTTCTGTTCATAGACAGCATCTCCAAGACAAATTTCCCCTCCACGTCTAAGTGTGGAGAGGCAGCTAATGCGCATGCGTGTGCCGATGTACCCCAGCTGCAGCATAATTACAGTGTTTCGCCTAGTGAGTATGCTCAGCCTGACTGTGCCATTCCTGACGCTAAGTTTTCATTTCGGGATACAGCGCATGCTCCCACACTAAGTGTGAAAAGCCTCTTTGCACAGGTGCTTGCATTCCGTGCCGGGTATAAGTCCTGTTTTGGGCATAGACACCATGCTAAAGCTGATAGTCTTTTTTCAGAGACTGTATTTCATGCTACTGAGCATGCTCAGGCACTTCCTGCATCAGAGACTAGGTCCGGTAATGAACTCTTTGGCCCTGGCCCTGATGTGGGGGTCCCATATAGACCACAGGGCATCAGGTGTCCTCCCAAATGGCTTGCAGAGGCCCACACCTATGACTTGTCACCGCATTATTGATGCTCAGACGATGACTGGTGAGGTGTTTGGGTCATGGCAGCCATGAGGTCATCATTGAAGTTGCGTTTCCAAATAGGACGCTAGTTATGCCACTCATGACGTGTCACTCTACTTTTGTCTCCAGGAGGTGCATTGTGGTTCACCCTGGTTTGGGGCGGACCCAGGTTATAAAAGGGGCTGGAGCCAACAAGGAGGTGCGCAGTCTTCTATTATGCTCCGAAAGAGCACACCTCCATCTGTTGAACCCATTGCGGCTTTAGGCCAGAGGTAGGCAGGGATCGGGTGGTGGATGCAGGCCACCACCACAGTTGGTAACGCAGAACGGTTAAGACCAGCTCCTGTCCTAACAGTCCTGCTTGTGCAGCCCAGTGGCATTAACAGGCCTGCTGCTGCTGATGCGCCTGCTGTCCACAGGTGTGGCCCCTACGCACACGGTCAGCGTACTCAATGGCCCCTGTGTTGTTAACAGGGAGTTCCTGGGCTGGGTGGGCATGTGGACCCTGTGACGCTAACAGGGCTCACAGTCTCCAGATCCGAATGGCGTCTAACTCGGTTCAGGCTACTATTAGTTTCATAGCCACACAGCTCTGTATCCTCCACCAAACCTTCAAGTTGCCAACCTCTCCTTTTCCAACTGGGAGCACGGTGGACACTGACTGCTGATGGGGATATATACCTTTCTCTTTCTTTTCTTATTAATTTTCGTTATATAGCGGTCACAGATTATATACCACTTTATCCAAATCTGCCAGTCCCACTGTAACAGATGTTGTTTCTTCAGCAAATGTTACAGTTGCTTAACCACCAAATCCACGGACCAAAACTTTTTTCCCCTTTCCAACACACCTGTTCCCCTTACCAACAGCATCTGTCCTTTTTCAACTCATTTTGGGATATGACCAAAAGTGCAACTGTGCAGGGACACCGTACTCAACGCCATCTCAGCACAGCAGCCATCCCTCGGTCCCTCCGATGTGGACAAGTAAAAGACCATTTCCTCCTATCCATGACAAAGCGTTGAGATTCACTCTGTGCAGCACTGGTGTTTAGTGGACAAGTAGATCTAAGATTGCGTACCACATTCTGCAGATACTCCTGTATACGTGCGTCTATTTCTATGGCAGGAATTAGTTCGCCAAATTTTGTCTTGTACCGGGGATCTAACAGTGTGGCAACCCAGTATTCAGGATTAGTTCAAATTCATACAATCCGAGGGTCATGTAGGTAGTGCAGCAAGAAGGCGCTCATGTGTCTTGTGCATCCAGGAGGACCAAGTCCTTGGTGTGTTGGTGGCAGAGAGGTGAGAATCGTGCATCCTTCCTCTGCCCTCTCCCCCCAACCTCGCACAACCGAAATGTGAGCAAGCTCTCACTCATCTGCTGAGTCTTCCATGCCCATCGCCAGTTCGTCCTCCATTTCTTCATGGGCTCCTGCACTTTCATCAACACTTTTTGCTGATACTATGCGCCCTTGTTAATCCCTCTCCCTCACCATGACTGCCGCATAGGTGCCGCTGACCATCTGGACCTCGTAGATCTTGTTATCCCTTCCGCATATGACTCCTCCTGTACTTCCTCCCCTTCCTCTTGTCCCAACACCTGACTCCGAATAATAATTACAGTGTGCTCCATCATGTAGATGACCAGAATTGTCACGCTGAGAATGACATTGCCAGTGCTAAACATCTTCGTCGACATTTCAAAACTGTGTAGCAGGGTGCATAGGTCCTTGATCTGACACCACTCCAGCAGCGTGATCTGCACCACCTCTGGATCAAGTTATCCCAGGCTATATGTCTTACCGTATTTCAGCAGGGCTCTGCGGTGCTGCCACACACGCTGCAACATGTGCAGATTCCAATTCCTGCGTGTCGAAACATCGCATTTACGGCGTTTAACTGCCAGACCCTAAGACTTCCGGAGTGATGAAAGTTGTTGAGCTGCTGTGTGCGCACGATGGAAGTGAGCACATAGCGAGCGTGCCCACTGCACAAGGCCATGTAGGCCGTGATGGTGTTTTAAAAATTGCTGGCGAATTCGGTTCAACACGTGAGCCCTAAAAGGCACGTGTGTCACATTGCCCTGAGGATGGCCCGCAGCCAGGTTTGCATCATTGCCGCACACGGCTGTTAAGTCACCAACGGAGTCCGCTCCGTCAATTTGTACTCCGGTCGCCAGGTGACAACGTGTTCCTTTCATGAATAGTGCTGATGATGGGAGAGTAGTCGATGCCAGCGGCGCAGGTGGACGCAGGTTATGCTCACCCACTGGGCTGCATTACCTTGACAGATGCAGAATCTCTGGCTGAATGTAGCTGGTGGGTATCTCACAGATGAAATACCATCATTCAGCTACAACCAATGGGAAGACACCACACCCTTTTTTATGCCCATCCTGTCTGCAGACCACTGCCAGACATAGCTATGAACCTCTGGTTAATTTTACCCCCAGTTCAGTTTTATGATTTTGTGTGCTTGTTACCTGACTACTTTTCGTGCTTGCTGTTTATGTACCTTGTTGGCCGATACGCATTTCACCTCTGCTTGTTTTCTGATTCTTTCCTGGCCGTCCCATTCTGTTCCTGTTCCTCAATTAATGTTTTGACCCTGCCTGACTACTATTCTCTGTAATAGCGGTGTGACTCACATTTCCCATACATTTCAAAGTAAAACTTTGACCGCCTGATGGCATTGAGCTCTGCTGCCAGCATAGTAAGGAGGTGTGTGGTAGTCCTTGTGCGCAGTTGCAAGGAAGGGTGGCCTGACCACACAGGGTTTGCGCCAAGGTAGAGGACCCACACGAGGTTGAAGAGGCAGAAGCAGTGTATTAACTTCTACATACAGAACAAGGATTGAAACAACTCGTGGGGACGGCAAGACTTGTACAGCAGACCCTTCTCCATCTCTCACCATAGTTTGCCAGTGCCCAGTCAGTGACATGTAATGACCCTGTCTATGCTTACTGGTCCAAGTATCTGTGTTGAAATGCACCCTGTCGCACACAGATTTTCTCAAGGAAGTGGTGATGTTGTGTGCGACATGCTGGTGTAGCGCGGGCATGCTTTTCTTGGAGAAGCAGTGGTGATTGGGCATCTGGTACTGGGGCACAGCGACAGACATAAGGTCTGTAAAATCCTGTGTGTCCACTACGCGTAAAGGCAGCATTTCGGTAGCCAACAGCTTACAGAGGGATAGAGTCAACCACTTAGCTTTGTCATGGGTCGCAGTAAGTGGCCTTTTATTTGACCACATCTGAGGGACAGAGATCTGGCTGCTGTCTGTAGACGGTGTTGAGTAGGGTGTCCCTGGAAAAATGCAGGTTTGTGAGAAAAGTGCAGGCGGAGACATGATGTTGCCTTCATCTTGCCTTCAGATCTGTTCATCTTGTATCATTTTTAAAAAACACAGCAAGCAAGGGTTACTCCAAGCGGAGTCTACCTTTTTTCCCCAAATTGGGCACACAGACACCCCATCAGTGGCAGGACTTGTGCCCTAGTTGCAAACAGGATGTTTTGATTTGCATCAAGCACATTCCAAATCCACAAGCATTTACTCTCCCCAGGATGACACAGGGGTAGTAAATTCCTTCTGGATCCATGACTTGTTCATTTTGATGAACGTCAGTCTGTCCACATTGTCACTGGACAGACGCGTGCGCTTATCTGTCAGCACACACCCAG
The DNA here is from genome assembly GCF_048569485.1 of Anomaloglossus baeobatrachus. NCBI lineage: Eukaryota > Metazoa > Chordata > Amphibia > Anura > Aromobatidae > Anomaloglossus > Anomaloglossus baeobatrachus. The sequence goes on along the minus strand of NC_134353.1, from coordinate 443,880,860 downwards.
CAGCACTGAAGACACGTTCAGAGACAACGCTGGCAGCTGGACACGACAAAATCTTCAAGGCGTAACTGGAGAGCTCTTGACATTTTTCTAGATTTGAAGCACAAAAGGAGCAAGGCTCCATTTGCAAAGTCATTGCATCGATGTTCATTTGGAGATACTCCTGTATCATCCTCTCCATCCGTTGACTATGTGACACACTTGATGTCTCTGGTGGCCTTGCAAAGGAGGGTCTAAAAAAATTATGAAAAGATTCCATAAAATTGCTGTTACCAGCACCAGATACGGTCCTACTGGTACGGGTAGACTGTTGAAGATGACGAGGCCGTCCCATGTTTGTCAAGTTACAACTGGGAGAATCACTCCCTTCACCTGCATGGTTGTTTGGTGGAAAAGCCGAGCTAAGATCGAGTAACAGCTTCTGCTGATACTCCTGCATACGTGCGTCCCTTTCTATGGGTGGAATTATGTCACAAAATTTGGACTTGTCCCGGGGATCTAATAGTGTGGCAAGCCAGTAGTCATCATCACTTCTAATTTTGACAATACGAGGGTCATGTTGGAGGTAGTGCAACAAGAAGGCACTCATGTGTCTTGCGCAGCCATGCGGACCAAGTCCACGCTGTGTTTGTGGCATAGAGGTGCTAACCGTTCTTTCTTCCTCTGTCATCTCCCCCCAACCTCTTTCAACTTAAATTTGACCAAGGTCCCCCTCATCAGCTGAGTCTTCCATGTCCATGGACAGTTCGTCCTCCATATCTTCATGTCCTCCTGCACCTTCCTCAACATCTCGCCTGCTACCATGCGCCCTTGTTGATCCCTGTCCCCCATGGTCCCATGCCTGCCGCGTTGGTGATGATGAACGTCTGGACCTTGGTGATGTTGTTGTGTCTTGCGCATATGAATCCTCCTGTAGTTCCTCCCCTTCCTGTTGTCCCACCCCCTGACTCCGAATAGTGTTTAGCGTGTGCTCCAGCATGTAAATGACTGTAATCGTCATGCTGATAATGGCATTGTCAGCGCTAAACATATTCGTCGCCATGTCGAAACTGTGCAGAAGGGTGCATAGGTCCGTGATCTGAGATCACTCCATCAGGGTGATCTGCCCCACCTCTGCATCTCGTTGGCCCAGGCTATACGTCATGACGTATTGCACCAGGGCTCTGCGGTGCTGCCACAGTCGCTGTAACATGTGGAGAGTTGAATTCCAGCGTGTCGCCACATCGCATTTCAGGCGATGAACCGGCAGGCCGAAAGACTTCTGGAGCGATGCAAGTCGCTCAGCTGCGGCGCTTGAACGGCGGAAGTGAGCACTGCAGACAGTTTCCGTGCCCTGGTCAGAAGGCCATCTAGGCCGGGATAGTGTGTTAAAAATTGCTGGACAACAAGGTTCAACACGTGAGCCATACAAGGCACGTGTGTCACCTTGCCCAGGCGAAGGGCCGCACCCAGGTTTGCAGCATTGTCGCACACGGCCTTACCAGGCTGCAGGTTGAGTGGAGACAACCATTTATTAAACTCGGACCGCAGAGCTGACCACAACTCCTCAGCTGTGTGACTCTTATTCCCAAGACATGTCAAGCTAAAGACCGCCTGATGCCGTTGCGCTCTGCTGCCAGCATAGTAATGAGGGGTGCGTGATTCCTTCTGCGCAGTGAGAACGCTGGTGGCCTGACCAGGCAGGCTTGGGGCGGAGGTGGAGGACCCAGATGAGGTGGAGGATGCAGAAGCAGTGGCGGAACTTGGACAGACAGAGGATTGACACACAAGTCGTGGGGACGGCAAGACTTGTGCAGCAGACCCTTCACCATCTATCACCATAGTTACCCAGTGCCCAGTCAGCGACATGTAACGTCCCTGTCCATGCTTACTGGTCCAAGTATCGGTGCTGAAATTCACCCGTTCACACACAGAGTTTCTCAAGGAAGCGGTGATATTGTGTGCGACATGCTGGTGTAGCGCGGGCACACCTTTCTTAGAGAAGTAGTGGCGACTAGGCATCTGGTACTGGGGCACAGCGACAGATATAAGGTCTCTAAAATCCTGTGTGTCCACTAGGCGGAAAGGCAGCATTTCTGTAGCCAACAGCTTACAGAGGGATAGAGTCAACCTCTTCGCTTTGTCATGGGTCGAAGGAAGTGGCCTTTTATTTGACCACATCTGAGGGACAGAGATCTGGCTGCTGTGTGTAGACGGTGTTGAGTAGGGTGTCCCTGGAAAAATGCAGCTTTGGGAGGAAAGTGCAGGCGGAGACATGATGTTGCCTTCATCCAAAGTTGGTGCTATCGATGTCTGAGAGAGCTGTACACACTCACTTGTTTCCCCTTCCAAACCAACTGACGACCTACCAAGCAAACTGCCTGTTGCGGTTACAGTGGTGGAAGTTGTGGGTGGAAAAACAGGTGTGACAGCTGTCCCCACAGTCCTAGAAGATGACGAGCGCGCGGATGCCCTGGAAGGGGCAGGCGGTGGATGGTTGGCTCCACTAGGCCGCATTGCAGCACGGTGAGCTTCCCACCAGGCCATATGATATTTATTCATGTGACGATTCATGGAAGAAGTTGTCAAACTGCTGAGGTTTTGACCTCTACTAAGATAACCATGGCAAATGTTACAGATCACATAATTTGGCCGATCTTTTTTTATGTCAAAAAAGGACCAGGCTAGGCAAGGCTTAGAGGCCATGCGACCTGTTGATCCACCCCGAATAATGCTCAGAGGCAGAGTGGTGGCTGAGGATGCAGTTGTAGACGTGCTACCAGTGCTCCGACTGTGTCCAGGAAGGCGCCAGGTTACTTCGACGTCGGTTGCATCCTCCTCCACCGCCTCTATTGACCTCCTCGAGTGTCTGACTGTGGGTTGACAGTAGGTGGGATCTAGAACTTCATCATCAATTGTTGTGTTTGCACTCCCCTCCCCCTCAGACCGAGTTTCTTCTTGCCCTGACCGAATATTTAAGTTGTCATCCCAATCGGGTATCTGCGTCTCATCTTCATCAGTATGTTCCTCATTGCCTATAACCACAGTTGTTGGAAAGGCAGCATTTTGGTAGCCAACAGTTTGCATTTTATGAAAGTCAACCTCCAAGCCATGTCATGCCCTTCTAAAAGCATGTATAACACAGCGAGGGGACTCCAACCACAGTCTCCCTCGTTGCCACTCACTGGGCCACACACACCCCACTTGACTGGCATCGGTTGAGCCCCCTTTTGAAAAAGAAAAAGATGCTTTGCATGAAGCACTCTCAAAAATACGCGTGCCTTTCCCGTCCCCTGGCTGACCCCGGGGAAGAAAAGTCCTCTGAGAGCCATGACTTGTTCATCTTGGTTCTTTTAGAAACACAGCGAGGGGACTCCAACCACAGTCTCCCTCGTTGCCACTCACTGGGCCACACACACCCCACTTGACTGGCATCGGTTGAGCCCCCTTTTGAAAAAGAAAAAGATGCTTTGCATGAAGCACTCTCAAAAATACGCGTGCCTTTCCCGTCCCCTGGCTGACCCCGGGGAAGAAAAGTCCTCTGAGAGCCATGACTTGTTCATCTTGGTTCTTTTAGAAACACAGCGAGGGGACTCCAACCACAGTCTCCCTCGTTGCCACTCACTGGGCCACACACACCCCACTTGACTGGCATCGGTTGAGCCCCCTTTTGAAAAAGAAAAAGATGCTTTGCATGAAGCACTCTCAAAAATAAGCGTGCCTTTCCCGTCCCCTGGCTGACCCCGGGGAAGAAAAGTCCTCTGAGAGCCATGACTTGTTCATCTTGGTTCTTTTAGAAACACAGCGAGGGGACTCCAACCACAGTCTCCCTCGTTGCCACTCACTGGGCCACACACACCCCACTTGACTGGCATCGGTTGAGCCCCCTTTTGAAAAAGAAAAAGATGCTTTGCATGAAGCACTCTCAAAAATACGCGTGCCTTTCCCGTCCCCTGGCTGACCCCGGGGAAGAAAAGTCCTCTGAGAGCCATGACTTGTTCATCTTGGTTCTTTTAGAAACACAGCGAGGGGACTCCAACCACAGTCTCCCTCGTTGCCACTCACTGGGCCACACACACCCCACTTGACTGGCATCGGTTGAGCCCCCTTTTGAAAAAGAAAAAGATGCTTTGCATGAAGCACTCTCAAAAATACGCGTGCCTTTCCCGTCCCCCGGCTGACCCCGGGGAAGAAAAGTCCTCTGAGAGCCATGACTTGTTCATCTTGGTTCTTTTAGAAACACAGCGAGGGGACTCCAACCACAGTCTCCCTCGTTGCCACTCACTGGGCCACACACACCCCACTTGACTGGCATCGGTTGAGCCCCCTTTTGAAAAAGAAAAAGATGCTTTGCATGAAGCACTCTCAAAAATACGCGTGCCTTTCCCGTCCCCTGGCTGACCCCGGGGAAGAAAAGTCCTCTGAGAGCCATGACTTGTTCATCTTGGTTCTTTTAGAAACACAGCGAGGGGACTCCAACCACAGTCTCCCTCGTTGCCACTCACTGGGCCACACACACCCCACTTGACTGGCATCGGTTGAGCCCCCTTTTGAAAAAGAAAAAGATGCTTTGCATGAAGCACTCTCAAAAATACGCGTGCCTTTCCCGTCCCCTGGCTGACCCCGGGGAAGAAAAGTCCTCTGAGAGCCATGACTTGTTCATCTTGGTTCTTTTAGAAACACAGCGAGGGGACTCCAACCACAGTCTCCCTCGTTGCCACTCACTGGGCCACACACACCCCACTTGACTGGCATCGGTTGAGCCCCCTTTTGAAAAAGAAAAAGATGCTTTGCATGAAGCACTCTCAAAAATACGCGTGCCTTTCCCGTCCCCTGGCTGACCCCGGGGAAGAAAAGTCCTCTGAGAGCCATGACTTGTTCATCTTGGTTCTTTTAGAAACACAGCGAGGGGACTCCAACCACAGTCTCCCTCGTTGCCACTCACTGGGCCACACACACCCCACTTGACTGGCATCGGTTGAGCCCCCTTTTGAAAAAGAAAAAGATGCTTTGCATGAAGCACTCTCAAAAATACGCGTGCCTTTCCCGTCCCCTGGCTGACCCCGGTGAAGAAAAGTCCTCTGAGAGCCATGACTTGTTCATCTTGGTTCTTTTAGAAACACAGCGAGGGGACTCCAACCACAGTCTCCCTCGTTGCCACTCACTGGGCCACACACACCCCACTTGACTGGCATCGGTTGAGCCCCCTTTTGAAAAAGAAAAAGATGCTTTGCATGAAGCACTCTCAAAAATACGCGTGCCTTTCCCGTCCCCTGGCTGACCCCGGGGAAGAAAAGTCCTCTGAGAGCCATGACTTGTTCATCTTGGTTCTTTTAGAAACACAGCGAGGGGACTCCAACCACAGTCTCCCTCGTTGCCACTCACTGGGCCACACACACCCCACTTGACTGGCATCGGTTGAGCCCCCTTTTGAAAAAGAAAAAGATGCTTTGCATGAAGCACTCTCAAAAATACGCGTGCCTTTCCCGTCCCCTGGCTGACCCCGGGGAAGAAAAGTCCTCTGAGAGCCATGACTTGTTCATCTTGGTTCTTTTAGAAACACAGCGAGGGGACTCCAACCACAGTCTCCCTCGTTGCCACTCACTGGGCCACACACACCCCACTTGACTGGCATCGGTTGAGCCCCCTTTTGAAAAAGAAAAAGATGCTTTGCATGAAGCACTCTCAAAAATACGCGTGCCTTTCCCGTCCCCTGGCTGACCCCGGGGAAGAAAAGTGCTCTGAGAGCCATGACTTGTTCATCTTGGTTCTTTTAGAAACACAGCGAGGGGACTCCAACCACAGTCTCCCTCGTTGCCACTCACTGGGCCACACACACCCCACTTGACTGGCATCGGTTGAGCCCCCTTTTGAAAAAGAAAAAGATGCTTTGCATGAAGCACTCTCAAAAATACGCGTGCCTTTCCCGTCCCCTGGCTTACCCCGGGGAAGAAAAGTCCTCTGAGAGCCATGACTTGTTCATCTTGGTTCTTTTAGAAACACAGCGAGGGGACTCCAACCACAGTCTCCCTCGTTGCCACTCACTGGGCCACACACACCCCACTTGACTGGCATCGGTTGAGCCCCCTTTTGAAAAAGAAAAAGATGCTTTGCATGAAGCACTCTCAAAAATACGCGTGCCTTTCCCGTCCCCTGGCTGACCCCGGGGAAGAAAAGTCCTCTGAGAGCCATGACTTGTTCATCTTGGTTCTTTTAGAAACACAGCGAGGGGACTCCAACCACAGTCTCCCTCGTTGCCACTCACTGGGCCACACACACCCCACTTGACTGGCATCGGTTGAGCCCCCTTTTGAAAAAGAAAAAGATGCTTTGCATGAAGCACTCTCAAAAATACGCGTGCCTTTCCCGTCCCCTGGCTGACCCCGGGGAAGAAAAGTCCTCTGAGAGCCATGACTTGTTCATCTTGGTTCTTTTAGAAACACAGCGAGGGGACTCCAACCACAGTCTCCCTCGTTGCCACTCACTGGGCCACACACACCCCACTTGACTGACATCGGTTGAGCCCCCTTTTGAAAAAGAAAAAGATGCTTTGCATGAAGCACTCTCAAAAATACGCGTGCCTTTCCCGTCCCCTGGCTGACCCCGGGGAAGAAAAGTCCTCTGAGAGCCATGACTTGTTCATCTTGGTTCTTTTAGAAACACAGCGAGGGGACTCCAACCACAGTCTCCCTCGTTGCCACTCACTGGGCCACACACACCCCACTTGACTGGCATCGGTTGAGCCCCCTTTTGAAAAAGAAAAAGATGCTTTGCATGAAGCACTCTCAAAAATACGCGTGCCTTTCCCGTCCCCTGGCTGACCCCGGGGAAGAAAAGTCCTCTGAGAGCCATGACTTGTTCATCTTGGTTCTTTTAGAAACACAGCGAGGGGACTCCAACCACAGTCTCCCTCGTTGCCACTCACTGGGCCACACACACCCCACTTGACTGGCATCGGTTGAGCCCCCTTTTGAAAAAGAAAAAGATGCTTTGCATGAAGCACTCTCAAAAATACGCGTGCCTTTCCCGTCCCCTGGCTGACCCCGGGGAAGAAAAGTCCTCTGAGAGCCATGACTTGTTCATCTTGGTTCTTTTAGAAACACAGCGAGGGGACTCCAACCACAGTCTCCCTCGTTGCCACTCACTGGGCCACACACACCCCACTTGACTGGCATCGGTTGAGCCCCCTTTTGAAAAAGAAAAAGATGCTTTGCATGAAGCACTCTCAAAAATACGCGTGCCTTTCCCGTCCCCTGGCTGACCCCGGGGAAGAAAAGTCCTCTGAGAGCCATGACTTGTTCATCTTGGTTCTTTTAGAAACACAGCGAGGGGACTCCAACCACAGTCTCCCTCGTTGCCACTCACTGGGCCACACACACCCCACTTGACTGGCATCGGTTGAGCCCCCTTTTGAAAAAGAAAAAGATGCTTTGCATGAAGCACTCTCAAAAATACGCGTGCCTTTCCCGTCCCCTGGCTGACCCCGGGGAAGAAAAGTCCTCTGAGAGCCATGACTTGTTCATCTTGGTTCTTTTAGAAACACAGCGAGGGGACTCCAACCACAGTCTCCCTCGTTGCCACTCACTGGGCCACACACACCCCACTTGACTGGCATCGGTTGAGCCCCCTTTTGAAAAAGAAAAAGATGCTTTGCATGAAGCACTCTCAAAAATACGCGTGCCTTTCCCGTCCCCTGGCTGACCCCGGGGAAGAAAAGTCCTCTGAGAGCCATGTCCACATTGTCAGTGGACAGACACGTGTGCTTATCTGCCAGCAGACCCACAGCAGCACTGAAGACAGGTTCCGAGAGAACGCTGGCTGCAGGACACGACAAGATCCCCAAGACGTACGTGGCGAGCTCAGGCAATTTATCAAGATTGGAAGCCAAGAATGAGCAGGGCTCAAGTTGCACAATAATGGCATGTTTCCTTGCATATACTCATATATCTGTGTGTCCTCCTCTTTTTCCTTGTCCAGCTCTTTTGTTTTCGCATGAGTATATGTCCTTGTCACTTTCCCATGTGTTGTGAGTTGTTTGTGACCTTTTGGACACCTTTGAGGGTGTTTTCTAGGTGTTTTTCTGTGTTTGTGATTGCCTGCCATTGTTTCCTATGCAGTTCGAGTTCGGTTCGTCGAACGTTCGACGAACCGAACTCGAACGGGAGGTCCGTTCGGCGAACCAACCTCGAGCCGAACCGCGACCGGTTCGCTCATCTCTAGTAAATACCCTCCCTTCATTTGAGTGGCCGCATGACCCTCGGGTCCGGAGACCCTCGAGCCACTGTGGATCTGGATCCGAGCAGCTCGGCTGCTGGCACGGTAGTGGCACACCTCAAATTCCTGACGTGACGAACAGGATACGAGCAGGACCCACTTACCTGGGTGACCTTAGAAGTCGAAACCGCGAGTCAAAATTCCCGTTTCCTGCCAATTCCGCCATCTTCCGCCATCTTTTGGTGCCAAAACGCCGTGCTCTCCATGAAAGCGCGTGAAGCCGAAGCCCCGCCGGAAGTTCCCAGAGGGCCACAGCACCAAGGTGAGTGGTGGGCGAAAACCAAGGGGGATGGTAAAAGATGTCCGAGCCGGATGATGGAAGTGTCGCAGCGTTACCTCCACCAGACCAGAGGAATGCGGGCGCAGCGGGTGCTGCCCCGGTCGCAAGGGCAGAGGCACCGGAGGCCGAGGCAGTCATGCCCATCATGCCAATCACCTTGCCCTATATGCCTGGCGCCGCATGGCTCCCACAGTATGATGGCAGACCAGATGCGCTGCAGGGGTTCAAGAGGAAGATATGTAATGCCCTCGATTTGTACGTGTTGCGGGCGGGGGACAGACCACGGCATGGGGGCTGTTCGAGACGCTTGGATCCGAGCAGTTGCTGTGGGTCGAGTGGCAGCCGGACCCGGGCTCGCGCAGCAATCCGTCGCTCACAACTGAGAAAAAGGGGGTATTTACAGGGGAGAGTTTGTCAGTGACGCCAACCGTGGGTTACGGTGATTGTTGGTGACACCGCCGCTGCCTTGGTATGGGGTGCTCGGGGCTGATCGAGCGGGGCAGCAAGATGGTATCCCTTCCACGGGTAAGGGAGGTGTTGTCCCGGGTCCCAGGGGTAGGTGGCGTATGCAGGGACGCTGTCTGAAGGGCTGGACCGGATGATACTGGTGTACTCACTATTTTGAATAAAGTCACAAAGAGTCCAGATAGTAAACCAATTGCCGGATACCGGTAGCCTCCGGAGGAGTGTGGTCGGTCCCGTACACTGGTAGACAGGACAGGGACCCTTCCTCCTGAACGTCTGTGTTGCTGTCTCGTGTTGACTAGTCCGCATGAAACGGGGAAAGTCCACTCCCGGTGACTTTTCTGTGGGAGCTGTGGCCCACGAGATCTGACCCTTGGGATTTTAACAGGCACTTGCAGATTCCCTATGCCCCACGTTGGGCATCCGTCTCGCTCTATATGGACTACTATTGGGACAAGACTTGGAATCTTGTCCCCTGCTGGTTAATTGGAAAGGTACTTGCAGCTGTCCTCGCCCTGGGGTCCAGGTACCCCGACTGTGCACGGCCTCCGGACCGGATTCCCGCTGTCTGCACCGGTGAGCTACAATCCTGCCCCGATCCACTTAAGGTTTCCCACGACCGAATCTCCGTCACGTGTGGCCCTACTCTGCCGTCTGCCACCTAGTCAGCTTAGATAGTCCGGGAGCTACAACCCCCAACTACCACTTCACTCCTCTCACTTCCTCTGTCCAAACTAAACTCCTTCACTCAACTGACGTGTTCCCTCCCCTTGATACCTCAGAACCCCTAGGTGGGCGTCACCATCTGCCTGGCCTCGCCCACTGGTGTGTCCCTATTGTACTGGGGCGGTGACTAGGCTTTTGCGGCTGGTATATGTACCTGTGTGAGGTTGTGTTGGGAGGCTAAGGAGGAGGGAATCCTGCACCAGGAAGATGGGTGCAGTTTCCTGTGACAACCTGATTTTTTCAGGGCGTCACACTCCTCCTTGGTAGAACACAGCCCGTCCTCAATTTTTATTTTAACTGCTTTTGTAAAACATAAAAAGGTAAAAGCATAACATTGTATAAAACTTTAAACATTTCATCCCTTTACAGGGAGGCACATTTCTTGAATGTTACATAACACAGTCCCTTTCCCACCAGTCCACCCCAAAGAGTCCAAATGTCCAGAACCCTCTGGCCTGGAGGTTAGCCACCGGTTTCATTAGTGACTGGGCCTCGGCCGACTCTACCTCAGGCCCTTCCTCCAACTGGTCCTCTCCAGTGGATGTTACAATCCTGGTGGGCAGAAGAACAAGAAGGCAAATGTGGGATATGTACAATAACCCAAGAAAGTTTTTGGGTGGCCTCTGCCAGTCCTGAGGCCATGGTCCATGAACAACAAAAGGGGTAAGGCTGGGTTAACTGGGGAAAGGAGATAGCCGGGTTCCGCTATGTATTTACTCCTTTTCATGTTGGTGAATCAGGTGAGGTACACGGTTAATTGGCATTCACAATTTGCTTCTATACATACACTACTATATATAAGTACATATAGGCATCACTCACTCCCTGTACCTGAGTGGTGGCTGGCCTAAGTTAGGGCGTGTAGACCTCCTCAGCCCTAAGTTCTCTCCTAGGCCCTGTGGTGCTGTACTGTTTATGGGTTCCTCACTCCCCGTGATGGGTACCGTAGGTTGAGACCTAGGGGGGCGTGGCATGGGTTCAGGTTCGACTCTAGGTGTGTGTATTGGTGCACTGTCAGCAGGCCTCTCTGGTTCTGGCTCTTCCACGGGTTGTGGGAATGTTAGAACGGGAACAATCACTGCTCCATTTTGCATAGGCCAATCTGCTGGGAAGTTACCTAGGACAGTGTGGATCACTCCTTCCGTTTCTCGACACCCAGGGCTGGAATGGGAACTTCTTCCAAGATCTTCAGAGATTCCGGGCACCTTTTCAAGTGGTCCCTGGAGACTGTAGCCATTGTTTTTTCTTGGTCTTTGGTAATAAGACAGGTCTTCTGATTATCAAAGTCAGAGGTTTGTATGACATAGGGGATCTTTTCCCACTGGTCATCCAATTTATACAGCTTCCTTTTTCTCTTTAGCACCACCTCTCCTGGGGCAAAGGGGCAGCTTTTGCCTGTTTGTTGAAGTACTGCTCTTGCTTTTCTCTGCTTTTGGTTCAGGTTCCTTTCCACACACTCCTGGATTTGTTTATACTGCATCTGACGTTTGGAGTCCCAATCAGTGGTTGGGGAGATGGTTTCGGGCACTTCAACATCCATGTCCAAGTCCACCGGCAATATTCCAGGCCTCGCCCTCATGAGCTAAGCAGGCGTACAATTAGTGGAACTGACGGGAATGTTGTTATACATATCCACTAGATCGGGCAATCTCTCAGGCCACTGGTTCTGTTCCTCAAGGGGTAGAGTCTTAAGCAGGTTGATGACTAAATGGTTCATCTTCTCACACATCCTCATCACAAATCATTGGTTTGGGCATGGTAGGGTGTAGTACGTATCTTCCTGCATCCGTACAGGCTGCAGAACTCCTTGAAGATTTCCGCTTCAAAGGCAGGGCCTTGATTCGTGAGGACCCTCTCTGGGTAGCCATGAGGTCTGCAGAAGTGTGCTTGGAAGACTTTCGCTGCAGTGTGGGCTGTTAGATCTTTGACGGGTACCACAACCACAAATCTTGAGTAGTGGTCTACCATCGTGAGCGCATACGTGTATCCGCTCCTGCTTGGTGTGAGTTTGACATGATCTAGAGCAGAGGTTCCCAACTCCAGTCCTCAAGGCACACCAACAGTGCATGTTTTCAGGATTTCCTTAGTATTGCACAGGTGATAATTTAATCACCTGCAAAGGTGCTGAATCCAACACCCATGCAATGCTAAAGAAATCCTGAAAACATGCACTGTTGGTGTGCCTTGAGGACTGAAGTTGGGAACCTCTGATCTAGAGCAACGAGTTCCAATGGCTGGCGGGTGATGATCGGCTGTAATGGGGCTCTCTGGCTGGTATGATCCTTTCTTCTTAGCACACAGGGACCACAATCCCTACACCATGCTTCAATGGATTCTCTCATCCCAGACCAGTAAAAGTGCTCCCTTAGTAGCATTTCCAGCTTCTTCCAGCCAAAGTGTCAAGCTCCATCATGATAGGCTTCCAGGACCACTGGCACGTATGCTTGAGGTATGACTATCTGGCAGATCCTCTCATGTGTCTTGGGATTGATCAATCCTCTGCAGAATCTCTATCTTGCGCTTCTTGCCAACCGTGATGAGGTAATGGGTTGAATGCCACCTCCTGCTGACCACTGTAATGTTTGGTGTTTTCCAAACTGTCAGGTTGATGGAACACGGGTAGTTCAATCTCTTCCAACTCGTCCTCATCTACTCCATCATCAGGCAGGTGTGGCATTCTAGACAGGGCATTGTCATTGATGTTTTTACGACCGGCTCTGTACTTTATGGTGAAGTCACAATTCGCCAGTCGGGCTACCCAGCGTTGTTCTAGGGCTCCAAGGTTTGCCGTGTCTAGGTGGGTTAGAGGATTATTGTCTGTGTATGCATTGAACTTTGCAGAAGCCAGGAAATGCTTAAATCTCTTTGTCACAGCCCAGAAGAGTGCTAGGAACTCCAACTTGAAAGAACTGTAATTCTCAGGGTTCCTTTCTGTTGGACGGAGCTTCCTACTTGCGTAAGCTATCACCTTCTCCTTGCCATTCTGCATTTGGGACAGGACAACCCCCAGTCCTACGTTGCTGTCATCCGCATACAGTATAAATGGGAGACTGTAGTCGGGGTATGCCAGGATCTCTTCTCTGGTCAGGGCTGACTTCATCTGTTGGAAGGAACTTTCTTGCTCCTCTCCCCATGTGAATGGAGGACCAGGCGTCTTGCCATGCTTGGTTTGTCCGACAAGGAGATCTTGTATAGGAGCTGCCATCTTAGTATAACCCTTGATGAAGCGGCGGTAATAGACCATCAGGCCCAGGAAGTGTCTTACCTCCTTGATGGTAGTGGGTCTTGGCCAGTTCTGGATGGCTGATATCTTCCAGAGATCCAAGGTGGACCGAGACAGGGTTGGAGCCCGCCGGTACCGACACCGGAGAACCGACTCGGAAACCGTGTGCACAGAGGGGGTACTTGGACCCTGAAGCCAGGACCGGCATCGACGGCCTAGCTAATTAACCAACTGAGGGCAGGATTATAGGTCCTGTCCCAACCTAAGTCCCGAAAAGTAGACAACCACCCACAGAGAGGGATAGGGCAACCGCCAGGGCCCATAGATCCCAATGGTCAGTGAGTCGCCCATCACAGCGCTGCAGCAGTCACCTGCGGGGCACTGCGGGGACTTCTCTGTATGGACCCTTCTGGCAACAGGTATGTCAGGTTCACTTGTATAGGAGTCGTGACGCCACTCTCGGTTTTGCGGTCAGGGTGAGCGGTGACCACCACTGCAGTTTAACGAGCTGATGGTGTCTGCAGTCTGGTGCTACGGCCTCCCGAGAGTGAGGCTGGCCCCAGGGACTCGGGTATGTGTGTGTGCAACCACACGTCGCAGAATGACTCAGTCGCAGTCCAGAAAGTCTTTTAACTTGTTTACTCACTTTTGATTAGTTGGTGAGATGCCCGGGCAATGCTGAGATTATACCAGGTGGAACCAGGAATTCCTGCAGGCCGTTCTGAGGGTAGCTATTAACTCGCCTTCCTTGCACTTGTTTTGTTTCGGATAACCCCTCACTTGCAGTATCATGGGATTTATCCAGGGAAAGTTGCTACTGCCTCTCCTTCCCTTTCTGGCCCATTTGCCAGCAGCGTGGACCTGGTGAGATGGCTTCTGGCCCTATCTCCTTATGGGTCCCCTTGTTTCTGCTGAGGCTCAGACTCTGTATCTTTGGTGAGGAACCTCTAGTCCCCTCACCGGCAGGTTTAGCAGCTCTAGTAAATAGATTTCTGCTCTGGGGACCTGTTCCCTGTGCGTGCGTAGTTACCAGCAATCCCCGTACTCGACTGCCCCTCTTCAGGTGTCTTTCAGGCTGACTTTCTGGTCACTGTACTCCCCCACTAACAGCTACCACACAAGCAGGGTCTGGCTAGCCTGGCTGTACGTCTGCTCCCTTCAGCAACTTGTGTACACTCTGCTCGAGACTGGCTTGCTCCTCCTCCTTTTCCTGTCTGCCACTACATCTAGCTTCCAGCCCCTCCTCTACACCCCTTGCTGAGAATTGAAAACTAACCTCTTCAGGGCTACCCAAGGGTCCCTTCTCAAGGTGTGGGAGACCTAGTTGCTATGTGTCTGTGTGTTCACACCTCATTCTGGCCTTTTGGAATTACCTGGAAGCACTGTCCCAGCATGGATGCAGTACTCTGTGGTGCCTGACCAGGTCAGGGGCGCCACATTCCCCCTTAGTTATCATCAGCACGTCCTTGCGCTGCAAAGATAAGAAACAAGGTTAAATACAAACTTATTCTTAGCTGTTCAGGACATCTCTTAAGGTGGTCTCTGGAAACCACATCTGTTGTCTTTCCTCCGTGATGAGGCATGTCTTCTCATGGCTAGGTGTTAACGGTAACACGGTGTAGGGTTCTGCTTCCCAGTGATTGTCGAGTTTGTGAGTTCTTCTCTTTCTCTTGAGGACTACTTCTCCAGGCATCAAACGAGCAGCAGGTGCATTTTGATTGTAGGCTTTTTCTTGCCTCTCCCGCTGCTGGGTCAGGCATCGCTCCACACATTCTTGTACTCTCTTGTACTGGGCCTGGCAGGTGGAATCCCAATCAGCACCTTGCAGAGGGTCTTCAGGGGTCTCAATTCCCATTTCCAGATCCACTGGCAGTCTTCCAGGTCTGGCCCTCATCAGGTATGCCGGTGTGCAGTTCGTGGAACTCACGGGGACGTTGTTATACATGTCCACCAGGTCAGGCAGCTTATCTGGCCACTGGCTCCTTTCTTTTAGTGGGAGTTTTCAGGAGGTCAAGATCAATGTGATTCATTTTCTCGCACATGCCATTGGTCTGAGGATGGTAAGGTGGTACGGATCTTCTTGCAGCCATAAAGGTTACAAAAGTCTTTGAATACCTCAGCTTCAAAGGTTGAGCCCTGGTCAGTGAGCACTTGGTCTGGATAGTCATGTGGTCTACAGAAATGGGCTTGGAAAGCTCTGGCCGCAGTCTGGCCTGTCAAGTCCTTGACTGGTACTACCACCAGGAACCTGGAGTAATGATCAACCATGGTGAGAGCATAGTTGTATCCTTGTCTGCTGGGCACCAACTTTACATGGTCCAGGGCTACTATTTCCAGGGGTTGTTTGGTTTGGATTGGCTGGAGCGGTGCTCTCTGGCTGTGATGGTCTTTTCTTCTGAGATTGCAGGGCCCGCAGTCTCGACACCACTTCTCCAGGGCAGATCTCATGCCCACCCAGTAGAATTTTTCTTTAAGTAGTGCCTCCAGTTTCTTCCAACCAAAGTAGCCTGTGCCATTGTGATAGGCTTCCAGTACCATCCGTGTATCCTTCTGTGGTACAATCACCTGCCACACCTTCTCATGCATCTTCGGGTCAATGATGCTCCTGTAGAGTTTGTCTTGGTAGATGAATAATCAACCCCTCTCTCTCCACAAGTGCTGTGCTTCAGGTGGGGCTTCTGAATCAAGGCTGGTGCCAGGTTGAGTGATCAGCTTCTTCACCAAGCCAACCGCTGGATCATTCTTCTGAGTCTCCTTCCAGTTGTAGTGAGGTAGTGGATTCAGGGTCACTTCTTGGTGGCTGGTGTGTGACGCTGGTTGGCTCCATGGCGATGGAACGCTGGCAGCTCAATCTCTTCAAGGTCATCTACATCTTCACCTTCGTCTGCTCAGTGAGGCATTCTTGAAAGAGCATCTGCGTTGCCATTCTTGCAACCAGCTCGATACTTGACAGTAAAATCATAATTTGCAAGTCAGGTTACCCAACTTTGCTCCCTGGCACCCAATTTAGCAGTATCCAAGTGGGTCAGTGGGTTGTTGTCCGTGAAGATGGTGAATTTGGTAGCTGCCAGGTAGTGCTTGAATCGCTCTGTGATAGCCCAGACCATGGCCAGGAACTCAAGCTTGAATGAACTATAGTTTTCTGGTTTTCTTTCAGTAGGCCGGAGCTTCCTGCTGACGTAAGCAATCACACGTTCCTTGCCTTTCTGTTCCTGAGAAAGCACTGCTCCCAGCCCCACATTACTGGCATCTGTATACAGTACAAATGGTAGACTGTAATCAGGGTAGGCTAGAATCTCTTCACCCGTCAGGGCCCCTTTCATTTGTCTGAAGGAGTGTTCTTCTGCTTCTCCCCAGTGAAATGGTGGGCTGGAGGTCTTTCCCTTCTTTGCTTGGCCTACTAAGAGCTCTTGTAAAGGCGCCGCCATCTTCGTATAGCCCTTGATGAACCTTCTGTAGTAGCCTACCAAGCAAAGGAACTGACGTACCTCCCGGACGGTGGTGGGTGTGGGCCATTTCTGGATGACTGTGACCTTCTCTGGGTCCGGTGCTACTCCTTCTGCACTGACCACATGACCCAAGTATTGGACCTTCAGCTTTAGTAAATGGCACTTAGATGGTTTCAATTTCATTCCATATCGAGATAGTGCTTCTAAGACTTCAGCCAGGTGTCTCAGGTGGTCCTCATAGGTCTTGGAGTACACGATGACGTCATCCAGGTAGAGCAAGACAGTCTCAAAGCTGAGGTGCCCCAAGCAGCACTCCATCAACCTTTGGAAGGTCCCGGGGCGTTGCAGAGTCCAAATGGCATGCTGTTGAACTCAGAAAGGCCCATGGGGGTGGTGAAGGCCGTCTTCTCCAGATCTTCCTCTGCTACAGATACTTGCTTGTAGCCACTAGTGAGATCTAGGGTAGAAAAGTAGTTAGAAGCTTTTAAGGCAGCGAGGGATTCCTCTACCCGTGGCAAAGGATAGGCATCCTTGTGTGTTAACTGATTTATCCTTCTGTAGTCTACACACATCCTCATTGTGCCATCCTTCTTTTTCACCAGGACCAGAGGAGCTGCCCAAGGGCTACAACTGTCTCTGATGACTCCTGCCTCTTTCATGTCCTTCAGCATGTCCTTTGTGCGATGGTAATGGGCTGGTGGTATAAGCCTATGTCTTTCTTTAATGGGAGGATGACTGCCTGTGGGTATGTGATGTTGCACCCCTTTGATCCTACCAAAGTCTAGTGGGTCCTTACACAAAACCTGCTTGTATTACTGCACGACCCGGTGAACCCCTTGTTTCTGGTAGGTGGGTGTAGAGTCAGTCCACACATGGAAATTTTGGCACCAATCTTCTAACTGTTTTTGGGAGGTCTCATCCTCTTTTGAGTCAGCTTTTGTCAGGGGACCTACAGGTTGTATAGCATCATTTGGGCAAGTAAACAGCTTGGCAATGGTAGCATATCTTGGTAGTCTGGCTTCCTCCTCCCCACAGTTCAGCACTCGTACAGGTACTCGTATCTTGTGTACGCCAACTACCCCTCTGGCTGTAAGAATCGTGGGCCAGTGTTCTGAGTGAGTGGGTTCTAATACAGCCTGGTAATCCCGTCCTCTGAGACCTACCACTGCTCTACACCACATCATCATTTCACTCCGTGGGGGTATCACAATGGGGTTAGCATCTATTACACGTACATTACCAATTTCACCGCCAATATGGTTTACCTGTTGCTTACTCAGAATGACTCGGATCTCTTTCTGCAAGGCTCTCCGTTGTCCACCCTCAACACCTTCAGCAATCTGGTGAAACAAAAACAACACTTCCCCTAGGAAATTTTCTATGACATTAGTGCCTAAAATCATTTGTGGATTCTTTTCCCTTGCATCATTATCTACAACAATCAGTCCTTGTCCCTTCATTTCCTGCCTTCCCACCTTTATGGTTACCTCTTTGACCCCAATCTGTTCTATAGGTTATCCATTGGCTGCGTAGATGGTGAGGTCAGGGTCCGGTTGTCGGAGATCGTCGTCCGACCAAAACCTGCAATAAAGGACATACGGGATTGTGGTTACCTGGGAACCAGTGTCCAATATTGCCAGGGTAGGGATCCCGTCCAGGATGATGGACAGGACTGGTCGTCCACCCACATACTAATCACGGCAGTCAGCTGGGCCTGATTTTCTTAATCCTGGGGACTGGCCCTTGGCCCCAGGTTTGACCCGTTTAATGGACAGGCCCTTGCATAGTGGCCTGCCTCCTGGCAGCAGTGGCAGATGGGTTGTCCAGACGAGTCATAGTGATCACTGGTCTTCCCTCGGGATGTGGGACCTCTTCTCCCTTGCATCCAGGGGACGTCCTCTGGGCTGTCAGCTAGCAGGATCCTATGAGGGGCTTTGGATTCTGAGGGGAGTTGCATTGCTTTCAGGATCCTTGCTAAGTTGTTGCACCTGGGAGGATAGGGTATCTATGGCTCCAGCCGAGGTGATGAGTCCTTTGGCAGCTACCAGGGTCTGCGAGGAGGATTCTGCTCCGGCAGTCGGGGTGCTGGTAGGCCATGCTGGTGAGATGGGGTCTGTGTCCATAGGGGGTTGAAGTTCTTTCACTGCCCTGTCTTTCAGAATGGCAAAGTCCACATCAACGTGTTCCATGGACCACAGCCTCATCTGTTTTCTATCCTCAGAGCAGTGCACGCTCTGCAAGAATTGTTCTGTCATCATCCGGTTTCCTTCCTGATCACTGACAGGATCCACAAGCTTGAGAGCCCGTAGTGCGGCTTACAACCTGAAGGCATAGTCTCTTATGCTATCTTGGGGCTTCTGGCGGCAGTTATAGAAGCCCTTTCACAGCTCTGCCTCGGCGCGGTTTTCAAAAGCAGCTGTTATTTTTGCAAAAATGGCTTCTACAGAGCTCCGGTCATCACTGCTCCAGGCCTCAGCCTCTAATTTTGCTGCTCCAGTCAATTGCCCCAGCACCACGGCGGCCCTCTGCTTACCGGTCATTGAGTACATGTCCAGCAGGGTGCTGATCTTCTTCTTGAACCCGGTCAAGGTGTCTGCTTTGCCAGCATATTGGGGCAGCCAGGTCGCCCTGGGGACATACGGCAAGGAAATCGACATAATCGGGGACACTTCGGCCTGCACAGCTGCGACCGCCTCACCGGAACTAGGCGCTGCTGCGTTCACGGCGCCGGGACCTGGCATCGCTGCGTTGCCCTGGCCGGGCGCATTAGCACTCACAGCATCCGTCATCCTCAGAGTCACGCTTCTTCTTCTGCAGGTTACTCCCTCCTCTTCCGGGGTCAGAACGCTCTGGGGGATTCTGGGACAAAACCCACCCTTTCGTGGGCGGTTACTTCTTTTTGCGAGGGCTGCTGTTATTTCTTTGGCACGCTTTCTGTGGTGGCAATATGGCGGCATTTCAAACTTTTCAAATGGACCTCCAAGGTCACGGTCACCTGTCTTAACAGGTCTAGTCGTTATCCTGTTTGTGACGCCAGAATGAGTCGCCCACCACAGCGTTGTAGCGGTCGCCTGTGGGACACTGCGGGGACTTCTCTATAGGGACCCTTCTGGCAACAGGTATGTCAGGTTCACATGTATAGGAGTCATGACGCCACTCTCGGTTTTGTGGTCAGGGTGAGGGGTGACCGCCACTGCAGTTTAACGAGTGTCTGGGGCTGATGGTTTCTGCAGTCTGGTGTTATTCTGGCCTTTTGGAATTACCTGGAAGCACTGTCCCAGCATGGATGCAGTAGTCTGTGGTACCTGACCAGGTCAGGGGCGCCACATTAGCGTCAGACGGTCACGGCTCCCAACCAAAGGACCGGGAGCGGACTCTCGTGTTTCACACCGGGAAGTCCTTTCTACAAAACACCGAGTGCAGAGGAGAGAGACTTTGAATACCAACCCAAGCGTGGGATCAGATGCATCCGTCTGCAGCAGCCGGCCACCATCACCTTGGTTTACCACAGGACTTGTGTGCTTTATTCGACTGTGAGTATCATCTCCGGCCTGGCCAGGTGCAGCGGCCCCTGCAACCACCATCCTCAACATAGAGACACTGGGCCCCGGGACATCCATCCCTGCCCACGGAGGGGTTCACATCCAGCTGCCAGCCCAACGTCCCCGGGAGCCCCGCAACGGCAGCAGTGGTGCTACATCTCACCACACACCGTGGGTGGCGTCACAGACATTCCACAACCAATCCCGTATAAATACGTCCCCCTTTTATTCGGAGTGTCCGTGCGACCCCCAGGTCAGAAGAACCCCTCGATCCACACCGTAGATCCGGATCTGAGCAGCACCGGCTGCTGGCACACCCCAAAACTTGGCGTCATGAACTGGATACTTACCCATTCACTTACCCAGTGGAGGTGCGCCTTGTTCTGGACTGTCAGCGGTGCTCCGCTGCAAAATTTTTGAAAGCCGCCACCTTTGCTGCCATTTTTGGGCGCGAAAAACAACAGCCCAAGAAAGGGCGCGAAGCTGAAGCTCCGCCCCCTGGGAACAAGGCCGGAAGGAAAATCCTGAGGCTGAATGCGAAACTAGCAAGCCGCTAGCAAGCCGCATAAAAGGACTGCTCACGAAAAACCAGGGGGGCGGGCGAGAAGAGCGGCATGTGATCGGAGGGAATCAGAGGCAGGGACACCAGGACTCTGCCATCTTCCGTTCCTGGACGCCCCCTTGAGAGGATGTCTAACCGGCCCGGCAACCCAAAGATGGAAGGATTTGCCCCTGGGACTGTCGACTGGGTGGAAGCCCAGACAGAACGGATGTGCTGAAAGATCCAGGCTCAGGCTAACTTCCTACTAAAAAGATGGACGGCCGAGATGCAGGAACTGGCTGCAACTGTCCGGACCCGCGAAGTGGAGATGGCCTCGGAGGAGCGGGTAAGCGACCCACACCCCTATGTCCCCCTGGGACTGGCCCAACAGGCTGAGGAGCTCGGTCTGCCACCGTCCGCCATGCTGCCTCCCTCGCTGCCCGTACCTGTAGCTGGCTGCCCGCTCGGTCCACTGCCACAAGTCAAGGCAGCGGTACCCGTTCCATCTGCCTGTGAGGATCCGGCAACGAGGTCCTCGGGCCACGAGCACGCCACCGCTCCGGCACCCGTAACATCCCCACGAAAGACCAAAGCCCGGAAGACATCCCCTCCTACCAGAGATGACATCATCCCTGATCCTAGAGAAGGCAGTGCACTTGATGACGTCGGCCCCGGCAATCCGCCCAGCCGCAGCAGAGGCGACGCCCGACCGGAAGTTAGCAAAGAAGTCGGCCGCTCCCCAGTACCCGGTCCCGGCTGAGGCGCAGCCGGGATGCTTCTGCAGGGCGGCAGAGCAGGCCGCGGATCAACAGAGCACTCTTCCACTTCACATGAGCCCGGTCGTAGCTGGCAGTGAGGGCGTCTGGATGGTCCAAGTTCCTGAGGAGGAGGCAGCAGAGTGCGGAACCCGTACTCCGTATTGGGAGCAGCAGCGGCAGCAGCTGAAGACGGAGATCGCGGCCAGGGAGAAGCGGAAGGCCGAAGTCCTGAACAGGACCAACCGGGAGAAGGATAACCTCCGGCAGGCAACTTTCCGGGTGCGCAGCCCGACATTCCAGGGACAGGTCCGGCACTTTAACCCCCAGAAGGGATGGGGCTTTATCCATGAGCCAGGCCTGGAGGCCGAGATTTTTGTATCCCGGAGGGATGTGGCCCCTCATTTGCCTATGGGTCACCCGGATCGTGACCTGGAGCCAGGAGAGCTGGTCTCCTATACCCGGCATTGCGGAGAGAGGGGGTGGTTTGCCCTCAAAGTGAAGAATTGGGGGAAGATGGAAGAAAAGGTGTGCCCTCAGCCCCCTCCGCCATTTTCAGACAGAGAGAGTTACTAAGGTAGCAGTTCCCGGCTACCCCAGTTGCAGTTAACCCCGTTCTAGTTTTATAGTTCATGGACCATGGCTTTGGACTAGAAAGCCAACCCAAAAACTATTGGGCTTTGTAAATAATTTACGGCTACCTTCGTTGCTCACGGCAGCCACTGGAGAGGCAGATTGGAGGAAGGGCCTGTGGTAGAGTCGGCCGAGGCCCAGTCACCACCAAAACCGGTGACTAATCTCCAGGCAAGGGGTCCCCGGACTTGGGAACCCGTGACAAGGACTGCCGGGTAAGGAACTTTTTACCTGGCCCGTGTGGGCGTTACCCGGACCCGTTCCTGGACTTGGGAAAAGGGGTGCGCACGAGTGTTTAGCGGTGGCACCAGGGAGCAGATTGTTTGGGTGGGAGCAACAAGGAGGTGGCCCGGTCTGTCCCGTTCCGTTTAAATGTGTAACATTTAAGAAATGTGCCTCCCGTAAGGGAAGAAAATGTACATATGTTAGTATACTTGTAAATTGTTCCTTTGTCTATTTTTCCAGTTCCCGTTAAAAATAAATGGTGGTGATCGGACAGCCCGCGGACGCTCTGTATTCAACCAAGGGGGAATGTAGCGCCCTGGAAAACCAGGTAGTTGCACACGTAGGCTCCCGCATAACACCAATCCCACGAAAGGTTAAAACAGCTGACCTGAAACCCTAGTCACCCCGCTCAGGGAAGGACAGACACACCAGTGGGCTGGACCAGGCGGAGAGGGAACACCCACCTAGGGGTCTGGAGAGCTCGGGGTGGGAAAACAGTCAGATTGTGTTAACGTTCCAGTGGAGTGGAGGTGCCAGCTGACAGGTGCCAGGGTCGGAGCCCTGACACCTTGGCTAGGTGGCAGAAGGTAGTTGGAGTCTGCAGGAGACGGGAAGACAGCTGCCGGAGATCCAAGGTGGACCGGGACAGGGTTGGAGTCTGCTGGTACTGACACCAGAGAACCAACCCGGAAACAGTGTGCACAGAGGGGGTACTTGGACCCTGAAGCCAGGACCGGCACCGATGGCCTAGCTAATTAACCAATTGAGGGCAGGATTATGGGTTCTGTCCCAACCTAAGTCCCGAAAAGTAGACAACCACCCACAGAGAGGGATAGGGCAACCACCAGGGCCCTTAGATCCCAAGGGTCAGCGTCAGACGGGCACGGCTCCCAACCAAAGGACCGGGAGCGGACTCCCATGTTTCACACCGGGAAGTCCTTTCTACAAAACACCGAGTGCAGAGGAAAGAGACTTTCACTACCAACCCGGGTGTGGGATCAGATACACCCGTCTGCGGCAGCCGGCCACCATCACCTTGGTTTACCACAGAACTTATGTGCTTTATTCGACCGTGAGTAACATCTCCAGCCTGGCCAGGTGCGCCGGCCCCTGCAGCCACCATCCTCATCATAGAGACACTGGGCCCTGGGACATCCATCCCTGCCCACGGAGGGGTTAACATCCAGCTGCCAGCCCAACGTCCCCGGGAGCCCCGCATTGGCAGCGGTGGTGCTAAATCTCACCACACACCGTGGGTGGCGTCACAGACATTCCACAACCAATCCCGTATAAATACGTCCCCCTTTTATTCGGAGTGTCCACACGACCCCCGGGTCCAGAGAACCCCTCGAGCCGCACCGTAGATCCGGATCCGAGCAGCACCGGCTGCTGGCACGAGGGCGGCACACATGCTGTTGAACTCGCAGAGATCCATCGGGGTGGCGAAGGCGGTCTTCTTACGGTCTTCCTCAGCAACGGACACTTGCCAGTAGCTACTAGTGAGATCAAGGGTAGAAAAGTAATTTGCAGTTCTCAATGCAGCTAACGATTCCTCAATACGGGGAAGTGGATATGCATCCTTGTGGGTAATCTGATTAATTTTCCACCTGAAGAACTATCAGTCCCAATGCAAGATGTCACGCTAGCAGTGGAACAAGAGAATCAACCCCCTGCCAGTGGTGAATCTGTCATACCTTTGGTGAATCTCAGACCCCGTAGGCAACAGTCACGTATACTTATCAGGGTTAGGCCTACTAGTAACACTGAGGTAGTACACCCCCAAAGTAGTAGTGAATCAACACCCGTACTACGCAGGTCCCAGCGTAGCACCCAGGGACAGCCCCCTCCAAGGTATAGAATATAGAATACCTATCAGATTGTAAATAGTTATGTGAAAATGTCTTGTATAAAATGCTTTTTTATTTTAGGTGATTAAGTAAATGGACAACTGGGTCACTGGACTATGGGTGACCAAAACTTTAATTGTAAAT
This sequence comes from Anomaloglossus baeobatrachus, assembly GCF_048569485.1. Classification (NCBI taxonomy): domain Eukaryota; kingdom Metazoa; phylum Chordata; class Amphibia; order Anura; family Aromobatidae; genus Anomaloglossus; species Anomaloglossus baeobatrachus. The sequence goes on along the minus strand of NC_134353.1, from coordinate 443,856,780 downwards.
AGTTAGCACCAGTGTTCTCACCACCCCAGAAGAAAAACCCATCCGGCATGCATACAAGGGGGTCATCAATGCTCTGACGCACGCCCAGAGCCTACGTTGGGGGTTTTATCGCAGCAGGTCCCCCATGGAGCAGTGTAATGGACACCGGGCAGGGAGCCACACTAGACTCATAATCTTTGTTGCTTAAGTTGTAACGTTTAAGCAATGTGCCTCCCATAAAGGGATGAAATGTTCTAATATCCTCTGTTTATGTGTCCTCAGTCCGGGAGTACTGGTTTTAACTAAGGGGGAGTGTGGCACCCCAGGATCTGGTTGCCACAAAAGTGTTGCCCCTCCAAAGGGTTAATGCTGAGCCTGGAGGTAATTGGGGAAGTCTATTGGCCAGTAAGTACCAACATTCAACACCATTTCTCCCTCAGGCCAGCAGAGGGAGCTCTAAACCTGGAGCTCCAGGGAGCACTCCCTTAAGCCTGACCTGGGGGAGGAGTTAAGTAGTCTGTTAGGGAAGTTCAAGGAGAGAGGAGCTGAGTAGTGCGGTCTTGTGAGCTGGGGTTTGGAGCTAGGCTAGCTCAGCCCAGAAAAGCAGGAGCCGTAGCGAGGCACATAAAGAAGACTCTAGGGGAGAACTGGTCAGAACCTGTTCGCCTCAGAAGAACGCACTAAAAATTGGACATCGGAGTCTGTGGTTGCCAGGGTGTTATATCCCCCAGTAACCGAATCCGAAAGGCAGGAGGATTGTAGGTCTCCTGGCCCCCAAAACAACCGAAGTTACAGCTGCAATATCAGGGCCCGGTGTGGACTCCAGCAGGGAAGCATCAGAGAGGGCCTGCGCAGCCTAACCTACGAGAAAGGGGACGTACCACAATTCCCAGCAGCAAGAGGGCCATTGCTAAATCCAGAGTGCAGGATCCTGTAGAAGCAAAGGAAGAACAGGGAGTAGGCCTCAATACTCGACTGGCCAAGGAGATCAACCCAGTTACTTCCAGGCTAACCGGATCCCCTTCACCACCTGTGACGGTCTCCTAGGACTGAACAGTTACAAAGTAAAAGAAAAGAAGGTAAAGAGACTGTTGTTTGTGTTGGTTCTTTACACTACCTGATTAGCCCTGCACCATTTCCAAAGCACCATAGACTTTAATAAGCACCAACGGTTGCCCCGGGGTACCGCTCCACCTGAGGGGGAGCAGAACCATCCCAGCTGCTAATCCATCAGCCCCGGAGGTCCCATCCAGCAGCGGCGGCTCCATAGCCGCAATCCACAGGTGGCGTCACGACTATTTCCACAAACTGTAATTAAAATCACCACCACCATAACTGCCATATTAGTTGACCCCGCCAGGGTCACGGAGTCGGGCCCCGCCACCACTGACTACCCCCGGACTAGTCCGGCCCGACACCGTGTGTCCCATAGCCCTGGGGTGGGCAAGTCAACCTTGGCGTCACGAATAGCATTTCGTGCCCGGACCCACCGGGTACTGTGCGCCTGAAAGAACTGCATTTAATAAGACTGTGATTAACTTGTGTGAAAAAGCTTCCGCCGCCATTAGCTTGCTGAGCGCAGGAAAAAAGGGGGCGTGCCCGAAAAAGAGCGCGAAAAGAAGCCCGCCAGCAGAGCGGAGGTTCGTTAACCCCGCGCGACTGAGAAGAGATTTTGAAAAGTGAGCGGAGCCTGTTAAGGTCCACTAAGGGGGAAGGAAGATGTCCGACTCAGAGGGAGAACAGGTGGCTGTTATAGCCCAAGACGCAGCAGCACCGGCCAATGTAATCCCAGTCGCCGTCGCCCGAGCTCCCGCTGCAGTGCCCGTAATGCCGCTCACGATGACATACCTCCCGGGAGCGGACTGGCTACCGCTGTACTCCGGGGAGTCACATACCCTGAGCAACTTCAGAGAAAGGCTGCATAGCTTGTTTAAAGTGTATCCTCTAACTAAGAGCCAGAAAGTGGGCATAATAATAGGACAGTTAACTGGCACAGCCCAGCGTGCAGTAAAGTCCTTGCCTGACACTAATAAAGGGACAGTCACCCAGATACTGGCTAAGTTGAAGAGTACTTTTGACACCCGCACCGCAGCAGAAATAAAAATGAAATTCTTTGGGTGCAAACAAAGGGCTAAAGACAGCATACGGGACTATGCCTTAAACCTGCAGGAGGCACTGAGAGCAGTTAAACAAGTGGACCCAGAGAGTGTGCGTGATGAAGACAAACTACTGACTGAGCAGTTTATAGAAGGGCTTTTGTCAGACGCTCACAAGGCACAGCTGCGTATCATGGTCCTGCAGAATCCTGCCCTGGACTTTGCAAAGTTTAAGTACCAGGCCATTCGGGTACTGAGAGAATCCACACCAAATGACACAGTACCCCTCCGGCCTCTTGCTATCACATTCCCAGAGGTGGTGCCTGCAACCCACTGCAGGGGCTGAGGCACAGACCCTGGATAAGGATCCCGCTGCAGAGCTCAGACAGTATGTCCAAGAACTGACCAAGACTGTGGCTGCCCTTGCCAAAACCGTGCAGTCTCTACAAGTGACCCTATCACCTGCAAGAATCGAGTTGGCCTCCAGTCCAGATGATGTCCCGTGGATGCAACAGAGGAGGATTCCGCCGACCCGAGGAAAAGACACAGACTGGTATGATTCAGCTGGACAACCGATCTGCCGCCACTGCAGCCAGGTGGGCCACTACGCAAGGCACTGTCCTTTAAACGGGCCGAACCTGGGGTCAGGAGCCAACCCCCAGGTGTAAGAAATTCGACTTCCTGGCGCAACAAGTATGTGGGGGGACGACCGGTCCTTCCTGTTGTGCTGGATGGAATCCCTTTTACTGCCCTCCTGTATACGGGGTCCCAGGTAACAACCATAGCTTATATCAGGGGTCTCAAACACGCGGGCCTCAGGGTAGTTCGTGCGGCCCCCAGGCCCGTGCCCCTGTTCACTATCGCGGCAGGTGCAGGGGCCGCAGCCACTGTCTTCACTTTATGTCAGATGAATGTGTTGCTGGCGCTGCGCTCTCGCCCCGGCAATACAATAATCTGACATAAATCACTGACAGTGACACTGCAGCTGCCGCGATAGTGACCAGGGGCACGGGCCTGGGGGCCGCACGAAGCAGAGATGATGCAGCGGAGGGAGCGAGGGACAGGTGAGAAGAATCGTGTGTGTGTGTGACGTTAACCCCTTAGCGACCTATGACGTACTGGGTACGTTATGGCTCCCTGGTACCTAAGGACCCATGACGTACCCAGTACGTCATGGCGAAATCGCAGCCCCGGTGGCTGCGATCACTGCAAATACCTTAGATTCGGGGAGGAGGGGACCTCAGCAGGGGTGGTGTCTCCTCCCCGGACCTACGGAGGCTGTGATTGGCTGATGAACGCCGCTCAGCCAATCACAGCCACTAATGTTTCAGCCATTGAAAATCGCTGAAACATTGAAATCCAGCCAAGATCAGGGCAGCTGTAGCCCTTATCATTGGCTGGAGCTGGGTGACCTGTGTTTCACCCGCCCCCAGCTCTGATTGGAGAGACCGGCCTTGTGACCGATCGCTCCAATCACTGTGGATCTGGGGCCGGGGACCGCCCCCTCAGCTTCACTCCGGCGTCTGTGGAAGGTGAGGGGAGCTGCTGACCCATTACTACAGGATGGGGACAAAGTGCGCACATTACTATGAGATGGGGATAAGGCTGGGGACATTACTATAGGATTGGGACATTACAAGGATGGGCACAATACTATTGGATGAGGACATTATTACTATAGTATGGGCACATTACTATATGATAGGGACAATCAACCCAGTAGGCGGAGAAAACCCCGCGCCCGGGGCAACTGCTGCTAGGCGCTCGCCCACGGGGACAAAATGTCATTTAAACGGAACACATATAGATATGACCCCGCAGTCAGAACTGGCGTTATATTGAAAGCGGCTAGATAAGGTCCTTACTAACAAGGCCGAGCCACATGCTAATCAGAAAATGGGCGGAACTATCTCCCAGGCCACCCTCCACGCTACTGTGCACTAGCCAGAGGAGATAGTACCCGTGACGACAGTGGTAGTATCACGTAACTGGCTATGTGCATAACTACCTGCACAGATCTTATGAGTAATGCAGCAGATGCGGTAAAGTCACCTCGTATCTAGGGTGATACATAACCTCACTAATGTATCTAACCCTGGTCAGTGCGGGATACAGATGTGGATACACCCCGTAGTACAACATCTGTGCCACCAAATGGCAGTATGCTTTACACATATACTGTATAGACCAGATTTTGGACATAAAGGGAATTGTTTGCATTAACCAGAGGCAAAACTATAGAGGGGAAGATATATTATGAAAAACGGCCCTAGAATCAAGCTACTATGCACTGTATGGAAGCATGACCCCCTCAAGAAAAGAGGAAGAGGCTCAAGGCAGATTACTGTAGAGGGTAAAAATGACCCAAAGGGGAATTTTTAGATAGTCACCTAATATCGTATCCTAATACAAACACCAAAGGTTAGATGAAGCTTACAAAGCTTAGGGTTTCATTCAATCCCCCCGGGGAAGCTGAATCCAATATGAAGGTCCACCTTGCCTCATGTTGAAGGATCCTCCTATCCCAGTCTCCTCCATGTGATGGTTGATTCACCACCTCAATCACTTGGAAGGATATGGCCTTGGTGTCCCCATTATGGCACATATTAACGTGCCTGGCGATGGCCGTGGTGTTCCCCAATTCTAACCTGCAGCTGCCTCCTGGTTTTGCCAACATATCCCAGGGGACAGCTGCAGGTACAGAGGTACACTACACCCTGCGTCCGGCAGTTAGCAAGATCTCTGATCCTGTAGGTTCTGCCAGTTTTCCAATTACAGAATTCCTTGCTCTGATTTATAAAGGGGCAATACATGCATCTCCCACATTTAAAAGTACCCTGGGGTTTGCGATCCAGCCATGTCCCCTGTCCTCTAGGAGATGAGAAATGGCTATGCGTAAGATGGTCTTTGATGGATCTCCCCCTCCTGAACGTCACACTTGGGTGTGGGGAGATAAATCTTCCTATATCTGGATCAGATCTCAAAATCGGCCAATAGCGTTTCAGAATCTCCATGACCCTGGGGTTTTGGTCATCGAAGGTGGCAATTAGTCTGGTGATCTGATTTTCATCCTTTCTATTTTTTGGTTTAAGTAGATCCCTTCTGGAGGTTGATTGTGCATATTTGTAGGCTGGCTCAAGAACCCGTGAAAGATAGCCCCTTTGCTGGAAACGACTCCTCATGTCTTCAGCCTGGGATTCAAAATCGGAGAGGGACGAACAGTTTCTCCTTAATCGGAGAAGTGCTCCTTAGGAATTCCTCTCCTCAGGGGTGCTGGGTGGTAGCTTTCCCACCTGAGGAGACTGTTTGTTGCCGTGGGCTTTCTATAGATGGAGGTGGCCAATTTTCCCCCCGGATCCCTGGAAATCTTTAAATCAAGGAAGGCCAAAGAGTCCCTATTAATTTCAAAAGTGAACCTGAGTCCGATGTTATTGGAGTTCAGTCTTTCAAGGAACCGTGTAAAGAGAGACTCATCTCCTGTCCATAGGACGAGGATGTCATCAATGTAACGTCCCTAGAATTGAATATGGGGGCAAAGATGACATCCCCGTCCATGAACACGTGGATGTCTTCCCACCAGCCCAGGAACATATTGGCGTATGTGGGGGCACAGGGGCTCCCCATCACTGTGCCCCTGAGCTGGTGGTAGATCTTTCCATCAAACAGGAAGTAGTTATGCGATAAGATGAAGTGCAACAGGTCACCCACGAACTTACTTTGTTCACGACATTGGTTTCCTCATGTGGAAAGATAATAGTGGACTGCCTCTAGACCTCTGTCGTGCGGAATGCTGCTATAAAGTTGTTCTATGTCAATTGATGCCAAGAACGTGCCGGGGTCCAAAATTATACCATCCAGTTTGGAAATGAGATAGCTTGTATCCCTGATATAGGAGGGTAGGCTGGTGACAAAAGGGCGCAGGACTGCATCTAAATAAAGGCTAGAGTTCTGCCCAATTGCATCGATTCCCGGGACAATGGGACGTCCTTTCAATGGATGCAGCCCTTTATGTATCTTCGGAATTGCATAAAATGTTGCAGATACAGGGAACCTCTGATACAAGAAATCATACTCTTTATCTGATATCACTTTAGATTCAAAAGCCTTGCTAAGGAGGACCTGTAGCTCCCGTAGATAGTCTAGTGTTGGATCTCCAGGAAGTATTTCATAAGTTGCCTAATTCTCTTGCACATCACCGGGTAGTCCTTGGTGTCCATCACCACTATGTTGCCGCCTTTGTCAGACGGTTTAATGGTGATCTGTGCATTCCTTTCCAAACTAGTAAGAGCCTCCCATTCCTCCATGGTCAAGTTTGATTTAACCGACCTCAACTTGGGCTGGATGGTACGGATGTCATTAGTCACCAATTTTGAGAAGATGTCAAGGCCGCTGTAATCTAGCAAAGGTGGCATTTTTTTGTTTTTGGGTCTAAGATCAGTGAAAGGCCCGATTCCCATACACTCCACCCTGACATCCCCCAAACTAGATAGCAATCTGACCTCCTCACTTTGGCTTGGATAAGGTATAGGCTCATGATGTGTCCTTCCGGCTATTTACCCCGGTAGGGACCTATGTAGCATCCGATGGAGGTCATTCTCTCTTTTTTGTCTCTCTTTTTTCGTGTAGAGAGATACAATTGTTTCCTCGGGCATCACAGAGGATTTATACAGCACATGTTACTCTATTCAGTAAACAGCCCTAGGAACTATGTTCTAAGTAAGCTATATTTGTACAAGAGGCAAAGTTAGGCATTGGTATTAAATCTCTATATTGAACGACATCCTTTTGTCTTGATTTCAGGTGTCCTTGGCAAAATACCCGTGATGAACCCCTTACTATCCAGTTAGGAGGGGGGGAAACGCATCGGGAGAGCAGGGGGTTCCGACATACCTGGTGGAACCAGGTTCCAGTCCTAACCAGGTTCAGTCCTAACCAGGTTCAGTCCTAACCATTCCATTTTGCTCTTGTGACTGGAAATCCTGGTCCAGTCTAGGAACTATTCTATCTAATCAATTTATGTAATTGTCTGTGTCTTGGTTCGTTTCACTTATTGCACGTGGTATCTTGGTGGTGGGCATAGGCCTGTGAATAACAGGGACAGTGAGGGCCAGCCACCCGGAGCGGGGGGTACCCTAAAAAGTATGATAACCTCCGTTGACAGGAAGGGTAAGTGGAGGATTTAATTTAGTCCCCTCTAAGCCTTATCTAGCTATCGATCTATCGTGATTTTCCCTCACCCCATCCTGTTTTTCATCTGATCTTTCACTAGCACATCGTTCATGTCCTATATGTTACTCAAGACACATGGTGTCGTGTTTTAATTTTATCAATAAAGTTATATATTTTTATAAAGGTATTGTTCTAGTGGTTTTCTCATACACATCTTACCTCATTACCTTATTAATTGTGGTTTTTCTCCAGATCTGTGATTGCAGTGAAATTGTGGACAATCAGTGCCAGGTTTGTGGCTGTGTACAAATGGAACAATATGTCCATGATTTCACTGCAACCACAGATCTGCCAAAGATTTATCTCTCTGTGTAACAGGGCCTTTAAACTTCGACAACCAAAAGACTTGTCTAACCAGCAAGGATCAGGGAAGGACCACGGCCAATGTATCTCGAGATCATGTGAAAAAATGGCCAGAGCCCTTAAGAGTAGAAGATGAACCTCAGCCCCAACCTCAAGTGGTGGAAGGAAAGAAGAAAATGATCCGCACCATTCTAGGTGACTCTCCGGAAGATTGGCCTATGCAGAATGGAGCAGTAATAGTCCCTGTGTTAACATTCCCACAACCCATGGAAGAACCAGAACAGGAAAAACTTACTGACACTGCACCCATTTCAGCACCTAGAGTAGCACCTGTACCCTTGCCACGCACACATAGAGTCTTACCAGCTACACTAACACTGAGGGCGAGGAACCTGTAGAAAGTATTGCCATGTCCCAAGTGGGGTTAGAGGGTCTAGAGTTGAGAAGGTCGACCCGGGTTAACTTCGGTCAGCCCCCACGGAGGTATAGGAAAGAATGCTAATGGTACCAGTAATATGCAAATGTAAAATGTTAGGCATCTGTGTTCCTAATTATTTTTCAAAGTTTGTTATTTTTCATATAGAGAAAATGTTAGGAAATAGGTGTTTTAACCAACAGAGAAAGTTACCTGATTGGAAAGAAGATTCAATAGTTTGTACACCAGCTGCATGGACTTCGTTATATTTATGCACCAATGTTTTATAGTAAAAATGGACCATGGTCATGGGACTGGTTGTGACCAACACAGACTTGTGTATTGTAAATAGTTGCACCTCCTGTGCCCACCAGAGTCGTCTTTTGCAACACCAGGGACCTTAACCTGGTCACGAACCCACAATAGGTATACAGCGGGTCAGGTTGTTTGGGTGGCGGGTTAACGGGATCTGGGACATTGGAACTGGACTGTGCAGGAAGAGGCTGCAACTGAGCAGGTTGAGCCTCCGTTACTAACCTAACTGGTAGTGTTCCACTGTTGAATTGATGAACTTAAGAGTAACGTAACATTTAAGTACCCAGCCTCCATAATGTATGATGAATCTTGAAAATAAAAATGTTCTTATTTTCTACTTTTGCAGTTTAAAAAAAAAATTAAAAAATAAAACCTCTGATGTCCTGTAGGTCGAGGACGAGCTACATTTAACCAAGGGGGAATGTGATGCCCCTGGACTATCAGGTCATCAAAGGGTATCTGCCCTCCCGTGTGATATCCACCTCCTTCTTGGTTATGGGTCCCCAACTACATGGTGTTGCCTAATTCAGCTAATTAAATCCTAGGTACACTCTGCACCACACCCACCTAGCACACCAGTGGACGGCCTGAGTGTAATAAGGTCGCCCACTTGGGGGGTTGGTTAGGGAGGTCAGGAGTGTCAGGAGTAGAGAGAATGTGTTGGAAGCGAAGGAGAGAGGAGATCAGGAGGAGGGCTCCTAGGAAGCTATCTAGGTAGCAGACGGTGGTCTGTGCCTAGAGGAGCTGGACCCCCAGTTGCAAGGGATCGTGGCAAGGAGCACAGAATTGTCAAGGAGGACAGCCGGAAGCCTTGCACCATCACCGGGCTGGGACCAGGGCACGACGAGGTACGTGGACCATAGGTTAGGGAGTAGCTTCAGGCAACCTGACAATTTACCCGACGAGAATGGAGCCTTCAAGATCCGCTCTCCACCCACTCCAAAATCGGGGTACTAGCGCAACAAGGGAAAAGGACTTTCCACTCAAACGGTCCAGAAAATCCCAAGCATGAACCCTGAGAGCAAGTGTGATGCCCTGGCAAAACCAGGTAGTCACAGTTAGGCCCTCGCATTACACTGTTCCCTCACTAGGAAACACACAGCCAACCAGAAACCCCAGTCACCCCCCTTAGGGAAAGATAGACACACCACTGGGCATGACCAGGCGGTTGGGACACGCCCACCCAGGGGTCTAGACAGCCCAGGGTGGGAAAAACAGTAGAAAGAGTTTGAAGTTCAGTTTGGAGAGGAGTGTGAGCTGGAACTAAGTGTAGCTCCAGCAGGGAAGTTCAAGTTGAACGGTACCAGGGTAGGAGCCCTGGTGCCACTGGCTAGGAGGCAGTGGTATCCGTCAGCAGGAGACGGGAAGATGGCTCGGCAGAACCTGAGGTGGACTGGGACAGGGTTGTGACCCGCCGGTACCGACACGGGGAACCGACCCGGAAACAGTAGCACAAAGTTCTCGGACACTTAAGTCAGAAACCGGAACCAAGCAGACTGGTTAATTCACCGATTGAGGCCATGACTAGAGGTTCTGTCCCACCCAAAGTCCCTCATAGAAGACAACAGCCCACCGATTAGGGATAAGAGGTCACCGCCAAGGCCCATAGATCCCACGGGCCAGCGTCTGCGGGCACGGCTCATTAGGCCACATCCAGCTGGGAGCGGACTCCTGAGTTTCACACTAGGAAAGTCCACCTTACACAAAGGAGTGCAGGAAAAGGATAGAGACCACCAGCCGGGTGGGGGACCTGAACGCAAGCGGCCGCGGCACCGGCCACCATCACCTTGGTTTACCAGAGACTTGTGTGTTTTACTAACAGCGAGTACACCAACACTCCCTGCGGTCACTATCCCCTGCACCGAGCCACCAGGTCCTGGAGCCACCATCCCTTCCCACGGAGGAGTTAACAACTTGCTGCACAACATCTCCCCCGGGTGCCCCGTAACAGCAGCAGTGGTGTCCCACCTCACCACATACCGTGGGTGGCGTCACGAACGTAATACGGCCCAGCCTGTACATCTACGTCCCCCCATTTATTCGGCATGTCCGCGAGACCCCCGAGCCACCACCCCTGAAGGCCCGGATCCGAGCAGTGCCAGCTGCTGGCATGGGGGCGGCACACCCCGAAACTTGGCGTCACGAACAGGATTTTTACCCATCCACTTACCTTGTGGAAGTGCGCCTTGTATTGGACAGTCAGCGGTGATCCGTTGCAAAAATTTTCAGAAGTCGCCATTTTGCCGCAAACTACAGGCCAGTGTCTTCTTCCCCGAGAAAAGGGTGCGAAAGCTGAAGCCCCGCCCCCTGGGAACGCGGCCGGAAAGCGAGCCCGGAAGTTGAAAAACAAAACTAACAGGCCGCAGAAAGGAGTGTCGGCAAAACACAAAGGGGGAGCAGCGGGAGGATGTCTGCGCCTAACCCCGATGTCAGAGTGGTGACGGCCGCTGGAGCGACGGCAGCCGCAGATGTGGCCGATGACGGAAATTTAGCGGCTCCCGCTCTGGTCGCAGGGGCGGGAGGAGCTGTGGTCCCGGCGGTCACCCAAGTAATGCCGATCCCCTTGCCATACGTGCCCGGTGCTGCCTGGCTACCCCATTACGATGGGAAGCCTGATGCCCTGCAGATGTTCAGGAAGAAAATCTGTACTATCCACGATCTGTATGCCATGACTGGCAGCGTGCATCTGTGGTACTCGGGCAGCTGACCAGTGCCGCTGAGCAGGAGGTGGAGACCTGGACGGATGCTGACCGGGTCTCAGTAACTGCCATCTTCGACAAGCTGCAAGTTGCTTTTGAAACCCGTACTGAAGCGGAGTTGCGGATGCATTTCTATAACTGCCAACAGCGCCCGTAAGACAGCATCCGAGACTATGCCTTGAGGCTGCAGACTGCTCTACGCACCCTGAAGCAGGTGGACCCTATTACTAAAGCCGAAAGCAACAAAATGCTGGTGGAGCAGTTCTTGTAGGGGCTAGGGTCCACCAAAGATCGTAAACAACTATGGCTGTGGTCTTTGGAGCACTCGGACTTGAGCTTTGCAGTTCTAAAAAACCGGGCCATTAAAGCACTACAGATGGTCGTGCCACCGACCCGCCATCCTGGCCGGCTGACACCGCTCCCATCTCAGTAGCAGCCCCCTTGTTAGCCCTGCTGGCTCCCACAGCAGCAGCCGGGACCCCGAAGGATCTGTCTTCGCAAGTCCAGCGCCTGAGTGATGACGTCACTAGGATCCTCGCTGCCTTACAGCTACCATCGAAAGCCAAGCCAGCAGAGAAGATACAGCTCGCCGACAGCCCGAAAGACGTCCTGTTGATGCAGCGGAGGAGGAACAACAACAGCCGGTAGGGACCACCCGTCTGCTATAAGTGCAACAAGACTGGTCACTACTCTTGCCGGTGCCCTTTAAACGAGCCACCCCTGAGGCCAAGGGCCAATCCTCAGGCATACACCATCAAGGCCCAGCTGACTGGCGTGATCGATACGTTGGAGGTCGCCCCATCATCTCCCTTGCTGTGGACGGTATCCCGACCTACGCCCTTCTCGACACCGGTTCGCAGGTAATGACTATGCCCTATATACAGTTAGGTCCAGAAATATTTGGACAGTGACACAAGTTTTGTTATTTTAGCTGTTTACAAAAACATGTTCAGAAATACAATTATATATATAATATGGGCTGAAAGTGCACACTCCCAGCTGCAATATGAGAGTTTTCACATCCAAATCGGAGAAAGGGTTTAGGAATCATAGCTCTGTAATGCATAGCCTCCTCTTTTTCAAGGGACCAAAAGTAATTGGACAAGGGACTCTAAGGGCTGCAATTAACTCTGAAGGCGTCTCCCTCGTTAACCTGTAATCAATGAAGTAGTTAAAAGGTCTGGGGTTGATTACAGGTGTGTGGTTTTGCATTTGGAAGCTGTTGCTGTGACCAGACAACATGCGGTCTAAGGAACTCTCAATTGAGGTGAAGCAGAACATCCTGAGGCTGAAAAAAAAGAAAAAATCCATCAGAGAGATAGCAGACATGCTTGGAGTAGCAAAATCAACAGTCAGGTACATTCTGAGAAAAAAGGAATTGACTGGTGAGCTTGGGAACTCAAAAAGGCCTGGGCGTCCACGGATGACAACAGTGGTGGATGATCGCCGCATACTTTCTTTGGTGAAGAAGAACCCGTTCACAACATCAACTGAAGTCCAGAACACTCTCAGTGAAGTAGGTGTATCTGTCTCTAAGTCAACAGTAAAGAGAAGACTCCATGAAAGTAAATACAAAGGGTTCACATCTAGATGCAAACCATTCATCAATTCCAAAAATAGACAGGCCAGAGTTAAATTTGCTGAAAAACACCTCATGAAGCCAGCTCATTTCTGGAAAAGTATTCTATGGACAGATGAGACCAAGATCAACCTGTACCAGAATAATGGGAAGAAAAAAGTTTGGAGAAGAAAGGGAACGGCACATTATCCAAGGCACACCACATCCTCTGTAAAACATGGTGGAGGCAACGTGATGGCATGGGCATGCATGGCTTTTAATGGCACTGGGTCACTTGTGTTTATTGATGACATAACAGCAGACAAGAGTAGCCAGATGAATTCTGAAGTGTACCAGGATATACTTTCAGCCCAGATTCAGCCAAATGCCGCAAAGTTGATCGGACGGCGCTTCATAGTACAGATGGACAATGACCCCAAGCATACAGCCAAAGCTACCCAGGAGTTCATGAGTGCAAAAAAGTGGAACATTCTGCAATGGCCAAGTCAATCACCAGATCTTAACCCAATTGAGCATGCATTTCACTTGCTCAAATCCAGAATTAAGACGGAAAGACCCACAAACAAGCAAGACCTGAAGGCTGCGGCTGTAAAGGCCTGGCAAAGCATTAAGAATGAGGAAACCCAGCGTTTGGTGATGTCCATGGGTTCCAGACTTAAGGCAGTGATTGCCTCCAAAGGATTCGCAACAAAATATTGAAAATAAAAATATTTTGTTTGGGTTTGGTTTATTTGTCCAATTACTTTTGACCTCCTAAAATGTGGAGTGTTTGTAAAGAAATGTGTACAATTCCTACAATTTCTATCAGATATTTTTGTTCAAACCTTCAAATTAAACGTTACAATCTGCACTTGAATTCTGTTGTAGAGGTTTCATTTCAAATCCAATGTGGTGGCATGCAGAGCCCAACTCGCGAAAATTGTGTCACTGTCCAAATATTTCTGGACCTAACTGTACTGTACGAGCAGTACTGGTCTGACAGTGAACTCACCCCCCCAGTTGCCAGTTTGACCATCATTGCCGCCAATGGACTCCCTATGACCCAGGTGGGGTTTAAGGAGGTAACCTTGAAGGTGGGGTGGGTGGAGCTGAAACAACAAGGGCTAATTGTGGTGCAGAATGACCCCAGTGACTGTAACCCAAAAATGGTCCTAGGGACCAATGTGATCGAGAACTGTATGGGGGAAGTGCTGCACTTATTGCAACAACTGTCTGTCACCGCAGGAGGGGGGCAGCAGAGGGCTCTGCAATGTAAAATCTGTGCCCTCCTGCAGCGGCAACAAATGAACATGTCAGGTGGAGAGATTGGTGGCGTGCGAGTGATGGATGTGGCGCCTCTAGTGGTGCCTCCGCGGAGTGAAATGGTGATTTGGTGCAGAGTAGCAGTGGGGCCCCTTGGACAGGATTTCCCGGCAGTGGTGGAACCTCTGCCGTCCGAGCATTGGCCCACAGTGATGGCAGCCAGCGGGGTGATTGATGTCAAGAAATGACGGGTGCCCGTGAGAGTAATGAACTGCGGAGAGGAAGAGGTTAGCCTACCCCGCTATGCCACCATTGCTAAATTATTCACTGTAGACGCAGACGCCATCCACGTAGCAACCTCCACTATCACCGCATCACAGTCGGGCAGTGATACCCCATCTGAACAGTTAGAGGAGTGGTGCCGGGAGCTACATGTCGCCACCAAATCCACACATAAGGAGGGGGTGTACCGGGTAGTGCAAGAGTACGAGCAGGTATTCAGTAAACACCCGTTAGATTTTGGGAGGATTAAGGGGGTTCAGCACCATATTCCCACCGACACACATCCACCTATTAAAGAGAGGTATAGGCCGATTCCACCTCCACACTACCAGTGCGCCAAAGATATGTTGAGGAACATGAAGGAGGCAGGGGTCATTCGTGATAGTTGAAGTCCCTGGGCAGCTGCATTGGTCCTGGTAAAGAAGAAGGATGGCACTATGAGAATATGTGTGGATTACCAGAAGATTAATCAGATAACATATAAAAATACGTACCCTCTTCCTTGTATTGAAGAGTCATTGGCTGCGCTGAAAACTGCTAATTATTTCTCTACCCCTGACCTCACTAGTGGCTACTGGCAGGTGTCGGTTGCGGAGGAGGACCGCGAGAAGACTGCGTTCTCTACCACGATGGGGCTCTGCGAGTTTAACAGCATGCCTTTTGGGCTGTGTAATGCCCCGGGAACCTTCCAGAGGCTCATGGAGTGCTGCCTGGGACATCCCAACTTCGAGATGGTCCTGCTGTACCTGGATGATGTGATTGTCTATTCCAAGACATATGAAGCCCATTTAGAACGACTCGCGGAAGTGTTTGAGTCCCTCTCCAAATATGGGATGAAATTGAAGCCCTCTAAGTGCCATCTGCTGAAGCCCAGAGTGCAGTACCTCGGGCATGTGGTGAGTGCTGAAGGTGTGGCCCCGGATCCCGAGAAAATCACTGCTATCCAGAGCTGGCCGCAACCTACCACGGTTAAAGAGGTGCGGCAGTTCCTGGGCCTGGTGGGCTACTACCGTCGCTTCATCAAGGGACACACCAAGATGGCCGCATCCATGCAGGACCTCCTCGTGGGACAGACCAAGAATGGCAGAACTCCCGGACCCCGTTTTCCTGTGGTGAGAAGCACGAGGAGTCCGTCCAGCAACTGAAGTCGGCCCTAACTGGAGAAGAAATCCTGGCCTATCCCGACTATGGCCTCCCATTCATTCTCTACACAGACGCCAGCAATGTGGGCCTGGGTGCTGTCCTGTCCCAGATGCAAGATGGCAGGGAGAAGGTGATTGCCTATGCAAGCAGGAAGCTCCGGCCGATGGAGAGAAACCCTGAGAATTACAGCTCTTTCAAGTTGGAGTTCTTCGCACTTGTCTGGGTGATAACGGAGAGGTTCAAGCATTATTTGGCATCGGTGAAGTGCACCGCCTATACGGACAACAACCACTTGACACACCTGGACACGGAAAAATTGAGGGTCCTGGAACAGCGATGGATAGCCCGGCTAGCCAACTATAATTTCACCATTAAGTACAGGGCCGGCCGCAAGAACACCAACGCGGATGCCTTGTCCCGGAGCCGCACTTATCCGATGAAGGGGTGGAAGAAGATGGTTTGGAGGAAATCGAGCTGCCCGCCTTCCATCAGCCAAGGGACGAAAAGCCCTATGTTGGCCAGCAGCAAGCGAACTTTGACCCGTTACCTCGCCATGGGTGGCGAGAAGCCCAAGATCAGGAACCCGTGGTCCGGCTATCCAAAATGATGATTGCTCAAGATGCTTCCAGGTTGGAGCCTACTGCCCCCTCCGAAGCTCAGTAGTTATGGAAAAAGAGGGACCACCTTTATTTGCAAAAGGGTAAGCTGTACAGGGGATTTATCAACCCGAAGACACACGAGAAGGTCCACCAGCTGGTGGTGCCTCAGGCATACGTACCCATGGTCCTGAAGGCTTATCATGACGGGGCCGGGTATTTCGGCTGGAAGAAGTTGGAGATGCTGCTGAGGGAGCGCTTCTACTGGAGCGGGATGCGAGAGTCCGTAGAGGCCTGGTGCAGAGAGTGTGGTCCCTGTGCGCTTAGAAGACGGGACGAAACCAGTCAAAGGGCCCCGCTGCAGCCGATTGTCACCCGCCAGCCGTTGGAGTTGGTCGCCCTGGACCATGTCAAGCTCATGCCTAGCCGAAGCAGATATACATACACCCTGACCATCGTAGACCACTACTCCAGGTTCATGGTGGTGGTCCCCGTCAAGGACTTAACGGGCCACACTGCAGCAAGAGTCTTCCAGGCGTACTTCTGCCGGCCGCATGGCTACCTGGAGAAGGTGCTTACGGATCAGGGCCCGGCCTTCGAGGCAGAGGTTTTTCAATAATTCTGCAACTTGTACGGGTGCAAGAAGATCCGGACCACGGCCTACCATTCCCAGACTAACGGGATGTGTGAGAAAATGAATTACCTGGATCTCAACCTCCTCAAGACCCTGCCTCTGGGAGAAAGAAACTTGTGGCCCGAGAAGCTGCCCGACTTGGTGGACATGTACAATAATATCCCTTGCAGCTCCACTAAGTGCACGCCTGCGTACCTGATGAGAGCCCGGCCTGGGAAATTGCCGGTGGATCTAGAATTGGATGTCGAGGTACCTGAGGCCATCTCCACTACTGCCAATTGGGATATCAAGCACCAGAAGCAGTACCGGCAGATCCAGGAATATGTGGAAAGGAACCTACGCCAGAACAGAGAGAGGCAAGAGCAACGTTTCAACAAGCGAGCTCGGGCTGCCCCCTTTGGACCCGGAGATGTAGTATTGCAGAGGAAGAGAAGGACGCACAAGCTGGACGACCAGTGGGAAGGACCCCTTATATTATTCAACCCACTGGCTGGCAAGACCAGAAAACACACCATGTCTGTTGTGATCAGGGAAAGACTACGGCCACTGTTTCCAGGGATCACCTGAAGAAGTGCCCAGAGCCCCTAAAGATGGTGGATGCAGCTCCTACGCCGAGTGTGGAAAAGAAGAAAGAGGTGATCCACACTGTAAGGGGTGATTTTCCGGCTGACTGGCCTATGCAGAATGGAGCAGTGATTGTTCCCGTTATCATGTTCCCACAACCCGTGGAAGATGGAGAGCCAGAAGAGCCTATTAGCAATGCACCAACACCAGCGCCCAGGGATGCACCTACACTCCGCCCCCGTAGGTCTCTACCAGCCATACCTGACGTTATGGAAGAGGGACCTGTCATTCCCTCTCCTCCACCAGTCCCATTTGAACCTAGCCGGCCTAGAAAGTCCACACGCCCTAACTTGGGCCAGCCACCACTTAGGTACAGAGAGACCGCAATCTAGTGAGTGGTGTCTGTTCATTGTGTATATATGAGTGTGAATGAATGCCAATCAATTGAGGTCATCACCAGAGTAAGATGCATAGGTAGTGGTTCCCGGCTACCTACAGTTAAAGTCAGTTAAAGTTCCCATTGGTACCGTGTGTGCTTATTAGTTCCCATTTCTAATTAACAAAGACAATGGCTTTGAACTTGCGAGCCAGCCCATAAACTTTTGGGTCTTGTAAATAGTCCCTGACCAACCTTCTCACCAAGCCGTAGTCTCTGGAGAGGCTGATTGGAGGACGGGCCTGCGGTAGATTCGGACCAGGCCCTGTCACCAGCAAAACCGGTGACTACCATCCGGGTCAGGGGTCCCCTGGATGTGGGGCCCTTGAAAAAGGACTGCCGGGTAAGGGCCTTTTTACCCGGCCCGTTTGGGCAACACCAGGACCTACCCTGGACTTGGGCAAGGGGTGCTGTCACGCTCCCCGGGTCCCCTGCGCTGCCCTCCGGCTCACCTGTCACGCTCCCCGGCTCCCCTGCCTTGCTTCCCGGTTCCTCGGTCCGGTCACCGCCGCTCCCCGCTCTCCAGCAGCCATTGCCGGCGCGTCCCCGGCGTCCTGGTCCCCGCTCCCGGCGCCCGTCGGCTTCCCAGCCCCAGCCCGGCCCTGCTGCTTCCTCCTCGCAGCTTCCTGCTCTGGCTTCTGGCACTCGGGCCGCGCGCATGCGCATTAGGGCGCGCGCGCGGTCATTGACCCTTTCTTAAAGGGCCAGCGTCCATTAACAGGAAATGATGCAAACAGGTACAGGGTATAAAGGGGTTTAATGTCCAAGGGGGCGGGGCCTGATCTTCGTGTTTCTTAAGCTAGGAGTCAGGTCTCCTGGTGTCTCTGTGATATACTCACATATCTCTCTTGTAGAGCCGTGCCTGCCTCGCCATCCGGTCCTGCCGAATCCCGAACCCCGAACGCTGTCCATCTGCCATCCTGACAGTCCGTACCATCTCGGATCCCTGCGGTGACCCGTCATCTCACTCCAAAGGTTCCGGACCCCGCCTGACATCTTCTCGGCTTCCGAACCTGAGCTGTGTCACCCGGACTACCATCAGTGACTCCGTGGTCCCAGGGACTTCTCCGTTATACTCGTGTGCACGGACTGTTCTGCTGCCTATAGTGCTCCAGCTACCGGACCCCTTACCACCATCTAGGAGTTCGGCCCAGTGGATCCACCTCCTGGGTCTGCCCGTCCACCTGGCCCTGACAGGTGCCAACCTGTGTTTTAGTGGTGGCATCAGGGATAGGTTGTTTTGGGTGGGTGAAGTGAGAAGGACCCGGTCCGTCCCGTCCCGGTTTTATATGTGCAACGTTTAAGTGAAATGCCTCCCGTAAGGGAAGAAAACAAAATATGCTTATTGTAAATATGTTATTATACTTGTAACTGTTCATCTTTTTATCTTTTCCAGTTAAATAAATGGAGGTGGTCGGACAGCCCGGGGACGGTCGGTGTTTAACCAAGGGGGAATGTGACACCCTGGCAAAACCAGGGAGTCACAGTTAGGCCCCCGCATTACACCGTTCCCTCACTAGGAAACACACAGCCAACCAGAAACCCTAGTCACCCTCCTTAGGGAAGGATAGACACAGCAGTGGGCATGACCAGGGGGTTGGGACACGCCTACCCAGGGGTCTAGACAGCCCAGGGCGGGAAAAACAGCAGAAAGAGTTTGAAGTTCAGTTTGGAGAGGAGTGTGGGCTGGAGCTAAGTGTAGCTCCAGCAGAGAAGTTCAAGTTGAACGGTACCAGGGTAGGAGCCCTGGTGCCACTGGCTAGGAGGCAGACGGTGGTCTCTGTCAGCAGGAGATGATTTTCAGCGTAAAAAAACTGGGGAAAAACGGGTTTTTTGCCGCGGTAAGAAACCACAAGCATGAATATAACTATTTGTTCTTTTATTTAGGTCATTCCAACGCGTTTCGGAGACTCATCTGCCTCTTTCCCTGAGGAAGGAGGCAGATGAGTTTCCAAAACGCGTTGGAATGACCTAAATAAAAGAACAAATAGTTATATTCATGCTTGTGGTTTCTTAGCGCGGCAAAAAACCCATTTTTCCCCAGTTTTTTTACGCTGAAAATTTGCTTTGTAACGGGGCCGCTGCTGAACCACCTAAACGCTCATCCACGACTGCAAAGGGGTTGTGACTGGCACAACCCTGCCAGGTGAGTGCATTGATCTTGTTTCCTTTTTACCCTGTAAACCGGGTAAGACCCTATTGCGCCTTTTTCTCTCCCATCTCAGCAGGAGATGGGAAGACGGCTCGGCAGAACTGAGGTGGACTGGGACAGGGTTGTGGCCCGCCGGTACCGACACGGGGAACCGACCCAGAAACCGTAGCACAAAGGGGGGTACTCGGACCCTGAAGCCAGAAACCGGAACCAAGCAGACTGGTTAATTCACCGTTTGAGGCCAGGACTAGAGGTCCTGTCCCACCCAAAGTCCCTCATAGAAGACAACAGCCCACTGATTAGGGATAAGAAGTCACCGCCAGGGCCCATAGATCCCACGGGCCAGCGTCTGCGGGCATGGCTCCTTAGGCCACATCCAGCCGAGAGTGGACTTCTGAGTTTAACTAACACCTGGCTGCCCCATTCCATCACCCCCGGGTACTCCCAACTGCAGCGGTGGTACTCCAAATTACCCCATACCACGGGTGGCGTCATGAACTCTAAAACAATCCCCTGTAAATACCCCCTTCATTTGAGTGGCCGCACGACCCCCGTGTCCGGAGACCCCTCGAGCCACCGAGGAACCGGATCCGAGCAGCTCGGCTGTTTACTCGGCTGCTGACATATGTTAGAGACGTACATATGGGTAACCCGGAGGTACTTACGTTTGCAGGAATTGAAAGAGTCACATACCCCCCACAAGGCGGTAATCATCATAGGATCCTATTAAGGAGAGAGGCTAGATGGATCATTGAGACCAAAATGCAAGGTGCGTTAGCTGTCAATGTCAAAAATGACCTCTCCATATTTCTTTAAATCTCTGTTTGTCTATGTTAATCGCATATATGTATGTTTCTTGTTAGCCTGATCATAACATCCCTTTGGTTCTGGGCTAATGTAGTCATCACTATACCTGAAAAGGAAGTCAAGGGGAATTTCTGTGAGTGAGTCAGGATGCTACGAAGCGCTACTGTGTGTGAAACGGTCACCATCGTTTCAGTCGTCTCTCCTGCCATTTTAATGTTTGGATGAAGCAAAGAAAATTTTAATAGGGTGGGTACCAACATTGTTTTCGTCTTTCTATTAGATTTGAATATTTATGCTTTTTTATGGGTTGAGCACCCCCTTGTATGGATTCGCCGTCTGGCCAGATATTTTCTATCCTAGTCGGAGACTTTAATTAAAGTGGAATTAGGTGTGTGTGGTTCATAGTGCTGGACAGTTTTCTCCTTTTTGGATAATATGGGGGGACCCTACTCCAATTTTTTTTTATTTATTTGGTTTTACACCATGATAGTGAGCTGCAGACAGAGTCTGTGATTGTTTGCAGTCAGTCTGGGGGCATGTCTGACTGCAGCCAATCACAGATGTGGGTATAAAACCTAAAATTGTGTAGCCCCAATTTTTCAATGAATAGAGATGGGGATACAACAGAAGAGAGGACCACAAGTAGTCAAAGTGAAATACAAAATTTAATAATTTGTACAAAGGTGATACAGGACACACAGTGGAGGCAGGCTAGATGGAAACAGCCTGCCAGGAAACAACCCACAGCAATACCAGGACACACCACCAGATGGCAGCCTGCTGACAGGCAGCAATGTAAAAAGGACAATACAAGGTGAAAAATAGCCCATAGAAAGTCACAAGGGACGGTGTAGGAAATGAATTATATGAAGGAGATCTGTAAAACCCCCTAAGAAGTCCCAAAGGGCAAAAGGGCATGAATAATTAATCACTGTTACCTTGCGACATGTCAGAGCAGGAATGGTGGATGTGTCCGGGCGTGGGGGCGGGGCCTCGACGCGCGTTTCACCAAAGGCTTCGTCAGGAGGCGTGGCTACAGGTTGTGAGTGAAGGGTATAAGTAGGAAAGTGTGGGTGCCCATTAGCAAATCGGCGTGCGCGGTGTCATGTTGCCACGCCCCCCCGAGCGGCCAGGCACGCCGGGCCTCGCGATGATGAGCGTGAGAAGGAAGTGACCTCATTCCCACGCTCGCCACAGGGACCCGACCGAGCCAGGCCGCAGGGGGGAGGAGGCAGCGCATGACAGAGGCGCGTCTGTGCCAATTGGATGAGTCATAGATAAAGGAAGGGCAATGACTAAATGGGGAGTCAATGGTAAAGCGCGATTATATGAATACAATAGTATTAGCCGCGCGTGACAAGGGAACGTCAAAGCCGATCAAATAGATTGTAAACAAAGAAGGAGCCATGCTACTATGGACGTCATGGGGGGCTGATAGTAAAACCCAAATATGCAAATGAAATAGTACTAACAGCAGTCATTGAAAGTAATCAAATCGATAACCGCTGCAACCAAATGCTGCTTGAAGGAAAGAATCTACATCCATATAAAGGGACAGAGGATGTCATAGTTAAAGTATGTCAAGGACACAGAAATTACATATGAATGTACCGCCCTGTAGGGCAGAGGAAAAGAATATATAGTAGCAAAAAACGTGTGTATACAGTAGGCATGCAAACAATATAAATGCAAGACCACATAAACATGCAAAACGAATCCACCATATGTAATAAAGGTTAGTATATAATAAGAGGACCGCAGGGCATGTACATGTCATAGTATATGTCCGAATACAGGGGCAGAATATGTCCAGGTCAAAATATACAAATATATAAAAATTTCTCAAAAATTCCCAAAAATTTACCGCATAAGTGTCATCTCCTAGATAGAGAAGGAAGACATATAAGCAAAAATATGTGCATGAAGGACAAACTCACGAAGCTGTAAGTCCAAACACACATATGGGCGGAAAATACAAATTCCATATATAATAATAGGAATCCAATGTAGAATGGAAAGACCATGGAACATGTGGATATCATAAGAGCATAGGCATGTATACATATATACACACATTTAATGCAAAAAGTAAATGCATATCAGGAATATTCAATATCAAAAATGACATAACAATGTTACAAACACAGAATGAATAATCATGAAGACTGTGTCCAATCCCGAGTAAAGATGCAGAGGAAAGGGGTCCATATGAAGCAGCATTCGACCAGGCGATTGTCCCCGACATCACAGATGATGGCATGACCGCAACAAGAATGCGAATGGGGGCCTAAGAAAAAGAATGAAAGTTAAAACCCCATAAGAACACAAAAAGACCCACCATAAAATTCGCGCTGTTTACAAGAAAGATTTAAAGCTAACCGCCTCATTGAGGCCCAATGGAGCAACAGTGCCCAAAACCGTCATCCATCTAGTCTCCTTTTGCAGGAGTTTGCGCTTGACGTCACCCCCCCGGGAGCCAATGTAGACACGGTCGATTCCGCGTACACAGAGGCCCCGGGGACTGCATCCATGGCATGCCCGAAAATGTTTTGGAATGGTCTTTAGTTTTTCAGGTTCCAAAGACTTGGCCGCATTCCTAATGTCGCGCACATGTTCTTGGGTACGGACACGTAAAGTACGTGTAGTCATGCCAATATAAATAAGACCACATGGGCAAGTGAGATGGTAAATAACCGCCTCCGTACCACAAGAAATGGAGTGAACAATTTGGAAGATCTTACCACCACAAGAGCTCAGGAAATCAAATTTCTTAGGAATGAATGGACAAGCGGAGCATGTACCACACGGCGCAGAGCCCCAAGGAGGACCACGACTATCAAAAATAAATTTACTACGAGGAGGAATATAATGGCTCCTAGTCAACATGTCCTTGAGGTTGCGGGATCTACGCCATGTGATAGCTGGATGTGGGGTAAGAGCCAAGCGCAAGTCCCTGTCAGTAAGTAACACAGACCAGTGTTTCTCCAGAGCATTACGGATCTCCTGGGACTCTGCATTAAACATAGTGATGAATCGAATAGTTTGGTCAGCAGGCCCCCCCTGAGATCGGTTTCTGGAGAGCAAGGACTGTCTTGTGGTCTTACAAGCACGTTCATACCCAGCGGTGATGTCTATAGGCCTATAGCCCCGATCACGAAAACGGCATGACAGAACCGATGCCTGCCGATGAAAGGTGGTATCATCAGAGAAAATTCTCCGAGCCCGGAGGAACTGCCCCACTGGGATAGAGCGCTTAAGTTGCAAAGGGTGTGAGGAGGAGAAATGGAGGAGGGAGTTGGTGGAGGTGCTCTTACGAAAGATATCAGTATGTAATGAGCCATCAGGCGTAACAGAAATAGATAGGTCCAGAAAATCAATTGTGTCTCGACTATACTTCCATGTCAGTCTAATGTTCCTGTTGTTATGATTAAGGAGGCCAAGGAAGGTGTCAAGTTGTGATGTGGAGCCCTGCCAAATGAACAGGATGTCATCTATGTAGCGCATCCAGGAGACAACTGCCCCGTGTCCCTCAGTGTCAAGGACCGTATCCCTTTCCCACAGGCCCAGGAAAAGGTTGGCGTATGAGGGTGCACAAGCAGCCCCCATAGCCGTGCCCTGGAGCTGTAGGAAGGGGCGGTCCTTGAACACGAAAAAATTCCGACTGAGGATGAACCGGAGGAGAAGAATGATAAATTCCCTCAACTCCGGTTCCAAGTTGGTCATATTAAGAAAAAACTGGGATGCTGCTACACCCTGTTCATGGCGAATAGATGTATATAGTGACTCCACATCACAACTGATGAGCCACATATCATCCTCCAGGACAACACCATCAAGCCTCCTAAGAACATCATTAGTGTCCTGAACAAAAGATGGTAAGGTCAGGACACTTTGCTGCAAATAAAAATCAATAAACTGACAAGCAGGTTCACAAAGACCCCCAATCCCAGAGACTATGGGTCTCCCCGGTGGGGACTGGGGGTCCTTGTGAACCTTAGGAAGAAGATAAAAAGTGGGGATGGTGGGACAAGTAAGATATAACGCGTCCCTCATTTTGGGTGTGATAGCCCTGCCCTCAACTCCGTCATCAAGGAGGGATCCCAACTCCTGGGAAAAAGTGGCTAGAGGAGAACAAGGTAAACGCCTATAGCACTGTTTGTCATTCAGCAATCTAAAGGCCTCATCCTCATACATGTGCACCGGCCACAACACAACATTCCCGCCTTTATCCGCAGGTTTTATCACTATATCGTTTAATCCTTTTAATGAACGGATAGCCGCCCTTTCAGTATGAGATAGATTGTCATGATGGATATGAGTCCGTAAACGAGAAAACTCGTCCCGGACCAGCCGTACAAAAATCTCAATTTGAGGACAACCATATTTAGGCGGGAAATGCTGCGAGTGGCGGTGCAGATGCGTAGGAACAGAGGAATTAGGAGAGCTATCATGCTCCTGGGCCAAGAACTCAAGGTCCCTAAGGGCCTGGAGCTCCACATCAGAAAAAGAGGATGGTACCTCTGAAGAAAAATACTTTTTGAATGTTAATTTTCTTGCAAAGAGCTCCAGGTCCTTAATGGCCTCAAAACAATCAAATTTGCTGACCGGTGCAAAAGAAAGGCCACGAGATAGAACACTAATCTGTGATGATGTAAGTACATGTGGGGACAGATTAATTACCTTTAAAATCTCCTGTTAGTCCTTTTCCTGGTGTTGTAACCGTGGGGTTGTCCCCGCCCCATAGGTATTTTTATTGGTAGAGATAAAGGACCAGGAGCCTCTCCAGGGGCTGGCCGTTTTCCTAAAAAACGAGTAGAACATTCTTCCTCCGAAAGAGCCACGGGCCAGCGTCTGCGGGCATGGCTCCTTAGGCCACATCCAGCCGAGAGTGGACTTCTGAGTTTAACTAACACCTGGCTGCCCCATTCCATCACCCCCGGGTACTCCCAACTGCAGCGGTGGTACTCCAAATTACCCCATACCACGGGTGGCGTCATGAACTCTAAAACAATCCCCTGTAAATACCCCCTTCATTTGAGTGGCCGCACGACCCCCGTGTCCGGAGACCCCTCGAGCCACCGAGGAACCGGATCCGAGCAGCTCGGCTGTTTACTCGGCTGCTGACATATGTTAGAGACGTACATATGGGTAACCCGGAGGTACTTACGTTTGCAGGAATTGAAAGAGTCACATACCCCCCACAAGGCGGTAATCATCATAGGATCCTATTAAGGAGAGAGGCTAGATGGATCATTGAGACCAAAATGCAAGGTGCGTTAGCTGTCAATGTCAAAAATGACCTCTCCATATTTCTTTAAATCTCTGTTTGTCTATGTTAATCGCATATATGTATGTTTCTTGTTAGCCTGATCATAACATCCCTTTGGTTCTGGGCTAATGTAGTCATCACTATACCTGAAAAGGAAGTCAAGGGGAATTTCTGTGAGTGAGTCAGGACGCTACGAAGCGCTACTGTGTGTGAAACGGTCACCATCGTTTCAGTCGTCTCTCCTGCCATTTTAATGTTTGGATGAAGCAAAGAAAATTTTAATAGGGTGGGTACCAACATTGTTTTCGTCTTTCTATTAGATTTGAATATTTATGCTTTTTTATGGGTTGAGCACCCCCTTGTATGGATTCGCTGTCTGGCCAGATATTTTCTATCCTAGTCGGAGACTTTAATTAAAGTGGAATTAGGTATGTGTGGTTCATAGTGCTGGACAGTTTTCTCCTTTTTGGATAATATGGGGGGACCCTACTCCAATTTTTTTTTATTTATTTGGTTTTACACCATGATAGTGAGCTGCAGACAGAGTCTGTGATTGTTTGCAGTCAGTCTGGGGGCATGTCTGACTGCAGCCAATCACAGATGTGGGGACTGACAGTGGGCACGGAAAGCAGTGTATATGGATGAGCAATAATGAGTGGCCTTAGAAGAAGAGTGAGCGGCCGGAGGGCAGTGTTACAGCTGCACGGGAGACTTAGTAAGTATAAAGCACTTCCTTTATTCTTATTTTCTTTACTTTTCCTTTACTTATTGTTTATATTCCGAGTTGCCGGATCCGGATCATTATACAGAGTTCCCATATTGATTTGAGCTCAATGTATATGTGAAGCCCCACAGGTGTTGTGTCGGTGCATTACCTTCAGGGACTCCACGTGGAGGAACAGTCTGGTCACAGGTAGGGAACCTTCTTTTAGGATTGTCGTGACGCCACTCTCGGTATTGCGGTCAGGGTGGCCGCCACTGCAGATTAAGGGGTGGCTGGAGCTGATGGTGGGTGCAGTCAGTTGTAGTGGCCTCCCGAGAGTGAGGCAAGCTCCAGGGCTCTGTGTAGGTGTGTGGAACCACAAGGCGCAGAATAACTCACACACACACAAGCAGAATGTCTTTCAGGGGTTTTACTCACATTAGGTGGCAGGGCGAGTAACCCGGGCGTAGTTGGGATGAACCAGGCTGGAACCAGGTGTCCTTCCGGCTGACTGATGAGGGTGACTACCAATTCGCCTTCCTTAGCCCTTGTCTTTTTGTGGTGAGCTCGACTTGAAGTCCCTACGGGGGTCACCCGGGAAAGTTGCTGCTGCCTGTTCTCCCCTCGTTTCGGCCCGTTTGCTTGTAGCCTGGACCAGGTCACTCCGGCTGCTTGCCTCCTGTGAACTATGGGCCCTCTCTTTGCTACGTGGCTGCGGACTCTGTAGTGTTGTCTTGAGGGTCTAAAGTGCCCCCTCAGGCAGGTTTGGCAGAAGAAAGGTGAATCTATCTCTGTACTGGGACCTGTTACCCTTGTGGGCACGGTACCTCCCTGGCAGTCCCCTTACTCTGCCACCACTTTGCTCTCTCTAGCCTTGGGTGGATTTCGGGTGGCACTACCAGATGACCGTTCTCCCCCGTCGGTAGTCACTGTGCAGACGCTGTTAGTTGCCCCAGCTCTGGGGTCCTCTTACTGCGACTTCTCTCCCTAAGCTGCACACTCCAACTAGCTCACTACTCCTCCTCTCCTGTTCTTGCCTACGCCACCTAGCAACCAGCCTCTCTACCACACCCCTTGAGTGGACATGGAGGCCACGCCCCCTCCTGGATTCCCTAGGGGTCCTCCCAAAGGTAGAAGTGTGAGACCTGATTACTATGCGCCTGTGTAGTCACACCTCGGTCAGCCTTCTGGATTACCTGTATTGCACTACCCCCAGCATGGGTGCAGTACTCAGTGGTGCCTGACCAGGTCAGGGCACCACACATACCTTGAGCTGTCCCTTTCCAGCTGTCTTCTCTGGATCTGCCCATCTTCTTGTCGTCCATGAGATATCTTGGTTTTATGTTTGGTCATACATGTTCTTACATTGATCATATATGTTCTTTCTGTTATTTGCTTCTGATTGTAGTGCTCTTTTGATACCTCCCGAGTTCCTACTACAAATCATAGCTGGTGTTTGATGGTTATTGTGGAGATGAAGTGGTGAAATCAAAGGCAGACTTCCTCTCTGGGAGTCAAGTGGTTGGCATATTGCTTTATACTGTACATTGTTACAATTAAGTTGAAATATTGACTGGTGTAATGGCTGAATTCTAAATGGCAGCATGGTGGCTTGGAGATTAACACTGCTGCTTTCAGTGTTGGGGTAGTAGGTTGAAATCCCACCAAGGACCAAGGATAACATCTGCAAATAATATGTAAGTTATCCTCTTGTTTGTGTGGGTTTCCTCCCAGACATGGGGACAGCATTGACATGGTACAGTGCTGTGGAATATGATGGCACTATATAAATAATTGTGTGTGTTATTTGGCTAAAATTGATTTTGCCCATTGAAGTAACCTCCATTGAGTTAAAAATAATCAAGCATGACTAAATGTTTCCCGCAACTTTTTTGACGAGTTTTATAAAGAATAATGGCAATCATGTGTGCCTCCCCGCCACAGCCGACAGGCTGCTCGGATCCAGATCCGCAGTCGCTCGAGGGGTCTCCGGACCCAAGGCGGGATAGCGCGGCCGCTCGAAATGAAAAAGGGGGAAAAGATATTTACAAAAGGGGGTGAAAGGATTGGATGGTGTTCGTGACGCCACCCACGGGTCGTGGTAAGGCGGGATACCACTGCTGCTGCATTTGGAGGAGAGCGCCTGGGAGCGATGGGATGGCAGCTAGTGATGTTAACCCCTCCATGGGGAGGGGAATGGTGTCCCGGGGCTCGGTGATGGATGGCTGGGGACCCGTCGGGATTAGAGGGGCACAATGTACTCACACAGTCCAGAGATGCTGACACTGACATCGGGTAAACCAAAGTCCTGAATGCCTTGCAACCTTTGGGTGAGCACGCTGGGTCCGTGCCCTTTTGGCGTTGCTGGTTGGTCTGAAGCCTTGTCCCTTGTCACTGTATTTTCTCTGTGTGGATCCCTTTTGCCTGAAACTACTCGGGTCCTGCTCACCTGTGTGGCTAGCAAGGTGAGCTTGCTCTCAGGGTTCACGCTTGGGATTTTCTGGACGGATTTGGGAAGTCCAATCCCCCTCGTTACGCTAGTACCCAGATTTTGGAGCAGGTGGAGAACAGTTCGTGAAGATTCCATCCTCGTCAGGTGAATTACTGGGCTGCATAAAGCTCCTTCCCAGCCTAGGCTCCACGTACCCCGTCGTGACCTGGCCCCTGTCCGGTTGTAGCACAAGGCCGCCGGTCTGCCCTCCGTGGCAGTACCGTGCCCCCTGTCACTACCCCCTGAGACCGTGGTTCCAGCCCCTTCCAAGCCAGGCCAACATCTGGCACCTGGGATGGGTACAGGAGCCCAGCTCCGCAGCGTGACCTTGTCCTGTCATGGCTCACTGACACTCTCTGACTACTCTAACACTTCTGGCCCTCCTTCTACCATCCCCCCATCTGGGTGGCCCTATTCCCCTCAGGCCGCCCAATTGGTGTTTGGTGGGTGTGGTGCAGTGTGTTCCTCAGTATTTGTGTATACCTGTTCTTAGCAACACCAAAGGGACAGGACCCGTAACTAGAGATGAGCGAACCGGTCGCGGTTCGGCTCGAGTTCGGTTCGCCGAACAGGCGTCTCGTTCGAGTTCGGTTCAGCGAACGTTCGACGAACCGAACTCAAACCGCATAGGAAACAATGGCAGGCAATCACAAACACAGAAAAACACCTAGAAAACACCCTCAAAGGTGTCCAAAAGGTGACAAACAACTCACAACACAACACAAACACATGGGAAAATGACAAGGACATATACTCATGCGAAAACAAAAGAGCAAAACAAGGAAAAAGAGGAGGAGACACAGATATAGGCATGGCACGCCCTTCTAAAATCATGTAAAACACCGCAAGGTGACTCCAAGCGGAGTCTCCCTTTTTTCCAAAAATTGGGCCACACACACACCCACCCCTTCAGTGGCAGCACTTGTGCCCCAGTTGTACACTTCACAGCTAGATATGCATCAAGCACATTCAAAAATACGCCATACTTAACCGTCCCCAGGATGACACCGGGGTAGGTAGCAAAGTTTTTCCTGATCCCAACTCTGTGCATCTTGGATCATTTTAAAAAACACTGTAAGCAAGGGTTACTCCAAGCGGAGTCTCCTTTTTTTCCAAAAATTGGGCCACACACACACCCACCCCTTCAGTGGCAGCACTTGTGCCCCAGTTGTACACTTCACAGCTAGATATGCATCAAGCACATTCAAAAATACGCCATACTTAACCGTCCCCAGGATGACACCGGGGTAGGTAGCAAAGTCTTTCCTGATCCCAGCTCTGTGCATCTTGGATCATTTTTAAAAACAATGTAAGCAAGGGTTACTCCAAGCGGAGTTTTCCTTTTTTTCCAAAAATTGGGCCAAACACCCACCCACCCCTTCAGTGGCAGCACTTGTGCCCCAGTTGTACACTTCACAGCTAGATTTGCATCAAGCACATTCAAAAATATGCCATACTTAACCGTCCCCAGGATGACACCGGGGTAGGTAGCAAAGTCTTTCCTGATCCCAGCTCTGTGCATTTTGGATCATTTTTAAAAACAATGTAAGCAAGGGTTACTCCAAGCGGAGTCTCCCTTTTTTTCCAAAAATTGGGCCACACACACACCCACCCCTTCAGTGGCAGCACTTGTGCCCCAGTTGTACACTTCACAGCTAGATTTGCATCAAGCACATTCAAAAATGCGCCATACTTAACCGTCCCCAGGATGACACCGGGGTAGGTAGCAAAGTCTTTCCTGATCCCAGCTCTGTGCATCTTGGATCATTTTTAAAAACAATGTAAGCAAGGGTTACTCCAAGCGGAGTCTCCCTTTTTTTCCAAAAATTGGGCCACACACACACCCACCCCTTCAGTGGCAGCACTTGTGCCCCAGTTGTACACTTCACAGCTAGATTTGCATCAAGCACATTCAAAAATACGCCATACTTAACCGTCCCCAGGATGACACCGGGGTAGATAGCAAAGTCTTTCCTGATCCCAGCGCTGTGCATCTTGGATCATTTTTAAAAACACAGCAAGGGTTACTCCAAGAAGAGTCTCCCTTTTTTCCAAAAATTGGGCCACACAGACACCCCATCAGTGGCAGCACTTGTGCACTTCCCAGCTAGATTTGCATCAAGCACATTCAAAATACACAAGCATTTACTCTCCCCAGGATGACACAGGGGTAGTAAATTCCTTGTGGATCCATGACTTGTTCATTTTGATGAACATTAGTCTGTCCACATTGTCACTGGACAGACGCGTGCGCTTATCTGTCAGCACACACCCAGCAGCACTGAAGACACGTTCAGAGACAACGCTGGCAGCTGGACATGACAAAATCTCCAAGGCGTAAGTGGAGAGCTCTGGCCATTTTTCAAGATTTGAAGCCCAAAATGAGCAAGGCTCCATTTGCAAAGTAATGGCATCGATGTTCATTTGGAGATACTCCTGTATCTTCCTCTCCAGCCGTTGACTATGTGTCAGACTTGTTGTCTCTGGTGGCCTTGCAAAGGAGGGTCTAAAAAATTATGAAAAGATTCAATAAAATTGCTGTTACCAGCACCAGATACGGTGCCACTGGTACGGGTAGACCGTTGAAGATGACGAGACCGTCCCATGTTTGTCAAGTTACAACTGGGAGATTCACTCCCTGCACCTGCACGGTTGTTTGGTGGAAAAGCCGAGCTAAGATCGAGTAACAGCTTCTGCTGATACTCCTGCATACGTGCGTATCTTTCTATCGCTGGAATTATGTCACAAAATTTGGACTTGTACCGGGGATCTAATAGTGTGGCAAGCCAGTAGTCATCATCACTTCTAATTTTGACAATACGAGGGTCATGTTGGAGGTAGTGCAGCAAGAAGGCACTCATGTGTCTTGCGCAGCCATGTGGACCAAGTCCACGCTGTGTTTGTGGCATAGAGGTGCTAACCATTCTTTCTTCCTCTGACATCTCCCCCCAACCTCTTTCAACTGAAATTTGACCAAGGTCTCCCTCATCCGCTGAGTCTTCCATGTCCATGGACAGTTCGTCCTCCATTTCTTCATGTTCTCCTGCACCTTCCTCAACATTTCGCCTGCTACCATGCGCCCTTGTTGATCCCTGTCCCCAATGGTCCCATGCCTGCCGCGTTGGTGATGATGAACGTCTGGACCTTGGTGATGTTGTTGTGTCTTGCGCATATGAATCCTCCTGTAGTTCCTTCCCTTCCTGTTGTCTCACCCCCTGACTCCGAATAGTGTTTAGCATGTGCTCCAGCATGTAAATGACTGGAATTGTCATGCTGATAATGGCATTGTCAGCGCTTAACATATTCGTCGCCATGTCGAAACTGTGCAGAAGGGTGCATAGGTCCTTGATCTGATACCACTCTATCAGGGTGATCTTCCCCACCTCTGCATCTCGTTGGCCCAGGCTATACGTCATGATGTATTGCACCAGGGCTCGGCGGTGCTGCCACAGTCGCTGTAACATGTGGAGAGTCGAATTCCAGCGTGTCGCCACATCGCATTTCAGGCGATGAACCGGCAGGCCGAAAGACTTCTGGAGCGATGCAAGTCGCTCAGCAGCGGTGGTTGAACGGCGGAAGTGAGCAGACAGTTTTCGTGCCCTGTTCAGAAGGCCATCTAGGCCGGGATAGTGTGTTAAAAATTGCTGGACAACAAGGTTCAACACGTGAGCCATAAAAGGCACGTGTGTCACCTTGCCCAAGCGAAGGGCCGCACCCAGGTTTGCAGCATTGTCACACACGGCCTTACCAGGCTGCAGGTTGAGTGGAGACAACCATTTATTAAACTCAGTCTCCAGAGCTGCCCACAACTCAGCCGCTGTGTGACTCTTATTTCCAAGACATTTCAAGCTAAAGACCGCCTGATGCCGTTGCGCTCTGCTGCCAGCATAGTAATGAGGGGTGCGTGATTCCTTCTGCGCAGTGAGAACGCTGGTGGCCTGACCAGGCAAGCTTGGGGCGGAGGTGGAGGACCCAGATGAGGGGGAGGAGGCAGAAGCAGTGGCGGAACTTGGACAGACAGAGGATTGACACACAAGTCGTGGGGACGGCAAGACTTGTGCAGCAGACCCTTCACCATCTATCACCATAGTTACCCAGTGCCCAGTCAGCGACATGTAACGTCCCTGTCCATGCTTACTGGTCCAAGTATCGGTGGTGAAATGCACCCGTTCACACACAGAGTTTCTCAAGGAAGCGGTGATGTTGTGTGCGACATGCTGGTGTAGCGCGGGCACACCTTTCTTAGAGAAGTAGTGGCGACTGGGCATCTGGTACTGGGGCACAGCGACAGACATAAGGTCTCTAAAATCCTGTGTGTCCACCAGGCGGAAAGGCAGCATTTTGGTAGCCAAGAGCTTACAGAGGGATAAAGTCAACCTCTTAGCTTTGTCATGGGTCGCAGGAAATGGCCTTTTATTTGTCCACATCTGAGGGACAGAGATCTGGCTGCTGTGTGTAGACGGTGTTGAGTCGGGTGTCCCTGGAAAAATGCAGCTTTGTTTGCTGTGAAGAAGTTGTCAAACTGCTGAGGATTTGCCCTCTACTAACAGAATCACGACAAATTTTACAGATCACATAATTTGGCCGATCTTTTGCTATGTCAAAAAAGGACCAGGCTAGGCAAGGCTTAGAGGGCATGCGACCTGCTGATCCACCCCGACTAGTGCTCAGAGGCACAGTGGTGGCTGAGGATGCAGTTGTAGATGTGCTACCAGTACTCCGACTCTGTCCAGGAAGGCGCAAGGTAACTTCGTCGTCAGTTGCATCCTCCTCCACCGTCTCTGTTGACCTCCTCGAGGGCCTGACTGTGGGTTGACAGTAGGTGGGATCTAGAACTTCCTCATCAATTGTTGTGTTTGCACTCCCCTCACCCTCAGACCGAGCCTCTTCTTGCCCCGACCGAATATTTAAGTTGTCATCCCAATCTGGTATCTGCGTCTCGTCGTCATCAGTATGTTCCTCATTGTCTATTACCACAGGTGTTTCAGTTTGTGAATAAGGGTCAACATTATGCTCAGAAACTTGGTCATCACGGCCTGAATCTGAGTCACAAAGGTTCTGGGCATCACTGCAGACCATTTCCTGGTCTGTACTCACTGTAGCTTGGGAGCAGACCTCTGATTCCCAGGCTATAGTGTGACTGAACAGCTCTGCAGACTCAGCCATCTCAGTTCCACCTTACTGTGCAGGGCGGATGGAGACTTCAGAGCTGGGAGAAAGCAAGTGTGATTGGGATGACAACTCAGAGGACTGGTGTTTTTTGGATGCGGTAGTTGAGGTGGAGGAGAGGGCACTTGTTGGACCACTTGAGATCCATTCAAGCATTTTCTTTTTTTGGCCATCATCTACCTTTGTTCCAGTTGTTTGTGTCCGTAAAAAAGGGAGCACATCGGATTGTCCACGGTAAGTAGTAGACATCTTACTTTTGCTGGAAGATGGTCTATCTTCAGCAGATGTTAATGAAGCTTTGCCACCTTCCCCACGGACAAACCCTTTGTTTCCTTTTCCAACACGCGTCTTCCCCTTTCCACCAGCATCTGTCATTTTGCCACTCATTTTGATTGCGACAAGATTGTGCACTTAAAATGTGGTAGTAAAAATTGAGAGGTGGTGTAGATTGCAGCGGTGGTCTATCTTTATTAACAGCAGAATAAACAACAATAACTATCCCTGACAATGCAACTACGGCCCTTAAACTGGCAGCATAGTTTAGTAGTATAATTGCTTAGTAACAATGAGTTTGAGTGTGCAATGCAGAGGTGATGCACATAGATTTGCACCAGTGGGACACTAATGGAAGTCCAACAGCCACTTTTAGGATGCCACTAAGTTTACTCAGTGTTTGCTAGTATAATGGCTTAGTAACAATGAGTTTGAGTGTGCAATGCAGAGGTGCTGCACACAGATTTTCACCAGTGGGACACTAATGGAAGTCCAACAGCCACTTTTAGGATGCCACTAAGTTTATTCAGTGTTTGCTAGTATAATGGCTTAGTAACAATGAGTTTGAGTGTGCAATGCAGAGGTGCTGCACATAGATTTGCACCAGTGGGACACTAATGGAAGTCCAACAGCCACTTTTAGGATGCCACTAAGTTTATTCAGTGTTTGCTAGTATAATGGCTTAGTAACAATGAGTTTGAGTGTGCAATGCAGATGTGATGCACATAGATTTGCACCAGTGGGACACTAATGGAAGT
Organism: Anomaloglossus baeobatrachus; assembly: GCF_048569485.1. Classification (NCBI taxonomy): domain Eukaryota; kingdom Metazoa; phylum Chordata; class Amphibia; order Anura; family Aromobatidae; genus Anomaloglossus; species Anomaloglossus baeobatrachus. Next base: position 443,821,646 of record NC_134353.1, on the reverse strand, counting down.
CCAACAGCCACTTTTAGGATGCCACTAAGTTTACTCAGTGTTTGCTAGTATAATGGCTTAGTAACAATGAGTTTGAGTGTGCAATGCAGAGGTGCTGCACATAGATTTGCACCAGTGGGACACTAATGGAAGTCCAACAGCCACTTTTAGGATGCCACTAAGTTTACTCAGTGTTTGCTAGTATAATGGCTTAGTAACAATAAGTTTGAGTGTGCAATGCAGAGGTGATGCACATAGATTTGCACCAGTGGGACACTAATGGAAGTCCAACAGCCACTTTTAGGATGCCACTAAGTTTACTCAGTGTTTTCTAGTATAATGGCTTAGTAACAATGAGTTTGAGTGTGCAATGCAGAGGTGCTGCACATAGATTTGCACCAGTGGGACACTAATGGAAGTCCAACAGCCACTTTTAGGATGCCATTAAGTTTACTCAGTGTTTGCTAGTATAATGGCTTCGTAACAATGAGTTTGAGTCTGCAATGCAGAGGTGCTGCACATAGATTTGCACCAGTGGGACACTAATGGAAGTCCAACAGCCACTTTTAGGATGCCACTAAGTTTACTCAGTGTTTGCTAGTATAATGGCTTAGTAACAATGAGCTTGAGTGTGTAAAGGGCAGGAGGGTACAGTGGCAGGATTGTGGGTCTGGGTAGAGGAAAGGAAGCCTCCCTTTCTATCCCTCCTAATGGGGAAATGCAGCGAGGAAATCCCTGACCTTAGCTACACAGACGCTGTCATCTTGTGTAGCTGTTAAAATCTGTTTTCACGGACCTGACTGTCACCTATGGCTCTGACCCTGCCGGTATTAGCCCTTAAAAGGACTAATAGAAACTTCTATCCCTATTCTGTATAGCGCTGTGTATAGAGCGTACACAGCAGTATCGGAGACAGGAGCTACGCCAGCGGTGACTGACACCAAGACGCAGAAGACAGATAATGGCGTGCTGCAGGAAAATGTCCGTTTTTATAATGCATGGACATGTGACATGGACATCCTATCACACATGCCGTTGCTTCTCTGGCTAAAAGTCCACTTAGCTGTGTGTGTGTCTGGGATTGTCTGACATGCTGGCCCGCCCCACTACACGCGCGCGCTTAGGGAAGGAAGACAAGGAAAAAAAAAAAATTAATATTATTAAAAAAAATTATTAGCCATTATCCAAACAGCAGTGATGTGAATGCGCTGTTCCCGCACACTATACGCTGAAATTTCATAATAGTGTGAGTCACAGAGTGACTCACACTATTACAGCGGAAAGCCAGCTAGTAATTAGCTTGTCTTTTTGCTGCTAGAACCGTTCTCGAACGTATCATCTAGAACTATCGAGCTTTAGCAAAAAGCTCGAGTTCTAGTTCGATCTAGAACAGCCCCCAAAATCACTCGAGCCGCGAACTGGAGAACCTCGAACCGCGAACCGCGCTCAACTCTACCTGTAACCAAGGAGGAGCGGGTACCATGCAGAAGGGCAGATTGCACGGCACACTTGTGACGACCTGATAGGCCAGGGCGTCACATTCCTCCTTGGTTAAACGTAGCTCGTCCGCGAGCTACAGGACACCAAGCATTTATTAAGCTTGTAAAGGAAAAAAGGATTAACATACATAACATTTATTCAACAGGTTCATCCCACATTAGGGAGGCTCTTATTCTCTAACGTTATCAAACTAGAGTTCATCTGCTAGCAGGGGGACACCACCAGTTTTAATTGTAGCGGGGACCCAACCTACCCCGTTGCGGTCCCTTCCTGCGACAGTCCAGTCCCGACGTCCCGGATCCAAATAACCCCCCACCCAAACAACCTGTTTCCCCTGGAAACCTAAATGGGTCCTTGGCTGGGTTAAGGTCCCAGGATACGTCAGATGACTCTTGTGGGCACAGGAGGTGCAATTATGTACAAGACACAAGTTTGTGTTGGTCACGCCAGTCCTGTGACCGTGGTCCATTTTTTTACTTAATTATTAAAATAACAAAGTCCTTGTAAAATTAACGAAGTCCATGTACCGGGTGTACACTTGTAGAAAATCTAGAGGAAAATCAGGTTACTTTCCCGTTTAATTAAAACCGTTTCATTAAGCACTCATTTCCTAGCAGTTTCTATATGGAAAACAAAAAACTGTGAAAAATAACAAACGGAAACACAGATACCTAACAGTTCTATGGCATCGTTAACTTTTCAGTATTAACATTTTTGCTTTACTGGTACCGTTCACTAGGAGACTGGTAACCAACAGTGGTAGCTGGCACAACCCACTCATCCACCATAGCGAGCCGTTTCACATCTAGGGCATACCAGCCCAGCTCGCTCCAGTGCCAGGTGTAGCTGACCACCTCCCCAGGCTCCAGGTTGCGGCCTGGGTAATCTCTTGGGAGGTGTTGCTCGACATCCCTTCTTGCAACAAACACCTTTTCGGCAAGACAGGCCTCGGACAGGAAACCCCACCCTTTCTCAGGGTCAAAACGGTGCACTATGCCCTTCTCAGTGGGCCTCGTACACGGAACATAGATTTCCTCAGATGATCCTTCTCTCTCTACGAGCAATCGTCTCCCGCTGTTGTTGATCTGTCAGGGTCGTTGTCGGTAGCAGCTGCTGTTGTGGTCATTCCCAGCAGGGGGCGTCAGCGTTCGGCCTCAGCTCCCTAGCTGGCTCTGGCTTTAAATGGACTCATGCGGCCCCAGCAGCCTTCGAGATGCCACGCGGTAGTGGAACCGGTGGACTGGAAGGTCCCAATCCCGCTACTGTAGGCAGAAGAACCAACTGCTCCGCAGCCGGTATTGCAGGGCCCGGGTGCTCTGCCTCTGAGGATGGGCCCGGTGATGCAGCCGGGTCTGGTCTGGCCGGGCTCCAATGGACCTCTGACGTGACTGGGATGACAGTAGACATCGGGGCTGCTGCTGGAGCTTCATATGAAAATGCTGCAGATTCCGCTGCCGGGATGGGTGATGGCAGCCCGGCGTCCACCGAGGATGGGGTAGGTGATGGTGGAGTGGTTGCCGCAAGCAGGGATGGACCGGATCCCTCAGCTGCCATGGCTGGATTAAGGTAATCAACAGGGATTGGGTAATTGCTTACCCTTTCTTCACATGAGTTTTCGATCTCACGGGCTCGCACCGCCACCGCCAGGCTCCTCATCTCTTCCCTCCAGTGATTCAGTATGAACAGGAACTGCGTCCGCATTCTCCTGCACAGCTGCTCAGTCTCTTCTTCAATCCAAGTCACGGTCCCGGGAACAGCACGTTCCGGTGACCAGCTCCGCTCCGCCATCTTGCCTCTGCGTTGTCCAGGAACAGTATGGCAGAGTCCTGGTGTCCCTGCTTCTCTTCCGCTTTCGCTACATTCCGGCACGCCCCCTCGGTTTTCTACCATCACTCTGAGAACGAAGGGCAGGGCTTCGGCTTCGCGCGCTTTCAGAGGAAGATGGCGTTTATGGCGCTAAAACAGTGGAAAAATTGCGGACATCGCGGGAAAAAGGATTTGGACTCCCGGATTTCACTTTTCAAGGCGCACGTCACCCAGGTGAGTGAGTCCTGCTCGCATCCTGTTCGTGACGCCAAGATTTTCGAGGTGTGCCGCCCCGCGACAGCTGACAGGCTGCACGGATCCGGATCTGCAGTGGCTCGAGGGGTCCCTGGACCCGAAGCGGGAATGCGCAACCACTTGAAATGAAAAAGGGGGAAAAGATATTTACATAAGGGGGTGAAAGGATTGGATGGTGTTCGTGACACCACCCACGGGTCGTGGTAAGGCGGGATGCCACCGCTGCTGCGTTTGGAGGAGAGTGCCTGGGAGTGATGGGATGGCAGCTTGTGATGTTAACCCCTCCGTGGGCAGGGGAATGGTTTCCCGGGGCTTGGTGATGGTTGGGTGGGGAGCTGTCGGGAGTAAAGGGGCACAATGTACTCACACAATCCAGAGATGCTGACAATGACAGCGGGTAAACCAAAGTCCTGAATGCCTTGCAACCTTTGGGTGAGCACGCTGGGTCCGTGCCCTTTTGGCGTTGCTGGTTGGTCTGAAGCCTTGTCCCTTGTCACTGTATTTTCTCTGTGTGGATCCCTTTTGCCTGAAACTACTCGGGTCCCGCTCACCTGCGTGGTTAGCAAGGTGAGCTTGCTTTCAGGGTTCACGCTTGGGATTTTCTGGACGGATTTGGGAAGTCCAATCCCCCTCGTTGCGCTAGTACCCTGATTTTGGAGCGGGTGGAGAACGGTTCGTGAAGATTCCGTCCTTGTCGGGTGAATTACTGGGCTGCATAAAGCTCCTTCCCAGCCTAGGGTCCGCGTACCCCGTCATGCGCAGGCCCTTGCCCGGTTGAAGCACAAGGCCGCCGGTCTGCCCTCCGTGGCAGTACCGTGCGCCCTGTTACTACCCCCTGAGACCGGGGTTTTAGCTCCTTCCAGGCCAGGCCAACGTCTGACACCTGGGACAGGTACAAGAGCCCAGCTCCGCAGCGTGACCTTATCCTGTCACGGCTCACTGACACTCTCTGACTACTCTGACACTTCTGGCCCTCCTTCTACCATCCCCCCATCTGGGTGGCCCTATTCCCCTCAGGCCGCCCAATGGGTGTTTGGTGGGTGTGGTGCAGTGTGTTCCTCAGGATTTGTGTATACCTGTTCTTGGCAACACCAAAGGGACAGGACCCATAACCAAGGAGGAGCGGGTACCATGCAGAAGGGCAGATTGCACGGCACCCTTGTGATGACCTGATAGGCCAGGGCACCACACATGTTTCTAAATACAGTGTCACTGATCTTGAGCATCATAAAATCAGAGTCATGTCTTTCTGACTGCAGCCTGCAAATGATTGGCTTTGTTTGGCTCTACACTGCACCTTATAAGTAGGAAGAACAAGAAATATCCATATTTGTAAAAATATTGTAAAGAGGATTTTTAAGATTGAAGAGTCACGTCATAAAACAAGTTTAGCCCCAAAGTCTCCAGCACCATATCCCTCCACAGGTTGTTTGTGGTATTACAGCTTAGCCCCATTCACTGAAAATAAGCAATGCAATACCACCAATTCAAGTTTTAAGTAGCTATTTTTTTAAAGAATGCAAATCATATTTTTAAACCCTCCCCAACACCTCTAGTGGCTTAATAAAATGACAACTAGAAGTTGTACAACACATATTTTAATGAGTAAAGATATAAGACAGACTGATTCCAGCCGAGTCATAACATACCAACTTAAACCTTTGTTGAGTGTGGGCACAGAACCAACAGTACTCTGAGCTCCTTCCATAAGGAAGAGGTTGACCATACATAACAATGAAATGCCGCAACCCTACACAATACCTCAACTACAGTGAAAAGTAAAGCAGTTCTATACACTTCTTGCACATTTAGCCAGTCGGCCGTGGTTATTGACAAATTTATTATCAGAATACACAAAGCAAAGTTTTATTTATTAACAGCTACTAATAATAAGAATATACTTTCTAAAAGAATCCATCATATCATGTTACTCAGACTTTTACAGTTGGAGTAGGTGTGGTTGGTTCGGTGAAATTACGCATGGTCTCTATAATCCAGTTCTTATAGGGTGCAACACGTGTGTACTTTCCTGGACGTTTCGAATTGCCACAGACGGGAAATCCAGAAGACACTATAGCTTCCACAATTCCATTACATATCAAAGGTCCACCGGAGTCACCCTAATGAGTAGAAATCATAATAAACATCATTATTTTAGATCCTAATTCTATTCAAACTCCTCCATACATTGCAGAACTACTATCTTTTTAATGCTTTAATGTAGATCAAATATATCTGGATTTTTGTCTCAGAAACAGATATATTCAATACCAGTGTTGCCTTGGAATTGTTTCTTTCCTTAGGTTAATTCCATCTGTACCTGCAATTTTTACCTGCAGATTTTCAAAGGTATATTCCCCCGTGGATACAGTATCAGGCAATCAGACAGGATTTTACAAATCTTTTCAACATGTTGCAGACTTTTTTTCAGTGTGAAAATTAATGTGTATTGTAAATTTCCAGACTTTTGACCATTTGGCTCCTTGTATAATATTAAACAGTATGCAATAATCTTCTAAACTATCTCAGGGGGCAGCTGCAGACACGCTGTATGTTTGGTATGGGCACAGGCGTCGGTACTTTAAAGAGAGTTTGTCAGTTGGTTTTGATGTCCTCATCCTTTACAGACAGCTCTGGCTTTACAGGATCCATAGGAGTGGGGAAGTTGTACTGAATTACTTAGCCACACCACGGGTGAATCAGGCACTTCATTAGCATATAGGAAAAAATAGATTTCTGACAAAAGTAGCAATAGATTTGGATACAAAAGGTAATAATTTTTAATAGTGTTACGTCCAATCCAAGATGCTGTGCAGTGTTTGAACAGTCATTTTGTGTTGACAGACCCTTTGAAAGGGTGAAACTAGGGGGCACAAGCCATGAGTACAGTCAGCAGAGGGGGTGCTATCACGCCATTTCTGCCATAAGGTGAAATTAGCATCTAGCCTCATTAGGTGGTCTTAGGTGACTCCCAGAGAGCCCTGGAAACTTTGGGATCAAGGTATTGTGCAACAGCATAATGAGGTCACGCGGCTGATGTCGTCCTGCACTGCAGAAGATTCAAAGGCAGCAGGAGAGTAAGTGCTCCAAGTTGCTGAAGAAGGAAGTTTATTTGGGTGTAAGTACTGTTAGGCGATTGCATGGGTAGGACTGTTTTGGGGAAAAAGTGTGAGGAGGGGCACATTGTAGAGACTGCGCAGTGTGGGGGGACAGTATGGTGGAAAGCAAAGAGAGGAGGCAGCGTGAGGGCACAGTATGTGGGGAAGTATGCCCAAAGGGAAAAAAGTGGAAAAGTCTGAGCATTAGGCACAGTATAGAGACTAGGAATTAAGTGGGAAAACACAGTGTGAAAGTACTGTGTAGAGGGGTCCAGTATGGAAAGTGGTAACATGAGGGAGACTCTGAAGATACAGACAGTGAGACTATTGTAGTTTATAAGGGAGGACTGTGTGGAAGTTATAGTTAATAAGGGTGGACAGTATGGCGATTATAGCTAATAAGGGCGGATAGTGCTGTGGTTATAACTAATAAGTGCAGAAAGTGTGGAGATTTTTGTTCATGAGGGCAGACATTGTGCTGATTATAGCTGTTAAGGGCCGACAGGCACTCACAGTTAGCGCTAATAAGGGAAGACAATGTGGTGGCTATAGCTCAGAAGGGGCAAAAAGTTTGTAATTATAGCTAAAAAAGGAAGAGAGTATGGCCATCGGTTAATAAGGGCAAACAGTGTGTCAATTATAGCTCAGAAGGCAGTACAGTGTTGCAGCTATACCTCAGATGGGTGGACAATGTAAAGATTATAGTCATATATGAAAGAAAGTGTGGTGGTTAGATCTAATAAGGATAGACAGTGTGGCAATTATAGTTAATAAGAATGACCGTATGGCAGTTGTAGTTCATAAGGGTGGACAGTGTGGACATTAGAGCTAATAACGGCGGACAAGAGGATGATTAAAGGTCATAAGGGTGGACAGTGGGGCAGCTATACCTCAGAAGGGCGGACAGTTTAAAGGATCTTTAAAAGGTATAAAGTTAAAGATGACACATTTCCTTTGTATTTTGTCCAAATGTGGGCCGGTTTGAAGTTTACAGGTGATTATATGCAAACGGTAATGAAATGTAATTATGTAAATTGGAATGCCTTTATATACCATTTACTGGCACATAGTATGAACACTGTTGGAAAAAGGTCAGCCTTTGACTGAAACGTCCTGTGGTATGGGCCATTAAAGAAGATTTTATTTGAAAGAAAGTGGAGTGCTGGTCTCTGATTTTTTGCATATATATATATATATATATATATATATACATATATATATATATATATACATATATATCTAATATATAAAGCTGAATGTGTGTGTGTATGTGTGTGTGTATGTCCGGGATTGGCATCTGCACCGTCGCAGCTACAGCCACAAAATTTTGCACACTCACACGTCTGGACCCCAAGAGCGTCATGGGCTATGTTTTGAGGGGAAATTTTAACCCCGCGCTTTACAGTTATTCGTCAAAAAACCTGCCTCCATTAAAGCGAATGGAGCTGGGAGCCACAGTGCAGCTAGAACTTCAGAAGAATGATCATCCACGCCCTTATATGGAATGTTGGCATGTCACAATGCAGCCAGGGAAAGAGACAGACACAGAGAGGGAAAGTGTCAGACACAGACAGGGTAAAGGCCCAGTCACACTAAACAACATCGCTAGCAATATCGCTGCTAACGAACAACTTTTGTGACGTAACAGCGATGTTGCTATTGATGTTGCTGTGTGTGACATCCACCAACAAACCGGCCCCTGCTGTGAGGTCGTTGGTTGTTGATGAATGTCCTGGGCCATTTTTTAGTTGTTGCTCTCCCGCTGTGAAGCACACATCGCTGTGTGTGACAGCGAGAGAGCAACAACTAAATGTGCAGTGAGCCGGCTTCTGCAGACTCTGGTAACCACAGTAAACATCAGGTAACCAAGAAGCCCTTACCTTGGTTACCCGATATTTACCTTCGTTACCAGCCTCCGCCGCTCTCACGCTGCCAGTGCCGGCTCCTGCTCTCTGCACATGTAGCTGCAGTACACATCGGGTAATTAACCCCATGTGTACTGTAGCTAGGAGAGCAGGGAGCCAGCGCTAAGCGGTGTGCGCTGGTAACCAAGGTAAATATCAGGTTGGTTACCCGATATTTACCTTAGTTACCAAGCGAAGCATCGCTTCCACGCGGCGCTGCTGGCTGGGGGCTGGTCACTGGTTGCTGGTGAGCTCACCAGCAACTCATGTAGCCACGCTCCAGCGATCCCTGCCAGGTCAGGTTGCTGGTGGGATCGCTGGAGCGTCGCAGTGTGACATCTCACCAGCAACCTCCTAGCAACTTACCAGCGATCACTATCAGGTTGGATCGTTGTTGGGATCGCTGGTAAGTTGTTTAGTGTGACTGGGCCTTAAGAAACAGACATAGACAGGGTAAGAGACAGACACAAAGAGACAGACACAGACAAAGAGACAGACTGACAGGGAAAGAGACAGACACAGACAAAGAGACAGAGACAGACACAGGGAAACAGACAGACAGGGAAAGAAAGGGAAAGAGACAGACAGGGTAAAAGACAGACAAAGACAGGTAAAGAGACAGACAAAGAGACAGGGAAAGAGAAAGAGGGAAAGAGACAGAGAAAGAGAGGGAAAGAGACAGACAGGGAAAGAGACAGACAGGGAAAGTGACAGAGATAGATAGACAGACAGGGAAAGAGATAGATAGACAGTCAGGGAAAGAGATTGAGACAGACGGAGAAAGAGACAGAGACAGTCAGAGACAGACAGGGAAACAGACAGACAGACAAAGAGATAGAGAGAGAGATATATACAGAGGGGGAGACAGACAGAGAATGGGAGAGAAACAGAGAGACAGTTACTATCCCGGGCGTTAATACATTCTATTTATACATTCTATCCCGGGAATGTTAATACATTCTATTTTGTTAACAACAGTTATTAACCCGGGCGAAGCCGGGTAGTACAGCTAGTATATATATATATATATATATATATATATATATATATATATATATATATATATATACAGTCATATGAAAAAATTTGGGCACTCCTATTAATGTTAACCTTTTTTCTTTATAACAATTTGGGTTTTTGCAACAGCTATTTCAGTTTCATATATCTAATAACTGATGGACTGAGTAATATTTCTGGATTTAAATGAGGTTTATTGTACTAACAGAAAATGTGCAATCCGCATTTGAACAAAATTTGACCGGTGCAAAAGTATGGGCACCCTTATCAATTTCTTGATTTGAACACTCCTAGCTACTTTTTACTGACTTACTAAAGTACTAAATTGGTTTTATAACCTCATTGAGCTTTGAACTTCATAGGCAGGTGTATCCAATCATGAGAAAAGGTATTTAAGGTGGCCAATTGCAAGTTGTTCTCCTATTTGAATCTCCTATGAAGAGTGGCATCATGGGCGCCTCAAAACAACTCTCAAATGATCTGAAAACAAAGATTATTCAACATAGTTGTTCAGGGGAAGGATACAAAAAATTGTTTCAGAGATTTAAACTGTCAGTTTCCACTGTGAGGAACATAGTAAGGAAATGGAAGAACACAGGTACAGTTCTTGTTAAGCCCAGAAGTGGCAGGCCAAGAAAAATATCAGAAAAACAGAGAAGAAGAATGGTGAGAACAGTCAAGGACAATCCACAGACCACCTCCAAAGACCTGCAGCATCATCTTGCTGCAGATGGTGTCATTGTGCATCGGTCAACAATACAGCGCACCTTGCACAAGGAGAAGCTGTATGGGAGAGTGAGGCGAAATAAGTCGTTTCTGCAAGCACGCCACAAACAGAGTCGCCTGAGGTATGCAAAAGCACATTTGGAGAAGCCAGTTACATTTTGGAAGAAGGTCCTGTGGACTGATGAAACAAAGATTGAGTTGTTTGGTCATACAAAAAGGCGTTATGCATGGAGGCAAAAAACACGGCATTCCAAGAAAAGCACTTGCTACCCACAGTAAAATTTCGTGGAGGTTCCATCATGCTTTGGGGCTGTGTGGCCAATGCCGGCACCGAGAATCTTGTTAAAGTTGAGGGTCGCATGGATTCAACTCAGTATCAGCAGATTCTTGACAATAATGTACAAGAATCAGTGACGAAGTTGAAGTTACGCAGGGGATGGATATTTCAGCAAGACAATGATCCAAAACACCACTCCAAATCTACTCAGGCATTCATGCATAGGAACAATTACAATGTTCTGGAATGGCCATACCAGTCCCCAGACTTGAATATCATTGAAAATCTGTGGGATGATTTGAAGCGTGCTGTCCATGCTCGGCAACCATCAATCTTAACTGAACTGGAATTGTTTTGTAAACAGAAATGGTCAAATTTACCTTCATCCAGGATCCAGGAACTCATTAAGCTACAGGAAGCGACTAGAGGCTGTGATTTTTGAAAAAGGAGGATCTACAAAATATTAATATCACTTTTATGTTGAGGTGCCCATACTTTTGCACCGGTCAAATTTAGTTTAAATGCGGATTGCACATTTTCTGTTAGTACAATAAATCTCATTTCAGTCCAGAAATATTACTCAGTCCATCAGTTATTAGATATATGAAACTGTAATAGCTGTTGCAATATATATATATTCACTGTACAGCCCAAACGTTTGGACACACCTTCTCATTCAGAGTTTTCTGTTTTTTCATGACTCTGAAAATTGTAGATTCATATTGAAGGCATCAAAACTATGAATTAGCACATGTGGAATGAATTACTTAACAAAAAAGTGTGAAACAACTGAAAATATGTCTTATATTCTAGGTTCTTCAAAGTAGCCACCTTTTGCTTTGTTTACTGCTTTGCACACTCTTGGCATTCTCTTGATGAGCTTCAAGAGGTAGTCAGCGGAAATGGTTTTCACTTCACAGGTGTGCCCTGTCAGGTTTAATAAGTGGGATTTCTTGCTTTATAAATGGGGTTGGGACCATCAGTTGTGTTGTGCAGAAGTCTGGTGGATACACAGCTGATAGTCCTACTGAATAGACTGTTAGAATTTGTATTATGGCAAGAAAAAAGCAGCTAAGTAAAGAGAAACGAGTGGCCACAGTCAGTCCGAAAAATTGGGAAAACTTTGAATGTGTCCCCAAGTGCAGTGGCAAAAAACAAACTCTACAAAGAACCGAATTGCCGCCCCCCTGAATATAGTGCCACCTGAGCAAACTGCTCAACTTGTCCAATGGACGGTGTGGCCCTGTTTCTCATTATTCATTTTTGTAGTCTGTATGCTAATTTCAATCAAGGAGGGGAGCAGCGACTGATGGGGAGAGCGGTGGCAGATGGAGGAAGCAGCGGCTGATGGAGGGCGGGAGGCAGATGGAGGGGGCAGTGGCTGATGGGGAGAGCAGTGGCAGATGGAGGGGGCAGTAGCTGATGGAGAGAGTGGTGGCAGATGGAGGGGGCAGCGGCTTATGGGGAGAGCGGTGGCAGATGGAGGGGGGTAGCGGCTGATGGAGGGGGGAGGCAGATGGAGAGGGCAGCAGCTGATGGGGAGATCGGTGGCAGATGGAGGGGGTAGCGACTGATGGAGGGGGGAGGAAGATGGAGGGGGCAGCAGCTGATGGGGAGAGCGGTGGCAGATGGAGGGGGTAGTGGCTGATGGGGAGAGCAGTGGCCGATGGAGGGGGCAGTGGCTGATGGAAAGAGTGGTGGCAGATGGAGGGGGCAGCGGCTGATGGGGAGAGCAGTGGCAGATGGAGGGGGCAGCGGCTGATGGGGAGAGCAGCGGCAGATGAAGGGGGCAGCGGCTGATGGAGGGGGGAGGCAGATGGAGAGAGGCAGCGGCTGATGGGGAGAGCAGTGGCAGATGGAGGGGGCAGCGGCTGATGGAGGGGGGGAGGCAGATGGAGGGGGCAGCGGCTGATGGGTGGAGAGCGGTGGCAGATGGAGGGGGCATCGGCTGATGGGGAGAGCGGTGGCAGATAGAGGGGGCAGCAGCTGATGGGGAGAGCAGCAGCAGATGAAGGGGGCAGCGGCTGATGGAGGGGGGGAAGCAGATGGAGGGGGCATCGGCTGATGGGGAGAGCGGTGGCAGATGGAGGGGGCAGCGGCTGATGGAGGGGGGAGGCACATGGAAGGGGCAGCGGCTAATGGGGAGAGCTGTGGCAGATGGAGGGGGCAGCGACTGATGGGGAGAGCAGCAGCAGATGGAGGGGGCAGCGGCTGATGGGGAGAGCAGCGGCAGATGGAGGGGGGACAGTACTGATGCGGCACTTGCATGAATTGCTCTCCTCAGCTTCCACAGACGCCGGTGTGAAGCTGAGGGGAGCGGTCACCGGCCCCAGATACACAGTGATTGGAGAGATCGGTCACAAGGCCGGTCTCTTCAATCAGAGCTGGGGGCGGGTGAAGCAGAGGTCACCCAGCTCCAGCTAATGATCAGTGCTATAGCTGGACTGATCATGGCTGGATTTCAATGTTTCAACCATTTTCAATGGCTAAAACATTACAGTGGCTGTGATTGGCTGAGCGACGTTCGTATGCCAATCACAGCCTCCGTAGGTCCGGGGAGGCACCACCCCTCCTGAGGTCAGGAAGCTCCAGTAGATTCTGTGCTTGTGCCTCCACTCCACACATGGCTAATTTGTATAGTTTACAAATTAGCCATGTGGACAAAGCTAGAGGTGCTGGCCCTCAGCGCTCTTCAGATTTTCCGGTACGCCGTAGCGGCACGTACCGCCGCAAAAAAAGCCCTGTATATATATAAATAAATATCCCTTCGCGAGCAGGGTTTATCCCCAGGGGTAAGTGAAGGGTTAACGTGGAGGTGCTCGGCAATGAAGCAGTCCAGGGTGGCGCATGAGTCCTGGAAACCCACCCGCCTGGCAGAGTTAACAGAGGGCTTGAAGTCCGTGTCTGTTCTGGGGATATGCACCCCTGCGTGCAAAGTACTGTGAGCTTTGGATGTCCACCCCACAGGGTCCCTCTGTCCTTGGGGCTTGCTCTCTCACTCCACAACTACTTTTCCTCCTCTGAGTGGCTGTTCTTACAACTCAGGTATTTGCAGTATCTTTGCTTCTTTCTATGTGTCTCAAGAGTCTCTGGTCTATCTTTACACCCTTCCTCTTTCAATTCCTACTACAGACTGCTCACTCCAACCTTCTACTTCCTCCTCCTAAACTCAACTCACTGTCTTACTGTCTACCCACACTCCCCAGGTCACTATCTCCTCGCCCAGGTCTGGTCTCTTCCTCCCAGTTGGCTGCCTGTAATCTAACAGTGCCCAGCCCTGTCATCTGACTAGGTGCGTTTCCCAGCCGGGTATAGTGAGTGTAAATGTCCTGGTGTGCTAGTGTGTGTGTAGTGGCTGGCACAGTTATGCTCGACTTGGGCTGTTACCTGACTTGTTACCTTATTTTTATGAAACCTGGTTACCGCAGGGGAATCACATTCCCCCTTGGTTAAATCCAGCACGTCCGCGGGCTGTAATTCAAACAGCTCATACTGCAGTTTTTACATGCAAACATTTTTCAAACATTTTCAAGCATTAAACTGGTTACACTCTCATCCCTTGTGGGAGGCACATTTTCTTGAACGTTTCAACCTGGTTTCACCTTCTTTACCACCCGCCACCCAGAGTTTCTGGCACCACTGCTTAGTGCTTTCCCACTCAAAGTCCCTGTCCTTTTGTTCATTGATGAGCAACAAGGTGATAAAGTCCTAGGATAGCATCACCGGTTCCTGTGGTGACGGCGTCCTAGCCTGCTCCGCCACGGACTCTTCCTGCACCTGCCCCTCTCCTGGGAGCAGTCCTGTACAGCAGGCTGCAGGTTTAACCAGGTTTAGCACACAATAGTGCAACTTTTTCCATTGAAAGTTAGCACCCGCCCCCGTCGTTTGTGCGTCACCGGCAATTCATTGCCCGTGTCGCACAAAGTCGTTAAACCCCTGTCACACGTACTTATCTCCCTCACGACGTCGCTGTGGGCGGCGAACATCCTCTTCGTGAAGGATATGACCGAGCTAGGAAACGCACAAGGGAATCTTTGTTGTATTCCAATCTTGTACAATCTAATAAACAGAAGCAAGACGCAGTTCGCCTTTTAACAACGTACAATAACCGCTGCCATGATATTGTGGAAATCTTCAAGAAACATTGGGATATTTTGAAAACAGATTCAACACTGAAGCCCAATATTCCACAATATCCACTTGTCATGGCACGGCGTGCCAGGAATATGAAGGATTACCTTGTGCGTAGCCATTATGGTACTATATCTAACCAACATAGGACAAGTGTGATGGGGTTCTACCCATGTGGATTATGCAAAGCTTGCAGGAATATGTGTAAGGCAAAAACCTTTCGGGGCGCTAAGGACAATAGGGAATATGAAATAAGAATGTTCCTGAATTGTTCCTCTAAAGCCGTAGTATATCAAGCCACCTGCCCATGTGGCCTATTTTATATAGGTATGACAACCCTGGAACTAAAAATCCATGTAGGGGAACAGGTCAGAGATATAAAAAACTCGAAAGAAACATCTAGTAATGAGAAACTCAAGACGATCCCCTGGCATTTTAAGGAGTTCCATAATTCGGATTCTCGACTATTGACCATAAAGGCCATCAATCAGATTAAAACTGATGTGCGTGGTGGGGACATTGGCAGAACCCTTGCGCGCTTGGAAAGTCGATGGATATATAGGCTGGGCACTGTGGCCCCTGAGGGCCTTAATGAAAGCTTCGGGTTTAACGCCTTCCTGTGAACTGATCTCCTGTATTGGTAGAGACGTCTTTTTAATTCTTATTTTTAACAAATTTTCTGTATCTGTTGCTTATGTGTTATATTGTTGGCATATATCTGATACAGGGGAAGATACACCCTGCCTGTTTGCTAATATATACCCTTATCTTTTATTGAGGTTGTCACTACCCAGTCCTATGGATCCTTTGCCTTTTGTAAAAAATACAAGACCGGAGAATTGCATTATGGTAAAATTGAATTACCCATTTCCATCGGGGCATCTATATATATATGTTGCCATCTACTATCAATAATCCAGCTGGAAGGATGTAATAACAGTAATGGAGTGGACTATATGGCCCTTGGAGGAAAGCGGAATATTCTTACAGCTGATGAAGGTAGAAAGTCGGAATGCGGAGGGTGGACCGGTTGCTGTGACCTATTATATAGAATTGGACTTTATCTCCACTTTGATCTCAGTTAGCTTACTTTCTGATTATGATGGATTTATATCCTGGATGAAGAATAATGTATTTGGATTTACCCTGGGTTAGGGTGGCTGACCTCTGTGGGCTGTGCGGTCCCTGTACCTTCCTCGAGCTAATAAATATATGTGGCGTAGAATAATATAATATATGCCCTCTAATACATTATTGAAACTGTAAGGGACATGTCAATGTGCAAGGCCCAAAATGAGGTGTGCAATAAGTGCCCCCAGATAATGATTGTTCGGGGGGAGTTGTGGGAGCGTGTAACCCACGGAGTCAGCCCTCGTCTGAGATGTAGGAATATAATTGTAGAGACTGTGTGATGTGTAATGCACTGTTGACTTTGTCCAGATTTGTGAAGTAATTTAAATAGATGTGACACAATTGTCTTATCAGTCGTTATTGCCCCTTCAATGTATGTAAAATTGCAATGGGTATATGGTGGGACTGGATGGTTTCGATCCCCGGGTAGTAACGTACATGGTGTGTGTATATGGGGTGGATTGTTACCGCTCAGCTATCCATGCTGTGCGCGGCTGGGACCATGCTGGAGGACTCCTTGCTGTGCAGTACGGCTGCTGGGTGGGGGCGGTGCACACGCCCGGCAGTGATGGCATCGCGTTGCCATGTCAGCCGGGCCGGCGCGCTTCCCTCCCCTGGCCGGAAACAGAGTGAGGTCATTTCCGGTTGATCCTCCGGCTGGAACTATGCTACGCCGATAAACGTGGAGGCAAATAGGTAATTAGGCAACACATGTACATAGCCCCCGAGGGGTATATAAAGGTTGGCAGCCACGCAGGGTGTACATCGGCCTCCTGATGAAGCCTTAGGCGGTGAAACGCGTTGAGGCATGGTGGGTGGGACCGCAATCTTTCCAACTCAGGTCTGTACATTAGTGTTTGGTTTTGGCACCACTAAATGATGTATTCACTACCCTGATATGTTTATTACTTCCCTGTGACACCTGTGTGCTCGGCCGGTGGACCACAGGTAATTCATACTGGGAGCTACACACATCTCTACCTAAGAACTTTTTGAGTGAGAGTGTGTTAATACCCCTAAGGGGAGTTGCCCATTTATGGAACTCCACGGGGATAATTATTACCTTTCAGCTCCCTACTGTGGCCCATAGGTGCGATAGCTATCTGATGCTAACCATACTAAAATGTATAAGTGTATGTATATTTGGCCCATAGGCACCTAGTTTGGCCCATCTGGCTGTGCGTGGTCAGGGATCTCTATAGTGAGCAGATAGAAACCTGTGTGCCATTTGGCATTTAGTGATTTTGATAAATACATTGTGAAGTCTTGTGGCTAACTCTGGTAATACAATTAAATTAGTATACTCATATGGATATACCCCCGACCATATTCGCATGGCCATTTGAGAGACTTGACGGTGATATAGCATACATGCATTCACTACAATTCTATACAGACAAGTGATCTCTTTTACTATGTATAGGAGTTGAAAATAATTACTCGTGTATCCCACCTACTCTCTCCCCCCAACTCGTGGGAGTCATAGTTGAAGTTCTCTCCACCCTGTTGTGCCTTTTTGTCTGTCTACATGTTTTATTTGTCTTTATATAAATAAAGTATCATTTTTATGAAAGCTGAGCATCATATATATTCATGGTATGGGGATATAAGTGGTATTATCGTCTGATAGGATGTAGTTCTTATTATATCAGTGCAATATGTGGAATATGTGGTTAGACGTCACACAGCGGCTGCCCAATAGAAGCAGAGGGGCGGAGATGAGCGGGACGTAACATCCCGCCCACCTCCTTCCTTCCTCATTTCCGGCGGGTCGCAGGTAAGTTGTTGTTCGTCGTTCCCGAGGTGTCACATGTAGCGATGTGTGCTACCACGGGAACGATGAACAACCGGCGTGCAGAAGGAGGAACGACATTATGAAAATGAACGAAGTGTCAACGAGCAACGATAAGGTGAGGATTTTTGCTCGTTAACAGTCGTTCGGAGGTGCCACACGGTACGATATCTCTAACGATGCCGGATGTGCGTCACAAATTCCGTGACCCTGACGACATATCGCACGATATATCGTACCGTGTAACGACGCCTTTAGGTCCATTTTACTGGTTAACTTTTTCAAAGCATTTCAAAATTCAATGCATTTGGAAATTTTTTAACTTATCAAGGCATTAAAACATTTAAGGCATCAAACATTTAACTCTTTCAACTGTGGTAACTGGAACAGGTTTGCAGTCTCTGTAGAACTGGGCACAGTTACCTTATTGTGGAGTTGCTGAAAGGTGTGCAGGGCCGGATTCTTCTTCAACGACCCAATCTGGTCGCGGCTCCACATCCAGAGCGTACCAGCCCTGCTCCTCATGGTGCCTGGTATAGGACACCACATTGCCCACTTTCAGGTCCCGTCCAGGCTGACCCCTGGGAAGGTGGGCTCTCACATCTCGGCGAGACACGAACACGCACACACTGAGGCCCAGTTCAGAGATGAACCCCCAACCTTTCTTCTGGTTGAACTTGTCCGCTACTCCCAGGTAGCGGGTCCCACGTGCTTCCCATGTGGCTAGCCAGAGGGTCTGCTTTGCTTGCAGGTCACGAGCCTCCATTTGGGCCCTCCAGGTCTCCCTTTCCTCCTGCTCCTGTGACAATTTTAAGGCCATGGCCTGACACACCTCCTCGGCTTCCAGTGACGGGGCAGCACCCAAGCCAGCTGCCTGGACAATCTGAGGCAAGGAACGGGTCGGGATCCCGGGCAGGGCAGGTTGGCTCACCTCTGGTAGTTTCTCTGCCAGGGCCCTGGTGACGGCAGCTGGTTGAGCCTCCAAGGCGGGATCAACGACATCCTTCTCCTCCATGATGGCAGGCAAGGTCGTCGCACGCGGGGTATCAGGTGTCGCTGCTGTGTCCTCTGCTGATGATGACAGCGGTGTGGCCTGCTCTGGTCTGGCCGCTGGAGCTGGGGTTGCAGCCTGGTCCGTGGCTGGGGCAGGCAGCAGGTCATTGCTGGTGGTCGGCTCTAGCTGGTGCTCTCCAGTGGTGCGGCACTCTCGCTCCACCACCACCCCAAGCGGCATCAGCAAAGGTTCTGGGTGGCCACCTCCCGGACTGGCACTGGTCGCGCGGCCCGGCTTTCATGGGCCTGCACCGCCACAGCTAAGTTCCGCAGCTCCGCACGCCACTCCATCATTTGCTGTGACTGCACCGGCGTCCGGACGCAGAACTGGGTTAGTTCCCAGTCCAGCCAGGTGGCAGTGCCTGGCTCCAGGTCGCCAGACTCTTGCTCTCCTGGGGAAGACATCCCTCCCCTCCGGCATCCAGAAACTTCTTTTTTGCAGAGGTCAAGAGTCTCTGCCTTGCGCCATCCACTTACATCCTGGACACTCCCAAGGGGCGGGGAGTTCAGGTTTCACGCCCTTTTACTGATGGTGCAGCATTTTTACAGTCCAGAAAATGGTGGCAAGTTCAAATTTGGGCAGTAAAGTCCAAAAAGGCGTGCTGTCACACGTTTTGGCGGGTCTAGTCTGAATCCTGCCAGCTACGCCAGTTTTTAAAAGCTGTCGCGCCCCGGGGCAGCCGAGCTGCTCGGATCCGGGCGATCCATGGCACAAAGGGTCCCGTACCCGGGGGCACCGTCGAATAGTTTTAAATGAAAAATAAAAATAAAATAAAATTCCAACTACGCCATTCGCGGTTTGTGGCCAGGGATGATAGGGCCGTCGCTGCAGGTTCCCACTGGGGATGATGGATGGGGGCAGCGGGGATGGTGGAGCCCTCAACGAGCAGGGCTTTTCCCCAGGTAGAGCAAGGGTTAACGTGGAGGCACGCGACAATGAAGCAGTCCAGACAGGGAGAGCAATTTGATGGTGTTTACTCACTGGTTCGATGACCTGAGACGTACTGGATTCCAGGTGCGCCCTTGTCCTGATGGCTGTGCCTGCCAAACTGGTGCCACTCTCCACCTGTGCACTCCTGTGTATGTGGGTCCTCCATAGCGTGGAGCACTTGGAGGTCCTCTTGGCATCTGGGGCCTGCCGCAAGCAGCTTGGACTATTT
Source organism: Anomaloglossus baeobatrachus (assembly GCF_048569485.1). Classification (NCBI taxonomy): domain Eukaryota; kingdom Metazoa; phylum Chordata; class Amphibia; order Anura; family Aromobatidae; genus Anomaloglossus; species Anomaloglossus baeobatrachus. Next base: position 443,801,817 of record NC_134353.1, on the reverse strand, counting down.
AAGGGAATATGTCCCGGTCCCCACTTTGCTGCTGATGCCTCAGACATTAAAGGGTGGCAGATGAGTCCTGGAAACCCACCCGCCTGGCAAAGTTAACAGAGGGTTTGAAGTCCGTGTCTGTTCTGGGGATCTGCAGCCCTGCGTGCAAAGTACTGTGAGCTTTGGATGTCCACCCCACAGGGTCCCTCTGTCCTTGGGGCTTGCTCTCTCACTCCACAGCTACTTTTCCTCCTCTGAGTGGCTGTTCTTACAACTCAGGTATTTGCAGTGTCTTATCCTTCTTTCTATGTGTCTGAAGAGTCTCTGGTCTATCTTGACACCCTTCCTCTTTCCCTTCCTACTGCAGACTGCTCACTCCAACCTTCTACTTCCTCCTCCTAAACTCAACTCATTGTCTTACTGTCTACCCACACTCCCCAGGTCACTATCTCCTCGCCCAGGTCTGGTCTCTTCCTCCCAGTTGGCTGCCTGTTATCTAACAGTGCCCAGCCCTGTCATCTGGCTAGGTGAGGCTCCCAGCTGGGTACAGCGAGTGTAAATGTTCTGGTGTGCTAGTAGTGGCTGGCACAGTTATGTTGGACTTAGGCTGTTACCTTACTTGTTACCTTATTTTTCGTGACACCTGGTTACCGCAGGGGCATCACATATATAAATATATTCAATGTTAGTGTGTGTATCAATTTTTCTGATATAGGGTCCCTATCAGTATGTGTGTGGAATCATATTAGTGAATCAATATTTTTTTTGCTGATCCACAGATCCAGAGCTGCCTTTATTTACTGCTCTATTCTTTGCAGACAGACTGCAGCATTAATGTCATGAATAAAGCTCATATGACTGATGCAGCCAGTCACTAAGCTCAACAGTAATTAGCTCAAAGAGACTAGTGATTGGGTGCAGAGTAGAGATGAGCGAACCGGTCGTGGTTCGGTTCGAGTTTGGTTCGTCAAACGGAGGTCTCGTTCGAGTTCAGTTTATCGAACGTTCGACGAACCGAACTCGAACCGCATAGGAAAAAATGGCAGGCAATCACAAACACATAAAAACACCTAGAAAACACCCTCAAAGGTGTCCAAAAGGTGACAAACAACTCACAACACAACACAAACACATGGGAAAGTGACAAGGACATATACTCATGCGAAAACAAAAGAGCTGGACAAGGAAAAAGAGGAGGAGACACAGATATAGGCATGGCACGCCCTTCTAAAATCATGTAAAACACCGCAAGGTGACTCCAAGTGGAGTCTCCCTTTTTTCCAAAAATTGGGCCACACACACACCCACCCCTTCAGTGGCAGTACTTGTGCCCCAGTTGTACACTTCACAGCTAGATTTGCATCAAGCACATTCAAAAATACGCCATACTTAATCGTTCCCAGGATGACACCGGGGTATGTAGCAAAGTCTTTGCTGAACCATGACTTGTTCATCTTGGCTCCTTTTAAAAAACACAGCAAGCAAGGGTTACTCCAAGCGGAGTCTCCCTTTTTTCCAAACATTGGGCCCCACACACACCCACCCCTTCAGTGGCAGCACTTGTGCCACAGTTGTACACTTCACAGCTAGAGTTGCATCAAGCACATTCAAAAATACGCCATTCTTAACCGTCCCCAGGATGACACCGGGGTAGGTAGCAAAGTCTTATCTGATCCCAGCTCTGTTCATCTTGGCTCCTTTTTAAAAACAATATAAGCAAGGGTTACTCCAAGCGGAGTGTCCCTTTTTTCCAAAAATTGGGCCCCACAGACACCCCATCAGTGGCAGCATTTGTGCCCTAGTTGCAAACAGGATGTTTTGATTTGCATCAAGCACATTCAAAAATACGCCATCCTTAACCGTCCCCAGGATGACACCGGGGTAGGTAGCTAAGTCTTTCCTGATCCCAGCTCTGTTCATCTTGGCTCCTTTTTAAAAACACTGTAAGCAAGGGTTACTCCAAGTGGAGTCTCCCTTTTTCCCAAAAATTGGGCCCCACACACACCCACCCCTTCAGTGGCAGCAGATGTGCCCCAGTTGTACACTTCACAGCTAGATATGCATCAAGCACATTCAAAAATACACCATACTTAACCGTTCCCAGGATGACCCCGGGGTAGGTAGCAAAGTCTTTGCTGAACCATGACTTGTTCATCTTGGCTCCTTTTAAAAAACACAGCAAGCAAGGGTTACTCCAAGCGGAGTCTCCCTTTTTTCCAAAAATTGGGCCCCACACACACCCACCCCTTCAGTGGCAGCACTTGTGCCCCAGTTGTACACTTCACAGCTAGATTTGCATCAAGCACATTCAAAAATACGCCATTCTTAACCGTCCCCAGGATGACACCGGGGTAGGTAGCAAAGTCTTTCCTGATCCCAGCTCTGTTCATCTTGGCTCCTTTTTAAAAACACTGTAAGCAAGGGTTAATCCAAGCGGAGTCTCCCTTTTTTCCAAAAATTGGGCCCCACAGACACCCCATCAGTGGCAGCACTTGTGCCCTAGTTGCAAACAGGATGTTTTGATTTGCATCAAGCACATTCAAAAATACGCCATCCTTAACCGTCCCCAGGATGACACCGGGGTAGGTAGCTAAGTCTTTCCTGATCCCAGCTCTGTTCATCTTGGCTCCTTTTTAAAAACACTGTAAGCAAGGGTTACTCCAAGCGGAGTCTCCCTTTTTTCCAAAAATTGGGCCCCACACACAACCACCCCTTCAGTGGCAGCAGTTGTGCCCCAGTTGTACACTTCACAGCTAGATTTGCATCAAGCACATTCAAAAATACGCCATTCTTAACCGTCCCCAGAATGACACCGGGGTAGGTAGCAAAGTCTTTGCTGAACCATGACTTGTTCATCTTGGCTACTTTTAAAAAACACAGCAAGCAAGGGTTACTCCAAGCGGAGTCTCCCTTTTTTCCAAAAATTGGGCCCCACACACACCCACCCCTTCGGTGGCAGCAGTTGTGCCCCAGTTGTACACTTCACAGTTAGATTTGCATCAAGCACATTCAAAAATACGCCATTCTTAACCGTCCCCAGGATGACACCGGGGAATGTAGCAAAGTCTTTGCTGAACCATGACTTGTTCATCTTGGCTCCTTTTTAAAAACACTGTAAGCAAGGGTTACTCCAAGCGGAGTCTCCCTTTTTTCCAAAAATTGGGCCCCACAGACACCCCATCAGTGGCAGCACTTGTGCCCTAGTTGCAAACAGGATGTTTTGATTTGCATCAAGCACATTCAAAAATACGCCATCCTTAACCGTCCCCAAAATGACACCGGGGTAGGTAGCTAAGTCTTTCCTGATCCCAGCTCTGTTCATCTTGGCTCCTTTTTAAAAACACTGTAAGCAAGGGTTACTCCAAGTGGAGTCTCCCTTTTTCCAAATATTGGGCCCCACAGACACCCTCCCCATCAGTGGCAGCAGATGTGCCCCAGTTGTACACTTCACAGCTAGATTTGCATCAAGCACATTCAAAAATACGCCATTCTTAACCGTCCCCAGGATGACACCGGAGTAGGTAGCAAAGTCTTTGCTGAACCATGACTTGTTCATCTTGGCTCCTTTTTAAAAACACGGCAAGCAAGGGTTACTCCAAGCGGAGTCTCCCTTTTTTCCAAAAATTGGGCCCCACACACACCCACCCCTTCAGTGGCAGCAGTTGTGCCCCAGTTGTACACTTCACAGCTAGATTTGCATCAAGCACATTCAAAAATACGCCATTCTTAACCGTCCCCAGGATGACACCAGGGTAGGTAGCAAAGTCTTTGCTGAACCATGACTTGTTCATCTTGGCTCCTATTTAAAAAAATGGCAAGCAAGGGTTACTCCAAGCGGAGTCTCCCTTTTTTCCAAAAATTGGGCCCCACACACACCCACGCCTTCAGTGGCACCGGTTGTGCCCCAGTTGTACACTTCACAGCTAGATTTGCATCAAGCACATTCAAAAATACGCCATTCTTAACCGTCCCCAGGATGACACCGGAGTAGGTAGCAAAGTCTTTGCTGAACCATGACTTGTTCATCTTGGCTCCTTTTTAAAAACACGGCAAGCAAGGGCTACTTCAAGTGGAGTCTCCCTTTTTTCCAAAAATTGTGCCCCACACACACCCACCCCTTCAGTGGCAGCAGTTGTGCCCCAGTTGTACACTTCACAGCTAGATTTGCATCAAGCACATTCAAAAATACGCCATTCTTAACCGTCCCCAGGATGACACCAGGGTAGGTAGCAAAGTCTTTGCTGAACCATGACTTGTTCATCTTGGCTCCTTTTTAAAAACACGGCAAGCAAGGGTTACTCCAAGCGGAGTCTCCCTTTTTTCCAAAAATTGGGCCCCACACACACCCACCCCTTCAGTGGCAGCAGTTGTGCCCCAGTTGTACACTTCACAGCTAGATTTGCATCAAGCACATTAAAAAATACGCCATTCTTAACCGTCCCCAGGATGACACCGAGGTAGGTAGCAAAGTCTTTGCTGAACCATGACTTGTTCATCTTGGCTCCTTTTTAAAAACACGGCAAGCAAGGGTTACTCCAAGCGGAGTCTCCCTTTTTTCCAAAAATTGGGCCACACAGACACTAACCCCTTCAGTGGCAGCAGTTGTGCCCCAGTTGTACACTTCACAGCTAGATTTGCATCAAGCACATTCAAAAATACGCCAACCTTAACCGTCCCCAGGATGACACCGGGGAAGGTAGCTAAGTCTTTCCTGATCCCAGCTCTGTTCATCTTGGCTCCTTTTTAAAAACACTGTAAGCAAGGGTTACTCCAAGCGGAGTCTCCCTTTTTTCCAAAAATTGGGCCCCACACACACCCACCCCTTCAGTAGCAGCAGTTGTGCCCCAGTTGTACACTTCACAGCTAGATTTGCATAAAGCACATTCAAAAATACACCATTCTTAACCGTCCCCAGGATGACACCGGCGTAGGTAGCAAAGTCTTTGCTGAACCATGACTTGTTCATCTTGGCTCCTTTTTAAAAACACGGCAAGCAAGGGTTACTCCAAGCGGAGTCTCCCTTTTTTCCAAAAATTGGGCCCCACACACACCCACCCCTTCAGTGGCAGCAGTTGTGCCCCAGTTGTACATTTCACAGCTAAATTTGCATCAAGCACATTCCAAAATACGCCATTCTTAACCGTCCCCAGGATGACACCGGGGTAGGTAGCAAAGTCTTTGCTGAACCATGACTTGTTCATCTTGGCTCCTTTTAAAAAACACAGCAAGCAAGGGTTACTCCAAGCGGAGTCTCCAATTTTTCCAAAAATTGGGCCACACAGACACTAACCCCTTCAGTGGCAGCACTTGTGCCCCAGTTGTACACTTCACAGCTAGATTTGCATCAAGCACATTCAAAAATACGCCATCCTTAACCGTTCCCAGGATGACACCGGGGTAGGTAGCAAAGTCTTTGCTGAACCATGACTTGTTCATCTTGGCTCCTTTTAAAAAACACAGCAAGCAAGGGTTACTCCAAGCGGAGTCTCCCTTTCTTCCAAAAATTGGGCCACACAGACACCCCATCAGTGGCAGCACTTGTGCCCTAGTTGCAAACAGGATGTTTTGATTTGCATCAAGCACATTCCAAATCCACAAGCATTTACTCTCCCCAGGATGACACAGGGGTAGTAAATTCCTTGTGGATCCATGACTTGTTCATTTTGATGAACGTTAGTCTGTCCACATTGTCACTGGACAGACGCGTGCGCTTATCTGTCAGCACACACCCAGCAGCACTGAAGACACATTCAGAGACAACGCTGGCCGCGGGACACGACAAAATCTCCAAGGCGTAACTGGAGAGCTCTGGCCATTTTTCAAGATTTGAAGCCCAAAATGAGCAAGGCTCCATTTGCAAAGTCATGGCATCAATGTTCATTTGGAGATACTCCTGTATCATCCTCTCCAGCCGTTGACTATGTGTCAGACTTGTTGTCTCTGGTGGCTTTGCAAAGGACGGTCTAAAAAAATTATGAAAAGATTCCATAAAATTGCTGTTACCAGCACTAGATACGGTGCTACTGGTATGGGTAGACTGTTAAAGATGACGAGACCGTCCCATGTTTGTCAAGTTACAACTGGGAGATTCATTCCCTGCACCTGCATGGTTGTTTATTGGAAAAGCCGAGCTAAGATCGAGTAACAGCCTCTGCTGATACTCCTGCATACGTGCGTCCCTTTCTATGGCTGGAATTATGTCACAAAATTTGGACTTGTACCGGGGATCTAGTAGTGTGGCAAGCCAGTAGTCATCATCACTTCTAATTTTGACAATACGAGGGTCATGTTGGAGGCAGTGTAGCAAGAAGGTGCTCATGTGTCTTGCGCAGCCATGCGGACCAAGTCCACGCTGTGTTTGTGGCATAGAGGTGCTAACCGTTCTTTCTTCCTCTGACATCTCCCCCCAACCTCTTTCAACAGAAATTTGACCAAGGTCTCCCTCATCCGCTGAGTCTTCCATGTCCATGGACAGTTCGTCCTCCATTTCTTCATGTTCTCTTGCACCTTCCTCAACATTTCGCCTGCTACCATGCGCCCTTGTTGATCCCTGTCCCCCATGGTCCCATGCCTGCCGCGTTGGTGATGATGAACGTCTGGACCTTGGTGATGTTGTTGTGTCTTGCGCATATGAATCCTCCTGTAGTTCCTCCCCTTCCTGTTGTCTCACCCCCTGACTCCGAATAGTGTTTAGCGTGTGCTCCAGCATGTAATTGACTGGAATTGTCATGCTGATAATGGCATTGTCAGCGCTAAACATATTCGTCGCCATGTCGAAACTATGCAGAAGGGTGCATAGGTCCTTGATCTGAGACCACTCTATCAGGGTGATCTGCCCCACCTCTGCATCTCGATGGCCCAGGCTATACGTCATGACGTATTGCACCAGGGCTCGGCGGTGCTGCCACAGTTGCTGTAACATGTGGAGAGTCGAATTCCAGCGTGTCGGCACATTGCATTTCAGGTGATGAACCGGCAGGCCGAAAGACTTCTGGAGCGATGCAAGTCGCTCAGCTGCGGCGGTTGAACGGCGGAAGTGAGCAGACAGTTTTCATGCCCTGGTCATAAGGCCATCTAGGCCGGGATAGTGTGTTAAAAATTGCTGGACAACAAGGTTCAACACGTGAGCCATACAAGGCACGTGTGTCACCTTGCCCAGGCGAAGGGCCGCACCCAAGTTTGCAGCATTGTCGCACACGGCCTTACCAGGCTGCAGGTTGAGTGGAGACAACCATTTATTAAACTCAGTCTCCAGAGCTGCCCACAACTCAGCCGCTGTGTGACTCCTATTTCAAAGACATGTCAAGCTAAAGACCGCCTGATGCCGTTGCGCTCTGCTGCCAGCATAGTAATGAGGGGTGCGTGATTCCTTCTGCGCAGTGCGAACGCTGGTGGCCTGACCAGGCAGGCTGGGGGCGGAGGTGGAGAACCCAGATGAGGTGGAGGAGGCAGAAGCAGTGGCGGAACTTGGACAGACAGAGGATTGACACACAAGTCGTGTGGACGGCAAGACTTGTGCAGCAGACCCTTCACCATCTATCACCATAGTTACCCAGTGCCCATTCAGCGACATGTAACGTCCCTGTCCATGCTTACTGGTCCAAGTATCGGTGGTGAAATGCACCCGTTGACACACAGAGTTTCTCAAGGAAGCGGTGATGTTGTGTGCGACATGCTGGTGTAGCGCCGGCACACCTTTCTTAGAGAAGTAGTGGCGACTGGGCATCTGGTACTGGGGCACAGCGACAGACATAAGGTCTCTAAAATCCTGTGTGTCCACCAGGCGGAAAGGCAGCATTTCGGTAGCCAAGAGCTTACAGAGGGATAAAGTCAACCTCTTAGCTTTGTCATGGGTCGCAGGAAATGGCCTTTTATTTGTCCACATCTGAGGGACAGAGATCTGGCTGCTGTGTGTAGACGGTGTTGAGTAGGGTGTCCCTGGAAAAATGCAGCTTTGTGAGGAAAGTGCAGGCGTAGACATGATGTCGCCTTCATCCAACGTTGGTGCTATCGATGTCTGAGAGAGCTGTACACACGTGCTTGTTTCCCCTTCCAAACCAACTGACGACCTACCAAGCAAACTGCCTGTTGCGGTTACAGTGGTGGAAGTTGTGCGTGGAAAACCAGGTGTGACAGCTGTCCCCACAGTCCTAGAAGATGAAGAGCGCGCGGATGCACTAGAAGGGGCAGGCGGTGGATGGTTCGCTCCGCTAGGCCGCATTGCAGCACGGTGAGCTTCCCACCAGGACATATGATATTTATTCATGTGACGATTCATGGAAGAAGTTGTCAAACTGCTGAGGTTTTGCCCTCTACTAACAGAATCATGACAAATTTTACAGATCACATAATTTGGGCGATCTTTGGCTATGTCAAAAAAGGACCAGGCTAGGCAAGGCTTAGAGGGCATGCAACCTGCTGATCCACCCCGACTAGTGCTCAGAGGCACAGTGGTGGCTGAGGATGCAGTTGTAGACGTGCTACCAGTACTCCTACTCTGTCCAGGAAGGCGCAAGGTAACTTCGTCGTCAGTTGCATCCTCCTCCACCGTCTCTGTTGACCTCCTCGAGGGCCTGACTGTGGGTTGACAGTAGGTGGGATCTAGAACTTCCTCATCAATTGTTGTGCACTCCCCTCACCCTAAGACCGAGCCTCTTCTTGCCCTGACCGAATATTTAAGTTGTCATCCCAATCTGGTATCTGTGTCTCATCGTCATCAGTATGTTCCTCATTGTCTATAACAACAGGTGTTACAGTTTGTGAAAAAGGGTCAACATTATGCTCAGAAACTTGGTCCTCACGGCCTGAATCAGAGTCACAAAGGTTCTGGGCATCACTGCAGACCATTTCCTGGCCTGTACTCACTGTACCTTGGGAGCAGACCTCTGATTCCCAGGCTATAGTGTGACTGAACAGCTCTGCAGACTCAGCCATCTCAGTTCCACCTTACTGTGCAGGGCGGATGGAGACTTCAGAGATGGGAGAAAGCAAGTGTGATTGGGATGACAACTCAGAGGACTGGTGTTTTTTGGATGCGGTAGTTGAGGTGGCGGAGAGGGCACTTGTTGGACCACTTGAGATCCATTCAAGCATTTTCCTTTTTTGGCCATCATCTACCTTTGTTCCAGTTGTTCGTGTCCGTAAGAAAGGGAGCACATCGGATTGTCCACGGTAAGTAGTAGACATCTTACTTTTGCTGGAAGATGGTCTATCTTCAGCAGATGTTAATGGAGCTTTGCCACCTTCCCCACCGACAAACCCTTTTTTTCCTTTTCCAACACGCCTCTTCCCCTTTCCACCAGCATCTGTCATTTTGCCACTCATTTTGATTGCGACAGGATTGTGCACTTAAAATGTGGTAGTAAAAATTAAGAGGTGGTGTAGATTTCAGCGGTGGTCTAGCTTTATTAACAGCAGAATAAACAACAATAATTATCCCTGACAATGCAACTACGGCCCTTAAACTGGCAGCAGTGTGCAATGCAGGTAGACGTGCTGCAAATATCTTTGCACTAGTGGGACAATACAGAAGTCCAACAGCCACTTTTATGATGCCACTAAGTTCACTCAGTGTTTGCTAGTATAATGGCTTAGTAACAATGAGTTTGAGTGTGCAATGCAGGCAGACGTGCTGCAAATATCTTTGCACTAGTGGGACAATACAGAAGTCCAACAGCCACTTTTATGATGCCACTAAGTTCACTCAGTGTTTGCTAGTATAATGGCTTAGTAACAATGAGTTTGAGTGTGCAATGCAGGCAGACGTGCTGCAAATATCTTTGCACTAGTGGGACAATACAGAAGTCCAACAGCCACTTTTATGATGCCACTAAGTTCACTCAGTGTTTGCTAGTATAATGGCTTAGTAACAATGAGTTTGAGTGTGCAATGCAGGCAGACGTGCTGCAAATATCTTTGCACTAGTGGGACAATACAGAAGTCCAACAGCCACTTTTATGATGCCATTAAGTTCACTCAGTGTTTGCTAGTATAATGGCTTAGTAACAATGAGTTTGAGTGTGCAATGCAGGCAGACGTGCTGCAAATATCTTTGCACTAGTGGGATAATACAGAAGTCCAACAGCCACTTTTATGATGCCACTAAGTTTACTCAGTGTTTGCTAGTATAATAGCTTAGTAACAATGAGTTTGAGTGTGCAATGCAGGCAGACGTGCTGCAAATATCTTTGCACTAGTGGGACAATACAGAAGTCCAACAGCCACTTTTATGATGCCACTAAGTTCACTCAGTGTTTGCTAGTATAATGGCTTAGTAACAATGAGTTTGAGTGTGCAATGCAGGCAGACGTGCTGCAAATATCTTTGCACTAGTGGGACAATACAGAAGTCCAACAGCCACTTTTATGATGCCACTAAGTTCACTCAGTGTTTGCTAGTATAATGGCTTAGTAACAATGAGTTTGAGTGTGCAATGCAGGCAGACGTGCTGCAAATATCTTTGCACTAGTGGGACAATACAGAAGTCCAACAGCCACTTTTATGATGCCACTAAGTTCACTCAGTGTTTGCTAGTATAATGGCTTAGTAACAATGAGTTTGAGTGTGCAATGCAGGTAGACGTGCTGCAAATATCTTTTCACTAGTGGGACAATACAGAAGTCCAACAGCCACTTTTATGATGCCACTAAGTTCACTCAGTGTTTGCTAGTATAATGGCTTAGTAACAATGAGTTTGAGTGTGCAATGCAGGCAGACGTGCTGCAAATATCTTTGCACTAGTGGGGCAATACAGAAGTCCAACAGCCACTTTTATGATGCCACTAAGTTTACTCAGTGTTTGCTAGTATAATGGCTTAGTAACAATGAGTTTGAGTGTGCAATGCAGGCAGACGTGCTGCAAATATCTTTGCACTAGTGGGACACTAATGGAAGTCCAACAGCCACTTTTATGATGCCACTAAGTTCACTCAGTGTTTGCTAGTATAATGGCTTAGTAACAATGAGTTTGAGTGTGCAATGCAGGCAGACGTGCTGCAAATATCTTTGCACTAGTGGGACAATACAGAAGTCCAACAGCCACTTTTATAATGCCACTAAGTTCACTCAGTGTTTGCTAGTATAATGGCTTAGTAACAATGAGTTTGAGTGTGCAATGCAGGCAGACGTGCTGCAAATATCTTTGCACTAGTGGGACAATACAGAAGTCCAACAGCCACTTTTATGATGCCACTAAGTTCACTCAGTGTTTGCTAGTATAATGGCTTAGTAACAATGAGTTTGAGTGTGCAATGCAGGCAGACGCGCTGCAAATATCTTTGCACTAGTGGGACAATACAGAAGTCCAACAGCCACTTTTATGATGCCACTAAGTTCACTCAGTGTTTGCTAGTATAATGGCTTAGTAACAATGAGTTTGAGTGTGCAATGCAGGCAGACGTGCTGCAAATATCTTTGCACTAGTGGGACAATACAGAAGTCCAACAGCCACTTTTATGATGCCACTAAGTTCACTCAGTGTTTGCTAGTATAATGGCTTAGTAACAATGAGTTTGAGTGTGCAATGCAGGCAGACGTGCTGCAAATATCTTTGCACTAGTGGGACAATACAGAAGTCCAACAGCCACTTTTATGATGCCACTAAGTTTACTCAGTGTTTGCTAGTATAATGGCTTAGTAACAATGAGTTTGAGTGTGCAATGCAGGCAGACGTGCTGCAAATATCTTTGCACTAGTGGGACACTAATGGAAGTCCAACAGCCACTTTTATAATGCCACTATGTTCACTCAGTGTTTGCTAGTATAATGGCTTAGTAACAATGAGTTTGAGTGTGCAATGCAGGCAGACGTGCTGCAAATATCTTTGCACTAGTGGGACACTAATGGAAGTCCAACAGCCACTTTTATGATGCCACTAAGTTCACTCAGTGTTTGCTAGTATAATGGCTTAGTAACAATGAGTTTGAGTGTGCAATGCAGGCAGACGTGCTGCAAATATCTTTGCACTAGTGGGACAATACAGAAGTCCAACAGCCACTTTTATAATGCCACTAAGTTCACTCAGTGTTTGCTAGTATAATGGCTTAGTAACAATGAGTTTGAGTGTGCAATGCAGGCAGACGTGCTGCAAATATCTTTGCACTAGTGGGACAATACAGAAGTCCAACAGCCACTTTTATGATGCCACTAAGTTCACTCAGTGTTTGCTAGTATAATGGCTTAGTAACAATGAGTTTGAGTGTGCAATGCAGGCAGACGTGCTGCAAATATCTTTGCACTAGTGGGACAATACAGAAGTCCAACAGCCACTTTTATGATGCCACTAAGTTCACTCAGTGTTTGCTAGTATAATGGCTTAGTAACAATGAGTTTGAGTGTGCAATGCAGGCAGACGTGCTGCAAATATCTTTGCACTAGTGGGACAATACAGAAGTCCAACAGCCACTTTTATGATGCCACTAAGTTCACTCAGTGTTTGCTAGTATAATGGCTTAGTAACAATGAGTTTGAGTGTGCAATGCAGGCAGACGTGCTGCAAATATCTTTGCACTAGTGGGACAATACAGAAGTCCAACAGCCACTTTTATGATGCCACTAAGTTCACTCAGTGTTTGCTAGTATAATGGCTTAGTAACAATGAGTTTGAGTGTGCAATGCAGGCAGACGTGCTGCAAATATCTTTGCACTAGTGGGACAATACAGAAGTCCAACAGCCACTTTTATGATGCCACTAAGTTCACTCAGTGTTTGCTAGTATAATGGCTTAGTAACAATGAGTTTGAGTGTGCAATGCAGGTAGACGTGCTGCAAATATCTTTGCACTAGTGGGACAATACAGAAGTCCAACAGCCACTTTTATGATGCCACTAAGTTCACTCAGTGTTTGCTAGTATAATGGCTTAGTAACAATGAGATTGAGTGTGCAATGCAGGCAGACGTGCTGCAAATATCTTTGCAATAGTGGGACAATACAGAAGTCCAACAGCAACGTTTAGCATGCCACTAAGTTCACTCAGTGTTTGCTAGTATAATGGCTTAGTAACAATGAGTTTGAGTGTGCAATGCAGGCAGACGTGCTGCAAATATCTTTGCACTAGTGGGACAATACAGAAGTCCAACAGCCACGTTTAGGATGCCACTAAGTTCACTCAATATTTGCTAGTATAATGGCTTATTAACAATGAGTTTGAGTGTGCAAAGGGCAGGAGGGTACAGTGGCAGGGTTGTGGGTCTCTGGGTAGAGGAAAGGAAGCCTGCCTTTCTATCCCTCCTAATGGGGAAATTCAGCGAGGAAATCCCTGACCTTAGCTACACAGACGCTGTCATCTTTTGTAGCTGTTAAACTCTGTTTTCACGGACCTGTCACCTATGGCTCTGACCCTGCCGGTATTAGCCCTTAAAAGGACTGATAGAAAGTGCTATCCCTATTCTGTACAGCGCTGTGTATAGAGCGTACACAGCAGTATCGGAGATAGGCGCTGCGCCAGCGGTGACTGACTCCAAGGACGCAGAAGAGATAATGGCGTCCGGACGGGCAGATACTCATTTTTATAATGCAGGGACATGTGACATGGACATCCTATCACACATGCCATTGCTTCTCTGGCTAAAAGTACACTTAGCTGTGTGTGTGTCTGGCTGACATGCTGGCCCGCCCCACTACACGCGCGCGCTTAGGGAAGGAAGACAAGGAAAAAAAAAAAAATGGCGATCGCCACTATCCATACAGCAGTGATCTGAATGCGCTGTTCCCGCACACTATACAATGAAATTTCATAATAGTGTGAGTCACAGAGTGACTTACACTATTACAGCGGAAAGCCAGCTAGTAATTAGCTGGTCTTTTTGCTGCTAGAACCGTTCTCGAACGTATCTAGAACTATCGAGCTTTAGCAAAAAGTTCGAGTTCTAGTTCTATCTAGAACAGCCCCCAAAATCACTCGAGCCGCGAACTGGAGAACCTCGAACCGCGAACCGCGCTCAACTCTAGTGCAGAGCTCATGTAAGCTATGATTTCAACAATGTAGCCTGTCAACAAACACAAGAGCATTAAGTAATATATGTGGTTTTATTGTTGTTGGCACCCAAAATCTGTATCATGCCATTTTCTCAATGTATTTATTAATTATCTATTCTATTTGCTGATGTTGCAATGTTCATGTATGCCACATAAATAATTAGAATTAGGTTTTTTTTACTCATTTATTCAGTGACATCCATCAACATAAATATCATTAACATGTGGATATTACTCAATGGTGCCTTCAAAAGGTTTTAGGCTCAACCACCATTCTCATACGTGTTTGTAATGTTAGATAATATCTCTTATATTTATACTTCACTGTACATTTTCTTTGATTTATCGGTCTTCTATCTAAGCAGTGCTTTTTGGAAAGTTTACCTTGTCGGGTGTACAATTTTTGTTCTTAAATTAAATATTAAGAAATTAATCATCACAGCATTTTGGACCAGTTTGGAGTTCTTTTGGAATACTTGAGAATCTTTTCCCATAAACTTGCATTTGTGGTGTCGCGGGCGGAGGAGGGGACGCTGCGCTCACCCACTGCTCGGGTCCGGCTGCTGCTGCTGCTCGGTGGTGGCTCGAGCGGTGGGCCGGATCCCGGGGACTCGAGCGGCGTTCCTCGCCCGTGAGTGAAAGGGGGTGGTTTGGTTTTAGGGATATTGTCCGTGACGCCACCCACGGTTGTGGTGAGATTGGTGACACCACCGCTGCTCTGGACGGGGATCCCGGGAGCGATGACGGGGAGCAGCTTGGATATTGGTTCTCCCCTCCGTCGGTAGGGGGTTGGTTGTCCCGGGGCCCGGTGAGGGGGTAGGGATGTATGGCAGGCGGGTTACGGGGCCTGGTGAGGTGCAGGGTCGCAGGGGCAGCCAATGACGAATGCAAAGTCTCCAGTAAAACAAACGGCTGGATGGACGGGTCCCACAGACGGCTGCGGTGTTTCTCCTCCCGGCAGGTTGATGGTGACTGCCTTTCCCTGCACCTGTGTTGTGTTACGGTTCCAATGGCTTCCCACTGGTAACCCGCTCCCCAGCTTGGATGGAGGCTGAGGGAGCCCCTTTTGCCCGCAGGCTCTGGCCCTGGGAACTGTAGCCTTGGCGGTGACTGTGTTTCCCTCTACGGTTTGAGCGGTTGCCTTCAATCAAGTCTTGACTGCTGGGAAACCCCAGAGGTTCCCTTCGCTAACGGATTTGACAAATTTAACGGCGACTCCTAGCCTTGTTGGGGTCCGTAAGCCCTGCCGGATGGTGCTGGCTTCTCTTTACTCTCCGATCCGGTACCGCCTGGCCACCGCCCATCCACGGTCCATACGGTTTGCTCCAATTAGCCTCTCCTGCAGACGATCACCACCGTCTGCCAACCTTGCTGTTCCGTCTGGGCCACACACCCGGACCGCCTTCAGACTGCTCCTCTACCACTTTACTTCCTCTCACTTCCACTTCCAACTCTATCTGCTCTCTCCTTTTCCCGCCTCCAGGACTGTGATCTCCTCGGTGGGCGGGACCAACCACCTGGCCCACCCCCTGGTGTGGACATCAGCACTTGGAGGAAGGCAACAAGGATTTTGTGTTTGGCTTCGGTGTGCCTAACCGGGGTGTGGGGTGTGTTGGTGTAGTTCTGTGATGACCTGGCTTGTCCAGGGCGCCACAGTGGCATTCCTCTGAAGCAGTGGAAAAGGTACCATCACCAGGCAGAGTTCAATTACGGTACAGGAGGCAAGAGTGCAGAAACAAGGGAACCACTTTATTAACAGATAGGAAATATATGTGTATATCGAGGATGAAGTATAATTTGGCCACGGTATAGTTAACAAATACTGCAGATTCTAGCTGAGCCGCACTAAAACTGTGTCACCCCAACTATTATAAGTATCAATACAACAGTAGACTTTACAAAGAGAGTATACTTATGACTACACTGCGCTAACAACCTAACTGGCCTCTGCTAAACGGTTAGTGCGACTATTGCGCTTTAAGTAATGATGCAAACGCTAAACCCTATCGGGTGTGCACACCGGTAATGAACTCACAGTACTGTTGAGCGGGAACAAGTCCACCGCCGGGAGCTAGATGCTGAGATCTTCGGATGGTCCGTCAGTGCACACTTCTTTCCAGGATAGGTGGGAACCTCTCTTCTCCCACAGATCTGGGGTTCTTTGAATTTTCCAGATGGTGTCTTTTCTCATTGCCTGGATCACCAACCTCAGGAGCTCCCCAGTCCGGTACTGGCTCGACGACTACCAGGGCTCTGCCACAAACCAACTCGCAGTCTCTCTCTTGCAGCCTGGAATCCACATTTCTCTCCCAACTGCCGTTCTCAGACACTTCTCAGGCGACACCTTATTCTCTCAGGTGACCCGACTTTCCCTGTTCCCATCCTAAGCTCTCCTCCCGCTTTTTTCCTCTTCCCGCACTTTTTGGGCAGGATTAGTCCAACGACACAGTTCACTGAGGGAGCACTGACTCTGCTGGATAGTCCACAAAACCCAGCACCATCTCTTAAAGTCCAAACAAGCTTATCCATTCATAGAGGTGTAGGGGGGTGTCAGGAGCCCCACAAACCTCCTCGAATATCTGTGTTCTAGTATTGTGAGAATACAGTTGAATATATGTAGGTTACTGGTTATAGAAACAGTCATGTGAATGTCTTGGGCTGTGGTGTAATTTTGCTGTTCAACCACACATGGCACAGTACCCCCCTAGTTCGGTCTAGGGGATGGAGATAAGCCCGATCACCTGGGGTAGAAAATGGAGCAAAAGGAAATTATGGCAGAGTAGTGGGGAAGGAGAGAAAGAAGGAGGCTGTTCAGATAAAGTGGGAGAGAGAGATCAGTTCCTGGGGCAAGAGAAGGGTGCCCCTTAGGAAAGTGGGCTGGCATGACAGATAGGGACGCGAAGCATTGGGCCAAGTCACCATGAATTTAGTGCTAAGGGACTCCTGAAGTGGGGATCAGCCTGGCCATTATCCCAAACCCATAACGGGAACTGCCAGTGCACCTGGAAGCCGTTGGGACTCTGTAGCAGCCGGGTTAAGAGAAGTGATGTGGAAATGTGTGTCCTGTCCTCTGAAGAATTGGTGCCTCTCTTACGGAGAAGAAGTTCTTATGAAACAGTTATATACAGTAAAGTTGACGTTTTGGAAGAAAATCCGGTGTTTGATTTATTGGGACTAGAGCTTACCACGGAGATAAGGGAGCCAAAGCCCCTGAGAGCAGGCACCCCACCATCTCCACCATATACACAAGCCCTGTTTCATGAAGAATATCAGTCGGGGATGCGACTACAACCCGTGGCCTCGGCAGAACCCCTGAGTGACCCTTCAGGGGCGACCCTCCTACATCATGATAATTCTTAAGCATTGCTGTTCTTCTTGTCCCTACAGTTTTTCATTACCAAAACTGATAAAACTGATAAACTGACAGTGTCAGGTGAGGCTATAAGCTCAGGTAACATGTAACACTCAATTTAATCTTAAATGTAGGGTCGCACTGTGGTGCCAGGTGCCTACCAGGGAAATTGAGTCTAGGGGCCCACAGTATAGCTACCATAAAAGTTTTTATTACTTGATCATTTTTGGCTTCTCTCACTAAAATGTGTACCTTTTTAGCAAACTATACAGTGTGCAAAAGAGACCTGTCCTGTGCCTGCATATATCAAAGGATTTCTTGTTCAGCATCTTCTTTATTGTAGTTAATAATGGAATCTATTATTTACAATCAGTAGCAATTTTTCTTAGGCCTAAAACACACTTCGCAAAAAAAACGTACGTGTCTCACGGTCCGTTTTACGGGTCCGTGTTCCGTTTTTTAGGGGCGTTTCTCCGGTACGTATGGCATCCGTGTGATGACGTATGCGAGCCGTGTGTGCGTGTGGAATGTCCGTATTGACATAAAATATGTACGTGTGCTGTCCGTGTGCTGTCCGTTTTTAAAGGCCCGCATTCTTACCCAATTAATGTTGTTAATCATTCATCATGAGATCCTGGTGTTGTTGTTTGCCATCAATTGACCTGATAGATTGGTAACAAGTGTTTCAGATTTTGTGATTAAAAACGGACACGGACGATACGTGCTGAACACGGACATACTCCGTGTGCGGTCCGTGCAGGCACAGACCCATAGACTAAAGCGGGTCCGTGCCTGCGTGCTGCCGGCCAAAAACGGACATGTCATCCGTGTAGAAAAGCGCACACACGTACTTACCACAAGGACACACGTTCCGTGTGATTTTACATGTGTGTGCCATCTACCATTGAATAACATGGGTCTCCGTGTCTCCGGTACGTGCAAATACGTACCGCACACGTACAAAAAGAACGGATGTGTGTTGCGGGTCTCACACACGGACAGTTTTTGTCCTAGGTAAACCACCGAGTCCATCAGCCAAACAACATGCAAAATGAAGCAAAATGCTATCCAGCATCTTCAAATGGAAAAGTTTACTAAAATTAACCCCTTAACGACTGTGGGCAGTAAAGTTATGTCCTAGCGGTCATAGTGTTAATCCCCGCCGGCTGCTGCGGGCAGCCGGGCGGGATCTGCGCACATGTCATCTGATTTGTACAGCTGGCATGTGTGCCTTGCAGGCAAGAGTAGAACCGTTATCCACCTGTTAACCCCTTAAATGGCGCTGTCATAATGTCACAGCACCATTTTAATAGTGATCTCGGTAAAGGCTTACTCACCGCCCAGAACTCCCGTGATGTGATCACGTGGATCTGATGGTTGTCATGGTAGCACAGGGTCATGTGCTGACTTCTGTAGCTCACATGACTCAAGTCCTGTAAACAGCAGCCGAATATTGCAGGTTACAAGAGATGATCATTTCTCCCGATCTGAGCGGTGTTACTCTGATCAGGAGAAAAGAATGAGCGATCAGACTGCTGATCCTTATAGCCTCCTAGGGAACTAGTAAAAAAAAAACCAACAAACTAAAAGTTCAAAACACGCCCCTTTCGCCCCATTGAAATTTAAAGAGTTTAAAAAAAATAAAAAATATACACACATTTGGTATTGCCGTTTTCAGAATTGCCCAATCTATCAAAATGTAAAATCAATTAATCTGATCGGTACACGGCAAAAAAATTTCAAACATCAAAAAGACATTTTTTTGATTGCCGCAAATTTTGCACAGAAGTCAATTACAGGCGATCAAAACCTAGCATTTGCGCAAAAATGGTACCGTTAAAAACGTCAGCTCGAGACGCAAAAATTAAGCCGTGACTGAGATATAATCCCGAAAAATGAGAACGCTACAAGTCGTGGAAAATGTAGCATAACGTGCGCCATTTTTTTTTGGACAAACTTCTGAGTTTTTTTAACCCCTTAGATGAAAGGTAAACTTATAGATGTTTGGTGTCTATGAACTCATACTAACCTGAGGCATCATACCGTATTACCATATAGTGAACACAGTGAATAAAATATCTCAAAAACAATCGTGTAATCACACTATTTTTGCAATCCCATGCTCTGACTGCTGCTATACCTCTTTTCTCTAATCCCTACTGATATATGGTTACTATGTGGACTTCAGTAATGTCACGCAGCACCCACATATCTCACACAGCCTGGCTGTACCCCAAATTACCGCTCTCTCAAACACACTGAAACCCCATAATCCACACACACTGTATCCCTTTAACACCCCTCTGTCATGGTCTGGACCCTTCATATTCCACTCACCCTGCACTCCCTCCATGCCCCCCTCATCCCTCATTATCGGTCTACCGGTCACATTTTCTTCAGTAGCTCCTGCCCGGCTCCTCCCACATGATCACATGGGCATAACATCATCGCAGGTCATGGCTGCTGCACCAACTAGTATGCATTTTCTTTATCTCGGAAGGAGCTTTTGTTCTGCCCCTGCAGCGCCGGCAGCTGCTGTAGCTGTGCTACTGGAGCTATCATAATCTAGTGACTGCTGCATACAGTATCATCACCTGCGGCGGCATCTCGACGGTCTAAGGAGCCGTGACCGCAGGTCATTTTAATACTCCTGGCAGGGTTGCCCCTGCAGGCTACCGGAGTCAGCTTAGTTTGAAGACAAGGTCGGGGCCTACCGGCGTTTTCCCGGTACCCCAGCAAGACAGACCGGCGCTGCTTAAATGTATAGGACAAATAATAGAGAAATGGAAAATGTGCTTCAGAATTTATATCATATTGGGAATACAATATTTTACTAAACAGACAGGTTGGAAGAATTGTTCTGTTTAAATAAACTATATATCTTCTAGTTAATCTCACCTCACATGAATCCTGTTTACCATTTCCTGCACAGATCATGTTGGCAGTGATAGTTCCATGATAGTAGTCCCGACGGTTGCATACCTCTAGGCTAATCACTGGGACCAATACCTCATGTAAGACGTCTGGCTTCTTTCCAGTCTTCTTGATTTGTCCCCAGCCAGCTACCGTACAAAGTGTGTTTTCTTTAATCACAATATCTTCAGTTTGGTAACGTATGCATCCTATTGATTCGTTCAGTTGAACCTTTTTTGGTAGCTTTGTAGAAAAAGATTAAGCATATAATTATACATCACATTTATTCTCTGTACAGTTCATTAAGCCAAGTTAAGATATATTGACTGCTGACCATTGAAACTAGGAAAAGATACTTCTAAGCAAAATATCCAAACGTTAATCAGTTTTCATCTTTTTGAAACCACAGATGTGTTACTTTTTAGCACAGTGTTCACAGTTTACCATTACCATGTTATATGGACTACCACATATAGTGCGTATTGCTCCATAGTACAGAGCAGTAGGGTCTCTGTGTCTCTTTACTGGTTTCATGTACTTGGCTCTACCATATAGTTTTCTAGTTTTGAAGGCTGAAGGTTGACTTACGTCCATCGAGTTCAGCCCATAGCCTAAACATGTTGATCAATGATAATCAATTATTATTGTGGATAAAATATCAATATTTTTTATAAAGGAAATAGTCTTACCTTCAGGAGAAGCAAATCATGGTGATTAGTACTTGTGTTATACTCCGGATATATTATTTGAGTGTCAATATTATAAACTAACTTTTTGTCGTCGGACAGAGATTTAGTCCCCAGGAAAGCTTGCAGAGTAGTATTAATGCTGAAAGATTCAAATAAATAAATGTTAGTTCATTCTCATTGACCTCTTTACAAGTACATCACAATAAGTCATTTTACACTGAAAACTTGTGTCAGTTATCACCTTTATTTCTGATAAAAAAAAAACATCCTTTAATACTCTCTATATTCATTAACAGATGGCACTCTCTCCTAAAAATCTCATATTTTAATATTATCTACCATGTACCAGGAAAAAAAAGTCAATGGATACTAACTAGTCTGGCCAATCTGTGAGAACATACTATTTTGGCAGTAATGTTTTTCTTTATTCATTGACAGTTCTGCATAGCTGAAAGGGGTTGTCCAGGACTTTTATTTTGATGGCTTATCTTTAGGGTAAGCCATCAATATCTGATTGATGGGAGCATGGTGTGACAACACAGACTTTTTCAATGTGTGTCGTGGGTTAAATTTCTTACATTAGCAAGACTTATTGTTCTTCTGTGTGTTAACTCATGTTTGCTAAACTATTGTTTCTCCAGACCCTTCCAAGCAATCATTGTAATGTAGTTGTGTATTGCTAATCTAATGTAAATTACCTCAGTGGCCATTGTCTAGTTTGTGCATTCCAGACTATATGTAGATGTCCTCAGTCTTTCTATCCACATCATTTAAATGAAGATTATCCATGCAGCTTGAAATCCATCCAATAAGAGAAGCAACCTTGTACAACTAATCCGCTAAGGGCACAGTATATCCGAAGGGAAGACTATGGCTATAAAAAGGGACTTCTTTAAGTCACCAGTTGTTGATGGATGCTGATGGATCCAGTCTAAGCTCTTAGGAGCTGGATAGGGGATCAGAACCAGGATACCTTGTGGACTCAGTCTAGGGACTTTGGCTCCGACTAGAGGATCACTTGGCTACCTGGCTTCAACCTAGGGACTCCGGTTCCGATTGAAGGCCATATCCACAGTCTAGGGATTTCGACTCCGGCTGCCAGGATTATATCATTATACCAGAGACTACTTAAGGAGGAAACCCAGCTTGGGACAACCCAGTCATCTGACTACAGACTTTGCGGACCTCAGCCAGCTTCCTAAATCTGGCATTATTCCAGTCTCGGTGGGTGCCAAAAGCGGGGTGCTGCTGGATTGGAGTAAGTAGCCCTGGAAGCTCTGAAGCACGGACATTCAAATCCCTGGTGAGCCAGCAGAAGGGTGAGACTCTGTGGCCTGTTACATTTGCGTGTTTTGCTGGTTATGTGTTATGTGCCGTTAATATTTTGGGGATCCAATAAAGTCTTAATATTGTGATTCCCTCACCCTGTGTTGTCTGAGTAGTGTTCCGCCCATGGTTAAGGAGGTCGTGCGTTCAGTTGGGATGAGCCCTGAGCCACGCTGTCTTTCTAAAGGCGGCCGGGCCAGCGGACAAGAGCACCCACTGAGCCCCGTGTCTCCACACATGGCACCCCTGCTGATCAACTGTTTCTGGTGCTAGCCATAGCTGGATGTGCTCAGGTGTGCAGAGCCGATTTTAGACTAAGTGGAGCCCTGGGCAAAAGGTATAAGTGGTGCCCCAACTGCTAACATATTGCTCCATCACACACAAATATTTAAGTTGTATTTACAGGAGTCAATTTCTGACCTTTAAACAAGCGTGATTGACTAATGACATCCTAAGTACATGAAAAGAGAGGAGAAGCGCATGTGAAGGATTTCAGGAATAAGATAGTAAGCAGGGTATTCAAACCGCTCACCTGGAGAGGTTGTGCAACCTTGCACAACCTCAGTTAGAGCATTGGTTGTGGGGCTGGGCAGTACACCCAGACGCCACTATAGAGATCCTCTGCCCGAGTAAGCTGTGTCCTGTGGGGGCGGTCATGTGACCGGTCACATGGAAGCCTTGTCACTGCCGATCCCAGAAGAGATTTCCAGCCTCAGGCTTAAAGCAGCTCCTACCCGTGAGTCCCAATATGGGAATGTGGAATAGGCTGAATAATTGCACGGTCCTGGGGAGTGCTAAGGAGGAGACAGATAGTTACTTGCTTGAAATTCTTTATTCATACCACAACACGTTTCGATACCACCTGATGAAGATATTACATTGATATCGAAACGCGTTGTGGTATGAATAAAGAAATTCAAGCAAGTAACCATCTGTTTCCTCCTTAGCGCTCCCCAGGACCGTGCTATTATTCAGCCTGACTAATGACAACCAGCCCTTTTGTATAAGCCTCCTCACACAGGCTGACAAAGAATGATGGGCACAGAACGATCACTAATAGATCAATCTGTCCCCATACAGTATCATGTTATCAGCAGGAAATCTCCTGCTTACACTCAACGATGTGCTGCCGAAAACAATGGTCCTGATTCATTAAAGGCCCCGTCACACTAAGCAACATCGCTAGCAACATCGCTGGTAACGAACAACTTTTGTGACGTTGCTAGCGATGTTGCTGTGTGTGACATCCAGCAACAACCTGGCCCCTGCTGTGAGGTCGTTGGTTGTTGCTGAATGTCCTGGGCCATTTTTTAGTTGTTGCTGTCCTGCTGTGAAGCACACATCGCTGTGTGTGACAGCGAGACAGCAACAACTAATGTGCAGGCAGCAGGAGCCGGCTTCTGCTGAGGCTGGTAACTAATGTAAACATCGGGTAACCAAGAAGCCCTGTCCTTGGTTACCCGATATTTACCTTTGATACCAGCCTCCTCCGCTCTCACTGCCTGTGCTGCCGGCTCCTGCTCTGTGCACAGATAGCTGCAGCACACATCAGGCAATTAACCCGATGTGTGCTGTAACTAGGAGAGCAAGGAGCCAGCGCTCAGTGTGCGCTGCTCCCTGCTCTGTGCACATTTAGCTGCAGCACACATCGGGTTAATTAACCTGATGTGTGCTGTAACTAGGAGACTGGGGGCTGGTCACTGGTTGCTGGTGAGCTCACCAGCAACTCGTGTAGCCACGCTCCAGCGATCCCTGCCAGGTCAGGTTGCTGGTGGGATCGCTGGAGCGTCGCAGTGTGACAGCTCACCAGCAACCTCCTAGCAACTTACCAGCGATCCCTATCGTTGTTGGGATCGCTGGTAAGTTGCTTAGTGTGACTGGACCTTAGGGCTGTCGCTGTGCATGCCAGTCTTAATAAGTGAAGCCAGTACAGTAATATTCACTCAATTCATATTCATTAAAAGAACTCCATATGATGTATATGTTCTGTTTATATATGCGTGTGTGTGTGTGTGTGTGTGTACATTTTTGCTGGAGACACGTGGGACTTGTAAGATTCCGAATTCATTAAGCGGTATGCGCCTCTTAATGAATATGAATTTTGGGAATATCACAGCAGAGCCTTCATTTATTAAAGGGGTTTTCTACTACTAGGACAACCCCCCTAGAAATAGCCTCTCATAAAGAAATTGATTCCCACCTAATACTTACAATACCTATAATCTATACACAGGAATTCGATAAGAATTTTTATATCACAGTGAAAATTTTATTGCAAGCATAGTGCACAATAATATCATATAATTCAATACAAATTGATAACACATAAACGGATATGGGGGGACATGTATAACCGCACCAAACAAGAGGTAGCAGACTCTGACCTATCGGTAAATGCGTTTTTACAAGGGCACAGGTAATATTAGTTTTTTAGCAATCACAGGGGAAAATCCTATATTGAATAGATAACCATTACATATTCAAATGTATCCATAATGTTTCACTGCTCTGGTTTCGTCAGGAGGCCATATCCATTTGTGTGTTGTCAATTTGTATTGAATTATATGATATTATTGTGCACTATGCTTGCAATAACATTTTCACTTTGATATAAAAATTCTTATCGGATTCCTGTGTATAGATTATAGGTATTATAAGTACTAGGACAACCCTCTCTGAGTCCACTTGTTTCCCCCCAGTTAAAATAATAGACCCTGTACTCGCTTCCCGGGCTGGCGCCGTTCCAGCACTGTCAGTAATTGAAGTTTGGGGCTCACATGGCGTTACGTCATGGAATCCCCAAGTCCAATCATGACTGAATTCTGTCTCCCTATCTTCGGACCAAATGAGCAATCAACAGGGAGTGAGCGGGAGCAGTATCACTTCTAGTAGCCAGCAGTGATTGGATGCGTGGCTCACATGACATCACAATGTCACATGAACCTTGAACTTCAATTACAGACAAGCACTGGAACTGCGCCAGCATGAGTGGTGAGTACAGAGCCTTTTATTTTAACTGGGGGAAACAAGTAGAAACATAAGGGGTTGTTAATTGAACCTAGAATTCCCAGTATGTTCTTAACAATAGTAAGGAGATACTGGCAGTTGTTGTTATTAGTCATTAAATATATCCTATTCTGTGCCCTGAATAAATAATTACCCCACATGGTGCTTCTTGCACATAGTATCCTCACACACACTGGTCCTCTCCAAAATAGTCCCACAAACTGCCCCTTTCCATAATGTCCCCCCCCAAAACTTCCCTTTTCTATAATATCTCCCCCATACTACATCTCCGCATGAAGTCCCAATCCCCCGCTCCTCATTATACTATGCTCCCTTTCACAATCTCCTCTTTAATGGCCTCATAATGTCCCAATTTTTTCCATAATGTCCCAAGTTGCTCAATAAAGTCCCCTATTGCTCCATAATGTGGTAATTTGTTCCATAATGTACTCACTGCCCAATAAAATTCCCCATCGCCCCATAAAGTCCTCAATTACCTTATATTGTCCCCAATTATGTCCCAATTTGCTACATAAAATCCACAATTGCCCCATAATGTCCCAATTTACTTCAAAATGTCTCCCATTGCCCCATAATATCCCAATTTGCTCCATAATGTCCCCCATTTTTCAATAATGTCCCAAATTGCTCCATAAAGTTCCCAATTGCCCCATAATGTCCCTATTTGCCCAATAAAGTCCCACATTGTCACATAATGGGGAAGTTTATGGGGCAATGAGGGACATTATGGAGCAAATTAGGTCTTTATGGGACACTGAGAAACTTTCTGGAGCAACATAATGTCCCAATTTGCTGCATAATGTCATCCATATTCCCATAATGTCCCAGCTTGCTCCATAATTTCCCCCATTGCCCCCATAATGTCCTAATTTGCTTCCATAATGTGCCTTATTACAACATAAAGTTCCCCATTGCCCCATAATGTCCCTTGTAAGGTCACACCAATCCTCCCCACCACAGGCTTTTCATCTAAAATTATTCTACATAGCCTCTTTGGCCCCTACTGGAGCACTTACCTGTGCCTGCTATGTCCTCTTCATTTCTGGTGCCTCTGTGGCAGTGTGATGATGGCTCCTGTATGTTGGTGCAAGGCTGAGGAGGAGCTCTCCTGTCTCAGTACTGGTGCTGCACTGTTCAAATGTATGCTTGTCTGAAAGTTGCAAATACATATTGTGCAGACCTGGACTCCCGCAGCACACGAAGACCTTTGGTGAAGTACCTTTGGGGAGTCACATGACTATGATGTCCCCAAAGGTCTTTTTGCAACCGGGGAAACTGAAGAGATGCTACAGAACTTGTACTATCATTGCAGTTTGTGATTGAAATGGTGGGGGTTCCACAGAGGGTGAGGGCCCTGGGCTGCTGCCCAGTCTGCCTGCCGCTAATGCCTGCCTAGCAGGTGTGGACCAGAAATAAACAGCTTTGTCAACTGCATTGTGGTGCCGGCGGGTACTGTACATCCGCTTCCTATTCAAATCTGACTCGCCCACCCCAGGGCTATGGGACACCCGGTGCCGGGCCGGACTATAGTCCGGGGGTCGTCAGTGGTGGCGGGGTCCGACTCCGTGACCCCGGCGGGAGTCAATTAATATGGCTTCAGTGGGGGTGCTTAAAGTTTATAATATTCGTGACGCCACCTGTGGTTTGCGGCTATTAAGCTGCCGCTGCTGTATGGGGCATCCGGGGCTGGTGGAATGGCAGCTTGGATGGTCCTGCTACCCACAGGTGGAGCGGTGCCCCGGGGCAACTGTTGGTGCTTATAAGTGTTGATGTAGTTGCAGTGTAGTGCAGGGCCGACAGGGCGGTGAAAGGACCGGACACAAGCAACAGTCTCTTTACCTTCTCCTCTTTTACTGGATAAATGGTTAGTCCTGGGAGACCGTTACAGGTGGTAGAAGGCTCCGGCCGGCCTAGAAGTAACTGGGGTGCTCTTTTTGGCCAGCTGAGTATGAAGCCCACTCCCTGTTCTTCTTTTGCTTTCATAGGACCCTGCACTCTGAGTTAGCAATGGCCCTCTTGCTGCTGGGACCGGTGGTACGTCCCTCTCCCTGTGTGGTAGGCTGCGCAGGCCCTCTCTGGTGCTTCTCTGCTGGAGTCCACACCGGGCCCTGATGATGCAGCTGTACCTTCAGGTTGCTTATGGGCCAGGGACTTGCAGCTCTCCTGCCCTTCGGATTCGGCTACCAGGGAAGGGTTTCACACCCTGGCAACCACAGACTCCGATGTCTAATTCTCTTCTGTGCCTCTCTGCCAATCCTGCTTTACTGGGCCAAGCTATTCCAGCTCCAGTCCCCAGTCCCCAGGACAGCAGTACTCTGCGTCTTCACTCTCCAACCTCCCTAACAGACTGAACACTAACTCCTCCCTCAGGTCAGGCTTGAGGAATGCTCCCTGGAACTCCAGGTTCAGAGCTCCCTCTGCTGGCCCGAGGGAGAAACTGCGTTGGATGTTGGTACTTACTGGCCAATGATTTCCCCAATTACCTCCAGGCTCAGCATTAACCCTTTGGAGGGGCAATGCTGTTGTGGCAACCAGGTCCTGGGGCGCCACAAATTAACAGGGAGTGTATGTGTGGCATGGCCACTATACAGTTGATGAAGCTGTTCATCTCTGCAACTGAATACATCCAGCTATCAGTATTGAATTAGAAAACCCCTTTAATAATATATGCAATTTGTATTTTAAAATCTTTATACACGTTAAAGAGTAACCCCCGTTTTAATTTTTATTTCATAAATCAATAGTACACATGAAAATAAGCAGCTTTGTATTATATCTTATCAGACAAATTTGCTTCTTTCTCTGCCAAAATTGATCAGTCATTATCAAAATTATCAATTTTGAGGTAAAATGTGTATTCAGTGAAGACTTTCCCAATACTGATAGAAGATGGCAGATGTTACTGATGAGTCTATGATGACAGGAGGAGGGAGGAGCTAAAGGTGGAGGGAGGAGCTAGAGGCAGAGTGCCAGCCTCTCTTCACATCATCATAGAATCTCATCAGTAACAGCTGCTGTGACGCCCCTGGACTATCAGGTCGTCACAGGGTACTGCACAAGCTTCCCTTCCATGCAGTATTCCGCCTCCCTCTTGGTTCTGGGTCCCTACTTAAGTGGTATTGCCTCCATCAGCGAATCAAAACCCTAGAGACACCCTGCACCCCACCCAACTAACACACCACTGGACGGCTTGAGAGGAATAGAGTCGCCCACCTGGGGGGTTAGGGAGGGGAGGTGAGGAAGTGTAGTCAGTTAATTGAGTTAGTTCCTTGGGTGGAGTGGAGTAGCCCTCGAGCTAAGAGGAGCTCAGAGGAAGTCGGGAGTGGGACTCCCGAAGGAACTGCCTCGGTTGCAGATGGTGGTCTGGGCCTAGAAGGAGTCGTACCCCCGGTCGCGGAGGATCGTGGAAAAGTGCTCGGGCTCGTCGAGGAGGACAGCCGGCAGCCTGGCCGTATCACCGGTCTGGGCCCGAAGGCACGACGGGGTACACGGACCCTAGGTTGGGGAGTAGCTTCAGGCAACCCGACAATTCACCTGAGGAGAACGGAGCCTTCATGATCCGTTCCCACCCACTCCAAAATTGGGGCATTAGCGCAACGAGGGGGATAGGACTTTCCAACCAAAAACGGTCCAGAAAATCCCGAGCGTGAGACCTGACAGCAAGCTCCCTCACTTAGCCATAGTGGGGAGTGGGGCCCAGCTAGTTCCAAGCTACCGGGCCACCAAGTTGAAGTCTAAACTAAGTGCCAGGAGGCAGGTCACGGACCACCAGGCAGCACCACTTGGGGACGGGACCCGGACGAGCTCCTCTCAGCGGCAGCGTTACCCAGAGACTTGGTGTACCCAGTTGTCGGTGTCTGATTATGGACTGAGTGAGTACGAGAGTGACCCCTTCATTCCCACGGCACTTCCCACCTTTCACCGAATCCTGAGGCATCCCCTACCTGTGGAGGGTTCCAACACCTTGCTGCCCCGTTCCATCATCCCTGGGTACTCCCTACAGCAGCGGTGGTACTCCTAATTACCACACACCACGGGTGGTGTCACGAACTATAAACCCCCTGTAAATACTTCCCCCCCTTTTTATTCGAGTGGCCGCACGACCCCCGGGTCCGGAGACCCTCGAGCCACAGTGAACCCGGATCTGAGCAGCTCGGCTGCCTCCACGGGGGCGGTACACTGCCATCTCCTTTCAGTAATGGAAAGTCTTTACTGAATACAGATGTGACCTCAGAATTGAGAAATTTGATAATGATTGATCACTTCTGAGAGAGAAAGAAACAGATTTGTCTGATAAGATTTATTACAGACTTACTTATATTCATGTGTACTATGCACTTATGAAATAAAAATTAAAACAACAATTACGCTAAAGTACGTGCATCATAAACTACATTAATGCAGCACTGCTCACTTTCCTGCTTCATCCTTCTGTATTAGTGAACACCTATACTGTGCCCAGGAAATCAGAAGTAGTGCTGCCGCTCCCCCGTTACTTAGTTTTTTCTCTCCAAGCCTTGCTTCCTGTATACCACTATTATATACAATTTGATCTAGTGCATGGGGGGGGGGGGGCATTCATTTTCAGAGAAGCCATATGAAAGACCATGACAGCTGTGGAGGGCCAAACCCATAGGTTGATGTTAATTTAGTTCAATATTAATATTAACATATTTATTATAATTATTGTTTTATATTAATTTGAATTGTAATCACTTAATATTGAGCAGAATAAGGTATGCTGACACCCCCCCTATATACTGTATGAGCCTACACAGAGCCCACTACATACAATATAACCCCCACATAAAGTATGAGCACCCTATATATAGTATGAGCCATCACACAGTTGCCCTATATACAGTATGACCCCCCACATAGTTCCCCTATATACAGTATGAGCCCCTACATAGCCCTCCTTTACATAGTATGAGACCTCACATACAGTGCCTTGCGAAAGTATTCGGCCCCTGTGAATTTTTCAACCTTTTCCCACATTTCAGGCTTCAAACATAAAGATAAACAAATTTAAGTTTTATGGTGAAGAATCAACAAGTGGGACACAATTGTGAAGGTGAACGAAATTTATTGCTTATTTTAAAATTTTATAAAAAATAATAAATTGAAAATTGGGGCGTGCAATATTATTCGGCCCCTTTAAGACAATACTTTGTAGCACCACCTTTTGCTGTGATTACAGCTGCAAGTCGCTTGGGGTATGTGTCTATCAGTTTTGCACATTGAGAGACTGAAATTCTTGCCGATTCTTCCTTTGCAAACAGCTCGAGCTGAATGAGGTTGGATGGAGAACGTTTGTGAACAGCAGTTGTCAGCTCTTTCCACAGATTCTTGATTGGATTCAGGTCTGGAATTTGACTTGGCCATTCTAACACCTGGATACGTTTATTTGTGAACTATTCCATTGTAGATTTTGCTTTATATTTTGGATCATTGTCTTGTTGAAAGACAAATCTCCATTCCAGTCTAAGCTCTTTTGCAGACTCTCATTCTTCAAGAATGGTCCTGTATTTGGCTCCATCCATCTTCCCATCAATTTTAACCATCTTCCCTGTCCCTGCTGAAGAAAAGCAGGTCCAAACCATGATGCTGCCACCACCATGTTTGACAGTGGGGATGGTGTGTTCAGGGTGATGAGCTGTGTTGCTTTTATGCCAAACATATTGTTTGGTATTGTGCCCAAAAAGTTCGATTTTGGTTTCATCTGACCAGAGCACCTTCTTCCATATGTTTGGTGTGTCTCCCAGGTGGCTTGTGGCAAACTTTAAACAAGACTTTTATTGATATCTTTGAGAAATGGCTATCTTCTTGCCACTCTTCCTTAAATGCCAGATTTGTGCAGTGTACGACTGATTGTTGTTCTATGGATAGACTCTCCCACCTCAGCTATAGATCTCTGCAGTTCATCCAGAGTGATCATGGGCCTCTTGGCTGCATCTCTGATCAGTCTTCTCCTTGTTTGAGATGAAATGTTTGAGGGACGGCCGGGTCTTAGTAGATTTGCAGTGGTATAATACTCCTTCCATTTCAATATGATTGTTCGCACAGTGCTTCTTGGGATGTTTAAAGTTGTAAAAAACTTTTTGTAACCAAATCAAGCTTTAAACTTCTCCACAACAGTATCACGGACCTGCCTGTTGTGTTCCTTGGTCTTCATGATGCTATCTGTGCTTTAAACAGAACACAGACTATCACAGAGTATGTGCACTTATACGGAGACTTGATTACACACAGGTGGCTTATATTTATCATCATCAGTCATTTAGGACAACATTGGATCATTCAGAGATCCTCAATGAACTTCTGGAGTGAGTTTGCTGCACTGAAAGTAAAGGGGCTGAATAAAATTGCACGCCCCACTTTTCAATTTATTCTTTTTTACAAAAGTGTAAAATAAGCAATAAATTTCATTCAACTTCACAATTGTGTCCCACTTGTTGATTCTTCACCATAACATTAAAATTTCTATCTTTATGTTCGAAGCCTGAAATGTGGGAAAAGGTTGAAAAATTCAAGGGACCAAATACCTTCGCAAGGCACTGTAGCCACTGTATATACAGTATGAGCCCCCACATAGCTTTTATATAGTATGAGCCCCCACATATCCCTCCTATATACAGTATGAACCCTCATATAACCCCTTTATAAGTATGAGCCCCCACAATGTTCTGCTACATACAGATAAAGAAAAGAACTTTACACATTTATATAATTATTTGTTATTTTCTTGTAATCTTGCAAAAAAAAAAAAAACACACAAAAGAACTTCAAATCTTTTTTTTTTCTTTTTTTTAAATCCTTGACAGTTCTTTCTGTGATAAGCGTTTGAGGTCAACAATTCCATGGATTAATAGTTCTCATGGTAAAGACACTATCTCTCCTTCATATATTGAATCTGTCTTTCTCGAGACGGAGGGAGTGCCGTCTTGTCTTTTGAGGGGGTTTTATATGAAACAACTTTTGACCATAATTTGTGTATATGCCATTTATGTGCTGCTTTTACGAGGTAGTCATGACCCCCTTAGATGTCTTTTCTCAAGACTTAATAAATGTAATTATTTTAATATTTCCTCGTAACCAAATTATTATTCATCATACAAGCCTTCCTGATTCATCTACTCATGTACACAAGCCTTTAAGTTAAGGCCCCGTCACACTAAGCAACATCGCTAGCAACATCGCTGCTAACGAACAACTTTTGTGACGTTGCTAGCGATGTTGCTGTGTGTGACATCCAGCAACAACCTGGCCCCTGCTGTGAGGTCGTTGGTTGTTGCTGAATGTCCTGGGCCATTTTTTAGTTGTTGCTCTCCCGCTGTGAAGCACAGATCGCTGTGTGTGACAGCGAGACAGCAACAACTAAATGTGCAGGCAGCAGGAGCCGGCTTCTGCAGAGGCTGGTAACCAATGTAAACATCGGGTAACCAAGAAGCCCTGTCCTTGGTTACCCGATATTTACCTTTGATACAGCCTCCGCCGCTCTCACTGTCAGTGCCGGCTCCTGCTCTGTGCACATTTAGCTGCAGCACACATCGGGTTAATTAACCCGATGTGTGCTGTAACTAGGAGAGCAAGGAGCCAGCGCTAAGCATTGTGCACTGCTCTGTGCACATTTAGCTGCAGCACACATCGGGTTAATTAACCCGATGTGTGCTGTAACTAGGAGAGCAAGGAGCCAGCGCTAAGCATTGTGCGCTGCTCCCTGCTCTGTGCACATTTAGCTGCAGCACACATCGGGTTAATTAACCCGATGTGTGCTGTAACTAGGAGAGCAAGGAGCCAGCGCTCAGTGTGCGCTGCTCCCTGCTCTCTGCACGTGTAGCTACGTGCGGTGGTAACCAAGGTAAATATCGGGTTGGTTACCCGATATTTACCTTAGTTACCAAGCGCAGCATCTTCCACGCTGCGCTGGGGGCTGGTCACTGGTTGCTGGTGAGCTCACCAGCAACTTGTGTAGCGACGCTCCAGCGATCCCTGCCAGGTCAGGTTGCTGGTGGGATCGCTGGAGCGTCGCAGTGTGACATCTCACCAGCAACCTCCTAGGAACTTACCAGCGATCCCTATCGTTGTTGGGATCGCTGGTAAGTTGCTTAGTGTGACGGTACCTTTAGGCTGGGGCCACACGGGGACTACTGCGATCCCCTTGCATGACACTCGGCTCATGCTGGCAGAGCCGAGTGTCATTCGTGTGTCCTTGCAACTGAGGTCCGTTCGTGCGAGCAGACCTCAGCTGTTTTATAGCACTCCACTCGCACCGATTTTCTCGCCGTGTGGCTTAGGCCTTATGGTATCTATTAGAAATTGAATTAGTAAATTTATACCTTTCTGGTTTACAATGTGCTGCACTCAGAATCCACTCATCTGAAATTAGCACTCCACCACACGAGTGTTTTCCTTCCAGTTGCAATGAAACCATATAAGGTCTAACCTGTGTGACCTCACTTCCACCAAGGATTCGACCACGTGGGGAGCACTCTGAGAGAGAAGAAAATGATTCAGATATTTCTATACAGTGCTCAGTATAAATATGCACACAACAAGCAATTTGTCAGAAAACTTTAGTTTCCTACCATAATCAATATTTTCTATTGAATACCATACTACAAAATACTTCCAGA
The DNA here is from genome assembly GCF_048569485.1 of Anomaloglossus baeobatrachus. Classification (NCBI taxonomy): domain Eukaryota; kingdom Metazoa; phylum Chordata; class Amphibia; order Anura; family Aromobatidae; genus Anomaloglossus; species Anomaloglossus baeobatrachus. Next base: position 443,767,920 of record NC_134353.1, on the reverse strand, counting down.
AATGTGAGTCATTTAACTGCAAACAAGATTTGTTATTTTGCACACCCAAAAAAGTAATTTTCATAACAAAATTATTCAAGAACATGTTGCAAATATACGTACACCCCAATGAAAGTCTTATGCCTGCTTTACACGCTTCAATAAATCTTTCAATCCGTCGTCGGGGTCAAGTTGTAAGTGACGCACATCCGGCATCGTTCGTGACGTATTTGCGTGTGACACCTACGTGCGATCAAGATTGAACGCATATACGGTGATCGCATACACGTCGTTTATTCCTCATACATTGGACGTTTTGTTGTACGAACCTAGTCAATTGAAACGTGTGACATCCCTCATACGATTTTGATGTCTGAGGCTATGTGCGCAGGTGTGCACTCTGCACCACAGCTTAAAAAAGGTCCGCTTCAGAGCGCAGCTGAAAAGCTGCGTTCTGAAGCGCCTCACAATGTCTGTTATTCACTAATCTCTGTCAGTAGGTCACTATCTCTGTCCCTCTCTCTCTGTCCTTGTCAGTCTATCCCTCTTACCCCCTCTCTCATACTCACCGATCCCCGATCACCGATGCGGCGCTGCACGGCATTCACACTGCTCCGGCGGCTTTTACTATTTTAAAAAAGCCAGCCGCCCATTAAACAATCTCGTATTCTCTGCTTTCCCCGCCCACCGGCGCCTATGATTGGTTGCAGTGAAACACGCCCCCACGCTGAGTGACAGGTGTCTCACTGCACCCAATCACAGCAGCCGGTGGGCGTGTCTATACTGTGCAGTGAAGTAAATAATTAAATCATTTTAAAAAATGGCGTGCGGTCCCCCCCAATTTTAAAACCAGCCAGATAAAGCCATACGGCTGAAGGCTGGTATTCTCAGGATGGGGAGCTCCACGTCATGGGGAGCCCCCCAGCCTAACAATATCAGCCAGCAGCCGCCCAGAATTGCCGCATACTCTAGATGCGACAGTTCTGGGACTGTACCCGACTCTTCCCGATTTGCCCTGGTGCATTGGCAAATTGGGGTAATAAGGAGTTAATGGCAGCCCATAGCTGCCAATAACTCCTAGATTAATCATGTCAGGCGTCTCCCCGAGATACCTTCCATGAATAATCTGTAAGTGACACTAAATAAACACACACACACCTGAACAAATCCTTTATTAGAAATAAAAAACACAAACATATACCCTGGTTCACCACTTTAATAAGCCCGAAAAAGCCCTCCATGTCTGGCGTAATCCACGGACCTCCAGCGTCACTTCCAACTCTGCTGCATGAAGGTGACAGGAGCTGCTGAAGACACCGCCACTCCTGTCAGCTCCATGCAGCAACTGAAGACAGCCGCGCGATCAGCTGAGCTGTCACTGCGGTTACCCGCTGTCACTGGATACAGCGGTGGCCGCAGGTAACCTCAGTGACAGCTCAGCTGATCGCGCGGCTGTCTTCAGTTGCTGCGTGGAGGTGACAGGAGCGGCGGTGTCTTCTGCAGCTCCGGTCACCTCCATGCAGCAGAGCTGGATGCGACGCTGGAGCATCCTGGATTACGCCGGACATGGAGGGCTTTTACGGGCTTATTAAAGTGGTGAACCAGGGTATATGTTTGTGTTTTTTATTTCCAATAAAGGATTTTTTCGTGTGTGTGTGTTTATTTACTGTAATTTACAGATTAATCATGGAAGGTATCTCGGGGAGACAGCACCAATGCAAATAGATAAAAATCTTCATGCTTTATTTGAAAAAAGTTAAAATTAATAAAGGGTCACAGATCTTTCCAAAAACGCCATGCGGCTTGACGCGTTTCGGACACAAAAAGGGGAATTTAAAAGCAGTCCTTAATCATAAGCCATGTAAGATAGAAGGCAAGAAGTATATATAGCACTTTAAAGGTAATGAGACACAAAGGCAAGATGGGAAACAGGAAGGGAGTTCACTCAGAAAATGCAAATTAGTGAGAGGGGTAGTATGTCATTAGACTCTATTAACCCCATACGTTGTATGCAGTAGAATAAGCGCGTGTTCATACATATATGTGCATGCATTTGAGAAACAGAAAAACAATTCATCAGAATGTGAAGAGGGCCCCACAAGAGCAAATTTTTTGTGCGTCCATGCATATATATGTATGTATCGATCCTTTCTTTTGTCTTATTAATTTATGTGTCAATGTTCTAGTTTATAAAGAGGAAAAAAAAAAAACCCAAAAAAACCTTGTTTTTTATTTATTTATGTTTTATTTTATTTTATTAATATATATATATATATATATATATATATATTTCTGCAAGGAATATTGGTATCATAGTAAATGGATGTGCTTCATATGAATGGATTTTGAAGTATATATATGAAGATGTGTGTGCATATATATGTGCACACATGAGTATATATATATTATATGAATGTAGGGCAGGAATAGACTAGATATGTATGTATGCAAATTAGATATTATATAATTTCAGGGCAAATACATGTTTGTGTGTTAAAGATAAATCGACAAACCACGTTCTACCTATGGAGTATATATCGCATTAAATTATATGTACATATATGTACACCATCAGAAACACACAAAACATGTAGTACCCTTCCTGGAACACGGACCTTCCTGTCCGAGGGACTACGTGCATTCACCGCAGACTGGAGGACACTATTTGGGTGAGCTGAATACCTCTCTTTTTCCATCTCGGGGAGACGCCTGACATGATTAATCTAGGAGTTATTGGCAGCTATGGGCTGCCATTAACTTCTTATTACCCCGATTTGCCAACGCACCAGGGCAAATCGGGAAGAGCCGGGTACAATCCCAGAACTGTCGCATATAATGTATGCGGCAATTCTGGGCGGCTGCTGGCTGTTATTGTTAGGCTGGGGGGCTCCCCATGACGTGGAGCTCCCCATCCTGAGAATACCAGCCTTCAGCCGAATGGCTTTATCTGGCTGGTTTTAAAATTGGGGGGGACCGCACGCCGTTTTTTTAATTATTTAATTATTTATTTCACTGCACAGTATAGACACGCCCACCGGCTGCTGTGATTGGGTGCAGTGAGACACCTGTCACTCAGCGTGGGGGCGTGTCTCACTGCAACCAATCATAGGCGCCGGTGGACGGGGAAAGCAGGGAATACGAGATTGTTTAATGAGCGGCCGGCTTTTTCAAAATAGTAAAAGCCGCCGGAGCAGTGTGAACGCCGTGCAGCGCCGCGCCGGGGATCGGTGAGTATATGACAGAGGGCTGCTCAATTCAGTTACTCAGGAGTTTAGCGGTCACCAGTGAGTCCTTCAGGACGCGGCACAGACAGAGCCGCGGAATGACAATGAAGTCGGGTGAAGTTAACCCGAGTTCATTCTGATCGTGCGGCTCTTTCTGTGTCTGCTGTCATCTGCTATTCAGCTCTGCTACATGGCTGTCTGTGTCTGCTCTTAGCGGCCATGTAGCAGAGCTAAATGGCAGATGACATAGTAAAAACGCATCCCTACACATTACACACGCTTGGCAAGTCAATAAATAAAAAAAAAAAAAAGGATTCCCAATGCATACGTTACAGAACACATGATCTAAAGGATCGCACACAAAATTGATCAATTTAACATAGACTACTAACGCACGTGTGACAGCAAATGAACGACCTACATGCGATCTCATTAAATCGCATATGCGACCTGGGCATGTCACATCGCATACGAGATCGCACACCTAATTGTAAGGTGTAAAGCTGGCTTTAGGAGCAAAGTTAAATTTTAAACTACAATAGCTAAAACTAATTTTTCATTAAATGGTTGCAGGGCTGGCGTCAGCACCCGGCACACCTGGGCAAGTGCCGGGGCCCTGGACCGCCGAGGGGGCCCACTTGCAGATGGCAGGGTGGTGTACCACCAATGGCGGCAGGCCACGCGGCTGCTTTGGAGGCCGTGAGTCAGAGAGGAGAGGCCCAATGCCAGCACTGCACCAGCCTCCCTCCTCTCCCGCAGCCCCCCTTCCCTCCGACTGAGGATCGCCTCGCAGATGCCGATACAATTGAAACAATGATGATAGAGGGAGTGGCGCGCTCTCTGACATAATTCTCATGCAGCGTTTGTCTGCTCTCTGCCTCTGACACCTCAGTACAGCGGAGTGTGATGATGTCATTACTGTGTGCGCCTATATCCTGAGCTGTTAGAGCGGCAGAACAGTGGATGCGCTGAGGTGACCGGAGCAGCGGAGGAACGGGGATAAGTGAGTATGTACTGATCATGGAGGCCAGACGACTAAGGGTCTGCATAATGCTACTACATGGGGCTGCATAATGCTGCTACATGGGGCTGCAAAGTGCTGCTACATGGGGGGCTGCAAAGTTCTGCCACATGGGGGGGCTGCATAGTGCTACTACATGGGGGGCTGCATTGTGCTGCTACATGGGGGGCTGCATTGTGCTGCTACATGGGAGTGCATCGTGCTGCTACATGGGGGCTGTTGCATGGGAGCTGCTGCATGGGGGCTGCTGCATGGGGGCTGCTGCATTATATTATGTGGAGCAATCTGGGGTGCATTGTATTATATGAATGAATATTTGGTGCATTATATTATATGGAGGAATATTTGGTGCATTATTCTATATGGAGGACTATGGGGACTGCATAATACTATGGAGTAATATGCAGGTGCATTATATGGAGTAATATGAGGCTGCGTTAAATTATGTGGCGCAATATGGATGCATTATGTTATATGGAGGAAGAAGGGGGTTGCATGCTTCTATACCCCCCAGAGGTCTATATCCCTTCCACCCTAGTGCTGTATACCCCTCAGAGTTGTAGCCCCCCCTTCTGGAGCTATCTGCCCCAATTGCTGTATGCCCCCCTCCTCAGTAATGTGTATGCCCCCCAGTAATGTGTATGTCCCCAGCCTCTCCTGTGATGTCTGTTAGTGACGGCCACCAATCGGTGCAGCACAGCCACTGTGCCGCCCTGGCAAAACCAGGGTGTCACAGAGGTCTGCATACATCTTTATGGTGCAGAGCTCACTCTCCCTTGGGGAGTTTCCCACACAAATACACACCAGCCAATCAGGCCCCACTCGCCCCCTCCTCAGGAAAACGGGAGGGGGAGAGAGGAGCTTGGAGAGAGCAGAGTTTGAGCTGTAGTCAGTCTGCTGGAGGGGAGAAGTCTGGAAGCAGCTCCTGTGGGGAGCTAGGAGAAGTGGTAGTGAGGGCCTCAGGAATACGCCAGCCGCTTGTGGGGCCATAAGTGGACCGGTGCCGACTGTCGGAACCCAGTCCGGACCTGTATACGGATCAGACACAGACACAGACATCAGGCAGGAGAAAAACATCCGAATTACACACACGGGTGTGGGACCTGACCTCACAGCGGCCGTGGGCACCAGTTACCAGCAACTTGGTTAATTCTTGGACTCGTGTCAATTATTGCTTTATACTGTGAGTACTCCTGCACCACCCGGTCCAAGCCGTGGACTGCACCCGTTACTCCCCAATCCATCACACCGGGGTCCTGGGACATCAACACCCTACCCATGGAGGGAAAATCACCACCTTGCTGCCCATTACCATTCCCGGGATCCTGTGACCGGCAGCGGTGGTGCTCCATTACCTCACCGCACACCACGGGTGGCGTCACGGAACATAGACTACCAAATCTCCCCTTTATATTATGGCCCTTTTGTTGTGGTGCCTGGAATCACAGATCGGGTCACGCCACCGTGATACCTTCAGAAGCGACCCTTTGGCCCGGATCTGAGTACCTCTTATCCCTGGGTGACACACCACACGCCCAGGAGGAGCTGGACGGGAGACAAGCGGGGGAGGTGAGTGAGGCTGCTGCTGGCTTCCCAATATTAATAATACCTCTAATGTGTCTGTGTGTATGATGTGTGTCTATGTATGTCAGTGCATATGAATGTGTATAGATTTATGTCTGTTTATATGTGTTTTTCTGAATTTCTCTTTAAATATGTAAATGTACATGTGCCTGTATGTTTAGGTATCTGTATGTGCGTGTCTATGTGTGGTTGGGGCCCACTGAGCCTCTTTCGCTCGGGGCCCACAAAAACCTGCAGCCGGCCCTGAACGGGTGTCTAACAAAAAGTGGACTATAAAAGGGCATTACTTAAAGAAAACCATTTCATGCGGTCAGTAATGGCATCACATATAAGATAAATATCACAAGACTTGAGAAAGCAAATAATTGCTTTACACAAGAAAGGTGAAGTCTAGAAAGAAAGAAAGAAGATCAGGAAAGCTCTATTTATGAGTCAGAATACTGTAGCAAAGGGATACAAAAATTTGACAAAGATGGAACTTAATCCATCTCATAGAGACGTCCAGACTGACTACAGAAGATAACAACTAACTGGAGCATCTTTTGATGGGAAGGGTTGAATAAAATTAACATGCAAGTTTAATGCAGTTAGCTTATGAAATTGAAAGCCAAACTAGGGCGTTTCCCGTGACACAATACAGTGTATACTGCAGAGGAATGGCAGTCATGGGTGTCGTCAGGGCTGGATTGCAGGCGGGGCTCCAACCCCGGGGCCCCAACCAAAAGAGCTTTTAAGGGCCCCCCCCACCAGGGCCATGCTAGGCACCCATCAGCAATTTTTTTTTTCACATCCTCTCCTCCTCCGTAAAGAAAGTCTAATAAATCAGCTGTGTTTTTTGGGGGGGAGGCGCACCTCCATTTATTTGTATCTGCGTCCTTAAAACACAAAAACAAACTGCGGGCACAGGACGCTGATTGATCCCGGAAGTACCAGCGCCTGTACTTCCTGGGTCAGAGGTGTGCCAATCAGCTCCCTGCTCTGTGCTGCGGCGTCCAATGCTACGTTACAGCAGGACGCCACGGCCGCGGAGGAGGAGAAGACCGATGCCTGAGCCAGTAGAGGAGACTCACCGGAGCAGGAGGATGGCCGCGGGCACCAGAGCAGCAGAAGGACGGCGGCCTGCACCGGAGCAGGAGGATGGCACCAGAGCAGGTAAGGGCTCGCAGAGCTGAAGATTTGTAAGAAAGATGTGGGTGTTGCTAATGCAGCAGGGAGTGCATGTGTGGGGGAGGTGGGGAGAGACTAATGCCGCAGACAGTGCATGTGTGGGGGAGGGGGAAATACTAATGTGGCAGACAGTCCATGTGTGGGGGACAGGGGAGAGATTAATGCTGCAGAAAGTGCATGTGTGGGGGAGGGAGGAGAGACTAATGCTGCAGACAGTGCATGTATGGGGGAGGGGGAGAGACTAATGTGGCAGACAGTTCATGTGTAGGGGAGGGGGGGAGAGACTGATGCTGCAGACAGTGCATGTGTGGGGGAGGGGTTAGAGACTAATGCTGCAGAAAGTGCATGTGGGGGGGAGGGGGAGAGACTAATGTTGCAGACAGTGCATGTGTGGGGGAGGGGGGAGAGACTAATGCTGCAGACAGTGCATTTGTGGGGGAGGTGGGAGAGACTAATGCGGCACACTGTGCATGTGTGGGGAGGGGGGTGACAGACTAATGCTGCACACTGTGCATGTGTGGGGAGATGGTGACAGACTAATGCGCCAGACAGTGTATGTGTGGGGAGGGGGAGACGGACTAACGTGTCAGACTGGGGATTGTGGGGGAGGGGGCTTATTAAGGAAGATGAGGTTTAGAGGGCTATTGCTGTAGGAGGTGGTTTTAGGGGGGCTATTGCTCTAGGAGGAAGGTTTAGGGGGGCTTCTAGAGTGAGGGATAGTGCAAGGGACAAAATTGATGGGGAAAACTGTAAGGACTCAGTATGTTGGGGGTTCAGTATGGAAAAGGGGGACAGTATTGGGAGCTCATGGAGAAGGGGCAGCATGGGAGGTTCAGTATGGAGAGGGCCAGTGTGAGGGCTCCATATAGAGAGGGATCAGCATGCATGGGACATTGTGAGGAGGGGGCAGCATGAAGTGAGGACAGTGTGCAGATCATATTTCATAATTGAGGAAGGTGTAGTGGGTATAACTTATAAGGGCGGCGGTCATAGTATATAAGGGGGACAGTGTGGCATTTTAGTTTATTAGGGGACAGTGTGACGGTCATAGTACACAAGAGCGGACAGTGTGACGGTCATAGTATGTAAGAAAGGGGCGGTGTGGCGGTCATAGTATGTATGGGGAGATGGTGTGGCGGTCATAGTATATATGGGGGAGCTGTGTGGTGGGAATATTTTATAGGAGAGGATAACGTAAAGGCCATGTACGTTAAGAGGCATAGTGTGGAGTAGTGTTTTTGTTGTTTTTTTTTTTTTACAGGGAACACAATAAGGTGTAATTATTTTTTTCAGGGTCACAGCATAGGGCTTATTTAATGCACAGCATTAGTGGCTGTTTTATTCAGGAACATTATAATGACAATGTTATTTTTCAGGACACCATGTTGAGATGTGCTGCAGAATACGGAAGTCTGAGAAGAGGGAAGTCTGCAAAGACAAGCTGTGGATGTGACGTCATTATGGAGTCCAGCACATGAGAAATCAGCGATTGGTGAGTGAATTATCACAGACATTACACTGCGCTAACATTTACACAGGTTCAAGGGAGAAAATGACCTGAATACGTCCTTAATATTTGCTGAAAAATCTACTTTTATTTAATATGCAAATGAGGGCGCTTTAGTGCATCGTTGGTGGGGTCTTTGCTTTGGTGCACCGAAGCCCCCTCATTTGCATATTAAAAATTAAAAATAGATTTTTAAGCAAATATTAAAGCAGTGTTCCCCAACTCCAGTCCTCGAGAGCCGCCAACAGTGCATGTTTTCAGGATTTCCTTAGCATTGCATGGGTGTTGGAATCAACTGTGCAGGTGATTAAATTATCACATGTGCAATACTAAGGAAATCCTGAAAACATGCACTGTTGGCGGCCCTTGAGGACTGGAATTTGAGACCCATGTATGAAAGGGTTGTCTGATCTAGAATGACAAGTTTGCAGTCACTTTGTTAAAAAGAACTGAGAGTCCTCAGGGGTTGATACCTTTTAATGGCTAACCGAAAAGATGGTAATAATTGCAAGCTTTCGAGACTACTCAGGTCTCTTCATCAGGCATGGTATAACACAAAATCTGATATCTGATAGATTTTGTGTTATACCATGCCTGATGAAGAGACCTGAGTAGTCTCGAAAGCTTGCAATTATTACCATCTTTTCAGTTAGCCATTAAAAGGTATCAACCACTGAGGACTCTCAGTTCTTTTAAACAATTTTTTTATCTCTACTGGCTAACACGGTACAAAGATATATTTTACTTCAGTCACTCTGTGTCACTCGATCTGTGAATCCTCCCAGTACGCTCACTGTGTGCTACGAGGATTATCCAGTGTTTTGTTATTTTTAAATTGAAATTGTATTTTGTGCTAGTCAGCAACCTCCCGGCAGCCTAAAAAATGGTTTGGTTACCTGTTTTAACCACTTAGTGTCTTTGAAAACCTGAAGCTGTTGAAAGAAGCTAAAAAAAACCCCTAAATGTGTGCGCAGCAAGTGCTGATCTTCATTCTTTTAGCATTTTAAAACTTTTTCAAGTGTGTTACAGAGTAGATCTGCCTTAAATAATGTCATGTGCACAGACTCGTAGTTTTATGTTGTCAGTGAGGGGCGCGACCACTTACAGTACCTAGGGCAGCATGAAAGCCAAATGCGGCCCTACCCACCACATCTGTGTGGCCGCCATTTTATTAACAAGTGCCGTGGCCCTAAACAGCCATGAGCCAGTCAGTTCTGCAGCCCCTGGGCCGAGTTCCAGAGATCGCAGTGCTCGGCAGGAAAGTGTGGCTGCTGTCCCTTTAACCCACACTGGCACGCAGTCCACAGCATTCGCTGCACGCTCCTGGTTTTAGTTCTTTTGTGGGCGAGACTACTGCAAAGTGTGCTCGAGTCCCACAGATGAAGCGGAGCCGCAGCGCCAGCCAGCATCCTCCAACACAGCGCTGCCTTCCGGTGGTGTGCTGGCCCCTCAGAACTGTATGTGCTGTCCCACAGAGCTGTGTGTGTGGCCCACCAGCTGGAGCGAGGCGTTTGGGTTGCTGGAGGAAGACGTCCGTGCCATCGCAGAGCCAGGCCAGAAGTGAGCGGAGAAGCGGCCGCGCGAGATCATCGCGGGCGGCGCCGACATCGCGATATCTCGCAACGTCATCACGGGACCTGCAGCGGTCGCATCATCAGGATGTGCCCGCTTACCCGGATGTCGCGCGACCGGCTTCCGCTCTCCTGGACAGTTGAAGGATCATCGGGCTGCCGGCGGGTGAGGACTTCTCCTCAGGCTGTAGCATGCTGCCCCTGCTGCAAAAGAGCTACGATGCAGCGGTGGTGCTGAAGGCCCGGTCCTCTGAAGATTCCGGGAGCGAGTGCGGCGAGGCCGGCAGACTTCCAGGGCCTGCCACCACTGTCTACGTGGGCAACGATGCGCAGCCAGTGGAGTACAGCAGCAGGAGGGCTAATCGTTTCAGCAGGATGGGTGAGAACAGTTATCCCCCTTTCCCTAATCCTATGGTAGACAATAGGGATAGTGTTAGGGACCTAATATATAGTGTCTGTGCGAAGTTTATGCAGTCAAGAGCCAGGGTAGCTGCTGCCCAACCATCAGTACAGACTGAAGTATTGGATGGTAGCTTAAAGGGTATCCCTCAGACATGTTTTAAAGAGGCGATAACATGCCAGGCTTCTCCTTTGGGGTTCCATTTGAGTGGGGCAGTAAAGAAGAAGATCTGGAGAAGGGAGCATGTTGATGTTTTTTCGTTACTTCCGTCAGGTAGGGAGCCGTCGCGGATTGTTGGGCCTGAAGCCAAAGGTGATGCTGATGGAGATAGGAGAAGGATTTTCAAATCCTTTCACAATTGGCTCCAGGCCTTTGCAATCTATGCGGCGGTTTTAGGTGAAAAATTCCCAGGTGATTGTAGTGGGCTTTTCCAGCACATCGATTCGATTCTGGAGGCCTATCGTAATTTCGTAGGGGTGGCTTGGCTCACATACGACAAATAATTTTGTAAAAAAAATGGCGTTACATCATACAATGAAATGGGGTGAGAAGGACGTAGGGTTGTGGCTGAACCTTATGTTGCCACAAAGGAACAATCTGGTGAAGCAGGCTCCTAATCAGCAACTAAAGAAGGGAGTTTGCCTCGCGTTGAATGAATCCACATGTAAAGGCCCCGTTACACACAATGACGTATCTAACGATATATTTCCGGGGTCACGGATTCCGTGACGCACATCCGGCATCGTTAGCGACGTCCTTGCGTGTGACTCCAACGAACGGCTGTTAACGATCAAAAATACTCACCTTATCGTTGATCACGTCGTTCATTTTCATAAAATCGTTGATTGTTGAAGACTCAGGTTGTTCGTCGTTCCAGAGGCAGCACACATCGCTACGTGTGACACCTCAGGAACGACGAACTGCAGATTACCTGCGGCCGCCGGCAATGAGGAAGGAAGGAGGTGGGCGGGATGTTACGGCCGCTCATCTCCGCCCCTCCGCTTCTATTGGGCAGCCGCTTAGTGATGCTGCTGTGATGCTGCACGAACAGCCCCCTTAGAAAGGAGGCGGTTTGCCGGCAACAGCAACATCACTAGGCAGGTAAGTCCGCGTGACTCACAAACGACAGAGGCGGGTGCTTTCACCAGCGATATCGCTAGCGATATCGCTGCGTGTAAAGCCCCCTTAAGTGGCTGCATAATTGTAGGTTTAGACACGAATGCTCATGCTGTGGAGGCTCGCATCCTCTTTCTAAATGCTTTAAGCGGAATGTAGCAGCAGGTCAACAGAGTAGTGCTCACCGGGAGCTTTTTCTCAAAGGCACGGACTCCGGTAATTTTGGAAAAAATGCTCCCGTGGCTAAAGCAGTACCCAGACAAGGTGAAAGCCAACACAATAATTAATGGTTTTGTCAAGGGTTTTTGTTCCTCAGTTTACAGGTCAGGGTTGTATTTTGGTTAAGAATTTACGTTTGGTTAGGTCGTAGGGTATGTTAGTGTTTAACCATATACAAAAAGAGCTGGGGCTAGGTAGGCTAGCTGGTCCTTTTTCTACTCCTCCTTTTGACAATTTTTGGCTTTCCCCTTTAGGGATAGTTCTGAAAAAAGAGGCTGGTACGTTTAGGGTGATTCATCACCTGTCATATCCTAAAGGCGGGTCTCTTAATGATGAGGTGGATACCAGAGTAGCATCGGTTAGCTATGCATCTTTTGACATGGCAGTGGAGCTTCTTAGACAATTTGGTCAAGGGACGCTACTAGCAAAGTCAGATATTAAATCAGCCTTTCGGCTTCTAACGGTGCACCCTTCTAGTTTCAACTCATTAGGTTTTTATTTTAATGGGGAATTCTATTTCAATAAATGCCTTCCGATGGGGTTTGCTTTGTCATGTATTTATTTCGAATGTTTTCTTCTTTTTTTACATTGGGTAGTGCAGGATTCAGTGCCGGCTGGCGGGGTCCTGCACTATCTTGATGACTTTTTGTTCGTCGGCCACAGGGACTCTAATTTGTGCATGGAATTGTTGCAGAAGTTTTTGGAGTTCATGGACCATTTTGGGGTTCCTGTGGCTGCTGAAAAAACGGTGTTCCCTTGTCAAAAGTTAGAATTCTTACGGATTACAATAGATTCAGTAGCGATGCAATGCAGCCTTCCAGGGGATAAATTGCTTCATTTACAGGAGTTGATTGGTAGTGTGGCTGGAAAAAAGAAAGTTACCCTTCGAGAGTTACAATCTCTGTTGGGATCTTTAAATTTTGCCCTTAGAATAATTCCCATGGGGAGAGTGCTTTGTCGTCGTTTGTATGATAGTACAAAAGGGTTGAGTTCACCGGGTGCGCATGTTAAGGTCTCCTGTGAGATGAGGGAGGACTTATTGGTTTGGCAAAGATTTTTGTACTAATTTAATGGAATCAGTTGTTTGCAGGATCGGTTTTGCTCGTCTGAGGATTTACGCTTTAACACACTTACGGATGTCGATCATGGTTTTTGGTTTCGTTAGGTAGTGCATGGTTCAGCGGAAGCTTGGCCAGATAGGAGGTCTGCGGTGGGTATGAATAATAATAGAGTGGTTTTGGAGTTATTTGCAATTTTTGTGGCTATTTGGATTTGGGGTGAGGTTCTGGTGAATAAATGGATTTGTTTCTGTTCCTGTAATAAGGGAGTGGTTTTTGGGATTAACACGCAAAAATTTTGAGACAGTTGGTGTTTCAGTGTTTGAAATTTATCATCTGGTTGAAAGCAGAAAAACAGAAAGGTCTTCATCTTTGTCTTTTTTACAGCAGCGGTCCACCTGGAAAGAAGGAGCACAGAGGGGGCAAGTGGAAGTGACATGTCCGGAGCACTGTTGGGGGATTTTGGAGATTTAATCCCATTTTATATTAAAAATTTGTTAGCCCCGAATACATGGGCAGCTTATGCTGCTGCATGGGACAGATTGAGGCAATTTTGTGATGCTAGGGGTTTTGATTGCTATGCTAAAGATTTATCAGTTGTTTGGGAGTATGTTCAATTTGAGTTATTGCGTGGTATTAGTTATTCGGCGTTGCATAAAGCTTTATCTGGCGTTTCATTTTTTCTAAAATTACGGGGTTTAGATTCGCTTTTTTCTATCTGTCCTATTAATCAGATTTTAAAGGGTCTTAAGAGAGGGTCTCGGCAGTCGGATCTTAGACGCCTGATTTCGGTTGAGTTATTGGGAGAGTTTTGGATAGCATTGGGTTCGGTTTGTAAAAATGAGTTTGAAGCATCCTTGTTTAGGTCTGCGTTTGTGCTTGCATTTTTTGCGGCTCTCCGTATTTCTGAATTGGTGTCTCCTAGTAGAAAGGTGGTTGGGGGTTTAAGGGTTGAGGATGTTAAGGTGTTTTGGTCACATTGTTTTGTTTCTATTGTCAGTTCCAAGATGGATCAGTTGGGTAAGGGGCATTTGTTAAAATTGTCTGCCATTACGGGCTCTCAGGTTTGTCCGGTTTTTAATCTCAGGCGGGCCCTTTATTTTTGCATATATCTGGTGAATCAGCGACAAAGTTCCAATTTAATGCAATTTTAAAGCGCTGTTTGACTAGTTTAGGGAAGAGTAATTTAAAAATGTCTTCGCATTCGTTCAGAATTGGGGCCGCTACGGTTGTGGCTAACCTGGGCCTGAATAAAAAGAAAATTATGAAGTTGGGGAGATGGTCTTCTGGTAGGTACAAGCTGTATGTAAGGCCTAATCTGAGGCCTAATCAATTATTTTTAATTTGCAGAGCCCCTGATCGTGTGGATTGTCGGCCACTTATTTATTTATTGGGCCCAGAAGCGTGCAGCAGTGTGAAGGTACACTGAGAACCTTTCTTTTCCTGACGATCAGGTAAATATTTTTTGGGTTAGTTGCAGAGGCATGAGATGGGAACACCTATTGGCCAAGTTGAAGAAGAGAGCCAATTAACCCTTTGCCGGATTTACTAATAATTCATTTGGGAGGTAATGATTTGGGTAAGGTAAAAACCCTTGACTTTATCTTTCAGGTGAAGAGGGACATTATTTTCATTAAAAATCTTTTTCCTGCAGCGGCAGTGGTGTTTTCGGAAATTATTCCTAGGTTGGTGTGGAGTTCCGTTCAGTTTTGCTTTATGGAGAAAATTAGGAAAAGGATTAATAGGTTGTTAGCAAAATTCTTTTCTTCTTTGGGGGAATTTTCTTTTAGGCACCTGGACTTGGAAGGTTTTGAGGTTGGGCTTTACAGGGCGGATGGTGTACATTTGTCAGACATCGGAATTGATATTTTTAATTTAGGGCTTCAGAGTGTGGTGGAAAAATGGCTGTCTGGTTGTGTGGGGGGTCACTAATGCTGCATTAGTGTCCTTGTGGGGTAAAATCGCCCAGACGTTTTCTGGGTGGATTTCGGTTTACTTATGGTGGATTTTGGCGGTTAATTTATAAATGGTTAATTTTAATGTTTTTTTGGTAACCCTTAATAAAAAACAATACGGCCAGTTTTTCCAACCCACACTCTGTTGTCTGTGTCAGTTTTATTTATGATGTGAATGAATGGGTCTTGTGTGATCATGCAACGCCGCCACATGTCCTGGAGGAGCTAGATGGAAACAAGTGGGGCAGATGAGTGAGGCTGCTGGCGACTTCTCCATATTAATACCTGTAATGCATCTGTGTCTGCATGTATGTCATTGTATATGACTGTGTATATATTTGTCTGTTTATATGTATTTTTGTGAATTTGTCTTCAAATATGTATATGTACGTATGCCTGTATGTGTATGTATCTGTATGTGCGTGTCTGCGTGTGGATGGGGCCCACTCTTTTACCCGGGGGCCACAAAAACCTCTAGCCGGCCCTGGCTGCCTTAACATTGGGATGAATAAAAAAAATATGTGAGTAACTCTACTTTCTGTGTATAAGTGACTGCTGTGAGTTATCCTGGACTGTGTCTGTATTGTAGTATTGTAAATCTGAATGTGGCAGAACAGTATAAGATGCAGCTCATTGGATTTATATCTAAATGCTACAGTTTGCGCTTTACTGTTATAGCTAAAAATGTTAAGGTTACAGGGCCCCCACTAGATTTTCTGCCCAGGGGCCCCCACTATCCTTAATCTGGCCCTGGGTGTCGTGCACAAAGGAAGCCTCTCCTAAAGCTTGTGAACAAAAAAAGCACGCCCGCAACTCACCAAAGCCCATGCTGAAAAATATGAAAACTTCTGGGATTCTATACTCTGCAGGTACTAAACCAAGATAAATGTTTTTGGTTCTAATGGCTTGGTGTTAAAACTGCATGACATTGCAAAGATGAGGAGTACAAAGAAAAATGCATGGTCCTTAGTCTGAGCATGCAGGTGGCGATGTCCTTATGTGGGGCTGCATGAGTGCTGCTGGCGTCTGGCAGCTACATTTCATTGATGAGATCATGAAATCACAGATGTACTGATCTATATTTTCCAACATGACTGATCCAAAACACATATTAGTTGCAATTATGACTAAAAAAAGGGTGAAAGTGATTCAGTGACCAATTAGGTCTCCTGATCTGAATGCATCAGATCACCTACGTGGAATTCTGAAGAGACAAGATTGAGCATCACTCTCCATCCAGCATCCACGATCTAAAAGAGCGCAAGTTTAAAGAATTTAAAATGATAGCTGTTACAATATGGCACAATATTCCATGCCTAGAAGACTTTGTGGAGTTCTTAAAAATCATGGAAGTCATATAAAATACTAAATGCAGCTGGTTTTTATGTGGGGTGTATTTATTACTGCATCAACGAATTTGAGTAAAAATAATGATTTTCTAATGAAAGTCATATTAAACTTGCATGATATTGGTTAAAAATGTTCTAAGAGTCTCAGTCATGTCATCGTTTTGAAAAATGTTCTTTTGTTCATTGAGATATTGTTTAAAATCTCACTTTTCATAGGGCAGTAATAATTTATGCTGAGCATTATATGTATGCACATATAGCTCTGGCAAAAATTAAGAGAACACCGCAAAATTGTCAGTTTTTCTGATTTTTCTCTGTATAGGTATATTTTTGAGTAAAATGTAAATTGCTCTTTTATTCTATAAACTACTGACAACATCTGTGAATTTCCAAGCAATAAATTTTGTATTTTTCTCAAAATTAAAAATGGTCAAAATAACAAAACAATGCATTGCTTTCAGACCTCAAATAATGCAAAGAAAACAAGTTCATAATCATTTAGAAACAACGATACTGATGTTTTACCTCAGGAAGAGTTCAGAAATCAATATTTTGTGAAATAACCATGATTTTTAATCACAGCTTTCATGTGTCTTGGCATGCTTTCCACCAGTCTCTTTCACACTGCTTTTGGGTGACTTTATGCCACTGGTGCAAAAATGTAAGTAGTTCTTCTTTGCTTGATGGCTTGTGATTATCCATCCTCCTCTTGATTACATTATTAGAGGTTTTCAATTGGGTTCAGGTCTGGAGATTGGGCTGGCCATGAAAGGGTTTTGATGTGGTGGTCTTTTATCTACACATTGATTGACATAGCTGTGTGGCATGGTGCTTTGTCCTGCTGGAAAAACCAGTCCACAGAGTTGAAGAACATTGCCTGAGCAGAAGGAAGCAACTGTTTTTCCAGGATCATCTTGTATGCGGCTTGATTCATACGTTCTTTGCAAAATTTAATCTGCCCAATTCCAGCCTTGCTGAAGCATCCCCAGATCATCACTGATCCTCCACCAAATTTCACAGTTTGTGTAAGACACTGTGGCTTATATAACTCTCCAGGTCTCCATCTAACCATTAAATGGCCAGGTATTGGGCAAAGCTGAAAATTAGACTCATCAGAGAAGATTAGCTTACTCCAGTCCTCTATGGTGCAATCCTTATGGTCTTTGCAAACTTCAGCCTGGCTCTCCTTTGCTTCTCATTGATGAAAGGCTTTTTTCTAGCTTTACATGACTTGAGCCCTGACTCTAGGAGCCTGTTACGAACTGTTCTTGCTGTGCCCTTCACCCCAGCTGCCATTTGCCATTTCTTTTGTAGGTCACTTGATGTCATCCTGCAGTTGCTGAGTGACATTCGAATAAGATGACTGTCATCTCGGTAAGTGGAGAGTCACTTGCAGTCTCTGCCGTGCTATAGCTTTGTTGACCCCAATGTCTGCTGCTTGACCTTGTTGTAATGGACTGCCGTCTTAGACATTTTAAGGATGGAGGCAATGCAGTATCCCTCTGCTAGTAAAGCCAGAATTGAGCCCTTATTTTCCTCACTCAAGACTTTAATTTTCAAAACTATTTTGGCATGATTAAAAGTTATTCTTTCATTCCTATTACTTTTGGGATATTACTAGCACTTATTTTGCCATCCAGCTTGTCCTATTGCAAGAGGATTGTGAAGACCACAGCAGTGTTTTTTTATACTTTCCCTCGTTAAATAAGATTTGGTTCAGGTGATCACCTAATCAGATGCAGATTGAGTACAATTTGGTGCACTCTGGTTGGAGTTCAACTGACACTAGAATGGAATGGCTGTCAGACATGAAGAGGAGCTGATTTTTGTAAAATTGTGCAGTGGTCTCTTAATTTTTGCCAGAGCTATAATATATATATATATATATATATATATATATATATATATATATACAGTACAGACCAAAAGTTTAAATTGTAGATTCACATTGAAGGCATCAAAACTATGAATTAACACATGTGGAATGAAATACTTAACAAAAAAGTGTGAAATAACTGAAAATATGTCTTATATTCTAGGTTCTTCAAAGTAGCCACCTTTTGCTTTAATTACTGCTTTGCACACTCTTGGCATTCTCATGGTGAGCGTCAAGAGGTAGTCACCGGAAATGGTTTTCACTTCACAGGTGTGCCCTGTCAGGTTTAATAAGTGGGATTTCTTGCCTTATAAATGGGGTTGGGACCATCAGTTGTGTTGTGGAGAAGTCTGGTGGATAAACAGCTGATAGTCCTACTGAATAGACTGTTAGAATTTGTATTATGGCAAGAAAAAAGCAGCTAAGTAAAGAAAAATGAGTGGCCATCATTACTTTAAGAAATGAAAGTCAGTCAGTCCGAAAAATTGAGAAAACTTTGAAAGTGTCACCAAGTGCAGTGGCAAAAACCATCAAACGCTACAAAGAAACTGGCTTACATGAGGACCGCCCCAGGAAAGAAAGACCAAGAGTCACCTCTGCTGCGGAGGATAAGTTTATCCGAGTCACCAGCCTCAGAAATCGCAGGTTAACAGCAGCTCAGATTAGGGACCAGGTCAATGCTACACAGAGTTCTAGCAGCAGACACATCTCTAGAACAACTGTTAAGAGGCGACTTTGTGCAGCAGGCCTTCATGGTAAGAAACCACAACTAAGGACAGGCAACAAGCAGAAGAGACTTGTTTGGGCTAAAGAACACAAGGAATGGACATTAGACCAGTGGAAATCTGTGCTTTGGTCTGATGAGTCCAAATTTGAGATCTTTGGATCCAAGCACCGTGTCTTTGTGCGATGCAGAAAAGGTGAACGAATGGACTCTACATGCCTGGTTCCCACCGTGAAGCATGGAAGAGGAGGTGTGATGGTGTGGGGGTGCTTTGCTGGTGACACTGTTGGGGATTTATTCAAAATTGAAGGCATACTGAACCAACAAGGCTACCACAGCATCTTGCAGCGGCATGCTATTCCATCCAGTTTGTGTTTAGTTGGACCATCATTTATTTTTCAGCAGGACAATGACCCTAAACACACCTTCAGGCTGTGTAAGGGCTATTTGACTAAGAAGGAGAGTCATGGAGTGCTACACCAGATGACCTGGCCTCCACAGTCACCAGACCTGAACCCAATCGAGATGGTTTGGGGTGAGCTGGACCGCAGAGTAAAGGCAAAAGGCCCAACAAGTGCTAAGTATCTCTGGGAACTCCTTCAAGACTGTTGGAAGACCATTTCCGGTGACTACCTCTTGACTACTCTTTTGTTAAGTATTTCATTCCACATGTGTTAATTCATAGTTTTGATGCCTTCAATGTGAATCTACAATTTTCAGAGTCATGAAAATAAAGAAAACTCTTTGAATGAGAAGGTGTGTCCAAACTTTTGGTCTGTATTGTGTATTATATATATATATATATATATACTGTGTGTATATATACAGTGCCTACAAGTAGTATTCAACCCCCTGCAGATTTAGCAGGTTTGATAAGATGCAAATAAGTTAGAGCCTGCAAACTTCAAACAAGAGCAGGATTTATTAACAGATGCATAAATCTTACAAACCAACAAGTTATGTTGCTCAGTTAAATTTTAATAAATTTTCAACATAAAAGTGTGGGTCAATAATTATTCAACCCCTAGGTTTAATATTTTGTGGAATAACCCTTGTTTGCAATTACAGCTAATAATCGTCTTTTATAAGACCTGATCAGGCCGGCACAGGTCTCTGGAGTTATCTTGGCCCACTCCTCCATGCAGATCTTCTCCAAGTTATCTAGGTTCTTTGGGTGTCTCATGTGGACTTTAATCTTGAGCTCCTTCCACAAGTTTTCAATTGGGTTAAGGTCAGGAGACTGACTAGGCCACTGCAACATCTTGATTTTTTCCCTCTTGAACCAGGCCTTGGTTTTCTTGGCTGTGTGCCTTGGGTCGTTGTCTTTTTGGAAGATGAAATGACGACCCATCTTAAGATCCTTGATGGAGGAGCGGAGGTTATTGGCCAAAATCTCCAGGTAGGCTGTGCTATCCATCTTCCCATGGATGCGGACCAGATGGCCAGGCCCCTTGGCTGAGAAACAGCCCCACGCATGATGCTGCCACCACCATGCTTGACTGTAGGGATGGTATTCTTGGGGTCATATGCAGTGCCATCCAGTCTCCAAACGTCACGTGTGTGGTTGGCACCAAAGATCTCGATCTTGGTCTCATCAGACCAGAGAACCTTGAACCAGTCTGTCTCAGAGTCCTCCAAGTGATCATGAGCAAACTGTAGACGAGCCTTGACATGACGCTTTGAAAGTAAAGGTACCTTACGGGCTCGTCTGGAACGGAGACCATTGCGGTGGAGTACGTTACTTATGGTATTGACTGAAACCAATGTCCCCACTGCCATGAGATCTTCCCGGAGCTCCTTCCTTGTTGTCCTTGGGTTAGCCTTGACTCTTCGGACAAGCCTGGCCTCGGCACGGGTGGAAACTTTCAAAGGCTGTCCAGGCCGTGGAAGGCTAACAGTAGTTCCATAAGCCTTCCACTTCCGGATGATGCTCCCAACAGTGGAGACAGGTAGGCCCAACTCCTTGGAAAGGGTTTTGTACCCCTTGCCAGCCTTGTGACCCTCCACGATCTTGTCTCTGATGGCCTTGGAATGCTCCTTTGTCTTTCCCATGTTGACCAAGTATGAGTGCTGTTCACAAGTTTGGGGAGGGTCTTAATTACTCAGAAAAGGCTGGAAAAAGAGTTAATTAATCCAAACAGGTGAAGCTCATTGTTCTTTGTGCCTGAAATACTTCTTAATACTTTAGGGGAACCAAACAGAATTTTGGTGGTTTGAGGGGTTGAATAATAAATGACCCTCTAAATAAAGTTTTCACAATTTAAAAAAAATAAATAAATAAATAAATTACATTCTTTTTTGCTGCAGTGCATTTCACACTTCCAGGCTGATCTACAGTCCAAATTTCACAATGCCAAGTTAATTCCGAATGTGTAAACCTGCTAAATCTGCAGGGGGTTGAATACTACTTGTAGGCACTGTATATATATATATATATATATATATATATATACTAGCTGTACTTTCCGGCTTCGCCCGGGTTAATAACTGCTGTTAACAAAATAGAGTGTATTGACAAAAATGTATTCTGCACACAAAAACCACAAAACAAATAGATAGAAATGTAATTATTAAAAGGCAAAAACTAAGCTAATAGAAGCATTTCACAACATATATTTCATCACCACAGATATTCCACACAGATTTAACTAAATTGGCCAAGTAATGTGCATCGTCTGTCTCTTTCCAGATCTGTCTCTTTCCCCGTTTGTCTCTTTCCCCGTCTGTCTGTCTGCCTCTTTCCCCGTCTGCCTCTTTCCAGGTCTGCCTCTTTCCAGGTCTGCCTCTTTCCCGGTCTGCCTCTTTCCCCGTCTGCCTCTTTCCCCGTCTGTCTCTTTCCCCGTCTGTCTCCCCGTTGTCTCTTTCCCAGGTCTGTCTCTTTCCCCGTCTGTCTACCCGTCCCTCTCTGTGTCTTTTCCTGTCTGTCTCTTTCCCTGTCTGTCTGTTTTTGTCTGTCTCTATTTCTCTGTCTCCTTCCCCATCTGTCTCTATCAAGGTCTGTGTCTTTTCCCATCTATCTTTGTCGCTCTAGCTGTCTCCTCCTTCCCTGTCTGCCTGTCTCTGTCCCTGTCTGCATGTCTGTCTGTCTCTTTCCCTATCTGTCTCTTTCCAGGTCCGTCTCTTTCCCCGTCTGTCTCTGTCTGTCTCACCGTTTGTCTCTGTCTGTCTCTTTCCCTGTCTGTCTCTATCTCTCTGTCTCTTTCCTTGTATGTCTCTCTGTCTGTCTCTCTGTCTGTCTCTCTGTCTGTCTCTCTGTTTGTCTCTCTATCTGTCTCCCCACCGACATCTTATTACCTCACATATAAGCTTCTTATACTATGAATGTCTTTTGTTCCTATAGCAACCATTCACAGCTCCTACTAATAACCTGTAGTTCCAGGCTCCATTTACTTTAATGAAGGCATGTTTTTTGGAGAGTAACTGTAAAGCGCGGGGTTACATTTTCCTGACAAAACATAGTCTATGAAGTTCCCTGGGTCACATGAGGTGTCTGTGCAAAATTTTGTGATTGTAAATGCGATGGTGCGGATACACTTTTCGTTTCACTTTTTCCCCATTATGTTGATAGGGGCAAAATTGATTGGTAAATTGGAATGCACGGGGTTAAAATTTCACCTCACAACATAGCCTATGACGCTCTCGGGGTCCAGACGTGTGAGTGTGCAAAATTTTGTGGCTGTAGCTGCGACGGTGCAGATGCCAATCCCGGACATACATACATACATACATACACACATTCAGCTTTATATTATATATATATATATATATATATATATATATGTGTGTGTGTGTGTGTATGTATGTGTGTAAGCCCGCTAAAGAAATCCGCACTGTCGAATTTACAATCAGGAAATTCTGCACAGACACCCCATGTGACTCAAGGAACATCATAGAATATGTTTGATGGGAAAATTTAACTCCACGCTTTACAGTTACTTTTAAAAAAAAACCTGCCTCCATTAAAGTGAATGGAGCTGCGATCTATTAGTTTATTAATAGGAGCTGTGATTGGTTGCTATAGGAATAAAATAAATTCTTAGTATAAGAAGGTTGTGTGGGAGGTAATAAGATGTTGGTGGGGAGACGGATAGAGAGAGACAGAAAGAGACAGTGAGAGAGATAGTCAAAGAGACAGACAGACAGGGAAAGAGACAGAGAGAGACAGAAAGAGACAGACAAGGAAAGAGACAGAGAGAGAGAGAGACAAGGAAAGAGACAGACAGACAGACAGAGAGAGAGAGTCAAAGAGACAGGCAGACATACACAGACAGGGAGAGAAACATGCAAAGAGACGGAGACAGGGAAAGAGACGGAGACAGGGAAAGAGACAGGGAAAGAGATAACAACAGGGAAACAGACAAAGACAAGGAAAGAGACAGGGAAGAAGACAGAGACAAGGAAAGAGACGAGGAAAGAGACAGAGACAAGGAAATAGAGATGGGGAAACGAGACAGACGGGAAACGAGACAGGCAGGTAAAGAGACTGACAGACACAGAGCTAGAGAGACAGACAGACAGACAGAGAGACAGACACAGAGAGAGACAGACACAGAGATAGAGAGACTGATACAGAGACAGATAGACAGAGAGAGACAGAGACACACATGAATTAAAGACAGACACACAGAGACAGACAGCTAAAGAGACAGACACGGAAAGAGAAAGACAGAGACAGACACAGAAGCAGAGACAGACAGAGAGAGACAGACAGAGACACAGAAAGACACACAGAGAGAAACAGACAGACACATAGAGACTGGGAAACAGAGAGACAGTCACTATCCCGGGCAACGCCCAGGTACTACAGCTAATTATTTATATACTTATATAGAAGTGGCAAACAACTAAATTATTTGACTGCAATTAGCTGTCACATTGGAATGGATGCACAGGACAAGTGAAGTCATGGGTATTGTGTCGTGCCGATAATATCTAGTAAAAGACTAGTTATAGTTTACCTGGTCAAATCTTGACAATTGAAAACTAATTTATTAAGACTATCATTTCATACACATGTCTAAACATTTGACCTATGTATGGCCATATAGGTTACGAAATGCTAAAAAAGTCATACCTGTATGTCTCATATCAGATGACTTGTTGTGGATAAACAGGCAGTTATTTACCTGAGATATGAGCAAAACATTTGTTGTCAGCTGAAATAAGGAAGAAAGCAGTTCATTCAAAAACCAAGGGCAGGGCTTTGGAAATCACAAACAGGAAGGCGAAGACCCAGTGCACTGAGAACTGAAATCTAAGTAGTAGAAAAATCCAAATGGTCAGTAACCTCTTCACAACACATGACGTACTGGATACAACATGGATCGTGTCAGGGTAATCCCTGCCGGCTGCCACAGGCAGTCGGCAGCGATCTCTGCACATGTCAAATGATTTGAACAGCTGACATGTGTGGCTATCAGGCACGAGTGGATTCACTACCCACTAGTGCCTGTTAACTCCTTATGAAAATGTAACAGCACGCTGTACATGTCGGTAACAGTAAACATTCACTTACCCGGCACCATCGCAAGTCACGTGATGTGATCACGAGGATCCAATAGTTGTCATGGTAGCACAGGGTCATGTGATGACTCCTGTAGCTATCATGAGTCAGTTCCTCTTACAGTTCCTCTTTCTGTGATCTACAGAAAAGTATGAGCTGTCAGAGTGCTGATCCTTATAGCCCCCTAGGGGAACTAGTAAAATTAAAAATAGTAAAAAAAAAAACAAAAAAAAACCTAATAGTTCAAATCAACCCCAATTCGCCCCATTGAAAATGAAAGGGTTAAAAAAATAAAAAATATACACATATTTGATATCGCCGCATTCAGAAATGTCCGCTCTATCAAAATATAAAATCAATTAATCTGATTGGTAAACGACGTAGCGGAAAAAAAGAAATCCAAACTTTAAAATTACGTTTTTTGGTTGTCACATATTTTGCGCAAGATGCCATAACAGGCGATCAAAGCGTAGCATTTGCACAAAAATGGTAAAATTAAAAGCCCCAGCTTGAGAGGCAAAAAATAAGCCATCACTGTGCCGTAGATCCCAAAATAAGAGAACGCTACGGATCACGGAAAATGGTGCAAAACGTTTTTGGACAAACGTGTGAGGGTTTTTTAACCCCTTTGATAAAGTAAACCTATACATATTTGGTTTCTTCAAACTTGAACTGACCTGAGGCATCACACCTACACATCAGTTTTACCATATAGTAAACATGGTGAATAAATTATCCCAAAAACAATCAGGCAGTCACACTTTTTTTAATTTTTTTCGCACTTGTAATTTTTTTGCTGTTTTCCAGTACACTATATGGTAAAACTTATGGATTTATTCAAAAGTACATCTCGTCCTGCAAAAAATAAGCCCTTATATGGCAAGATTGATGGAAAAATAAAAAAGATACGGCTCTTGGAAGAAGGGGAGGGAAAAATCGCCCAGGGGTGAGGGTTAAAGAAGAACAACCACGCGGATTCCTTCACTAAAGCTAGCAATATACTCAGTATTAACAGCATAATTACAGCCATGTCTTAATTTACATTACAAAATCATGCTGACAGGTTCTCTTTAAGCTTTCTTAAAATTATTGTTCTTTATTGTTCTGTAAACAGGACATGTGCTGCTGATATCAATGATATTCTATATGCACAGAACGATTGTGTTAATGATCATTCTGTGGGTATGATTACAGTCAGTCTTCCTAAAAAAGTTACTGAATGACTGCAGATCAGCTTGAAAGTGGTCAGTTGGCAATCATTTAACAGCCGTGGTCAGCCACTTTAAATCCAGGCCTGTTTCCCACGTCAGTGAAAAACTCAGACATTTTTCACTAACGTGTTAAAAACGCACATGTCCCTTTGTGTGCCGTGATTCACAGCACGCGTGAGTTGTCCATGTGCAATCCGTGATCCGTACTCTGTGATACGTGATTGCACATGGAGATAAACTCATCTGTCCCCGCCCCTGCTGTCCATAGTGCTGAACTCTTTGGCTCTGCTGTGTTTCCGCCCCCGCTGTAGCTACTTCCAGGTCGGCTGTACCGTGCAAACATGAATATGCATAACTGTAATTAGCCGGCTCGGAAGCAGCAGACAGCTAAGGCCGGAGACAGCAGCGCAGGAGAAGGTGAGTTAAAAATGATTTTTATTTTCAATGTCTGTGTTTTTCTGCTACGGTTTGCACGGATCACACCATAGTGTAGCCCATGGGACATGTCTCCGTGCGGCAATCACAGACATGCGTGTACACCACATGGAGACACGGTCAGTGAAAAATCACTGATTTGTGCGCAGACCCTTTGATTATAATGGGTCTGCGTATGTCTGGTGTGGGAGGTTACCCATTTTTTGCCCAAGTTAGGTATGCATCAAAATATGTGACCTTTTGGCAACAATTCTGACACACAGCTCTTGTAAATTTCTATCAAAGTGGTTTTAAATTTAAACAAAATTTGCAAACATACATAATATAACATAATTAGTGAATATATGTGAATATGTGCAATGCCCTTACTTAATGTAAAAGCTAAATGTATTAAAAACTTTATTACACTGCATATGAAGCCTGGCATGAATCACTGGGCTACAATTTTTTATTCATTTTCCGTTGCATGAGGTTTTAGAACTCTTTCTATATATTTCTGCATCGCTGATTCTAAATCTGAAATCCGTTTTTTGGTGCATGCTCAAGTTTTTTGGCAATTTTAATTTCTTTATATTACAGTTTATGGCATGCATTGGTTTTTAAATTGGAGCTAAAGGGCTATGACTCTTGGATTGAACATAACCAATAATAATAACCAACAACAAGGCAATTAAAGAGGACCTGTCGTCACGTTTTGGTGTGTATCCTGCATATAGGATCATGTAGAGTAGCATTAAGAGTAGAGTTGAGCGCGGTTCGTGGTTCGAGGTTCTCCAGTTCTAGGCTCGAGTGATTTTGGGGCCTGTTCTAGATCGAACTAGAACTCGAGCTTTTTGCAAAAGCTCGATAGTTCTAGAAACGTTCGAGAACGGTTCTAGCAGCAAAAAAACAGCTAATTCCCAGCTGGCTTTCCGCTGTAATAGTGTAAGTCACTCTGTGACTCACTATTATGACATTTCAGTGTATAGTGTGCGGGAACAGCGCCTTCAGATCACTGCTGTTTGTATAATTGTCTTCCTTCCCTAACCGCGCGCGTCTTGTGGGGCGGGCCAGCATGTCAGCCAATCCCAGACACACACACAGCTAAGTGGACTTTTAGCCAGAGAAGCAACGGCATGTGTGATAGGATGTCCATGTCACATGTCCCTGCATTATAAAACCGGACATTTTCCTCCAGGACGCCATTATCTCTTCTGCGTCCTTGGTGTCAGACATCACTTGGGCAGCTCCGTCCTGAGTCCTATCGCTGATACAGCTGTATGCGCTCCATACACAGCGCTGGACAGCATAGGGATAGCACTTTCCATCAGTCCTTTTAAGGGCTCGTACCGGCAGGGTCAGAGCCATAGGAGACAGGTCCTGAAAACAGCGACAGCGTCTGTGTAGCAAAGGTCAGGGATTTCCTCCCTGCATTTCCCCATTAGGAGGGAATAGAAAGGCAGGCTTCCTTTCCTCTACCCAGAGCCCCACAATCCTGGCACTGTACCCTCCTGTCCTCTGCACACTCCAACTCATTATAACTAAGCCATTATACTAGCAAACACTCAGTGTACCTAGTGGCATCCTAAACGTGGCTATTGGACTGTTGTCTAGTCACATTAGTGCAAAGACATTTGCAGCACCTCTACCTGCATTGCACACTCCAACTCATTATAACTAAGCCATTATACTAGCAAACACTCAGTGTACCTAGTGGCATCCTAAACGTGGCTATTGGACTTTGCTATAGTCCCACTAGTGCAAAGACATTTGCAGCAACTCTGCCTGCATTGCACACTCCAACTCATTATAACTAAGCCATTATACTAGCAAACACTCAGTGTACCTAGTGGCATCCTAAACGTGGCTATTGGACTGTTGTCTAGTCACACTAGTGCAAAGACATTTGCAGCACCTATACCTGCATTGCACACTCCAACTCATTATAACTAAGCCATTATACTAGCAAACACTCAGTGTACCTAGTGGCATCCTAAACGTGGCTATTGGACTTTGCTATAGTCCCACTAGTGCAAAGACATTTGCAGCACCTCTGCCTGCATTGCACACTCCAACTCATTATAACTAAACCATTATACTAGCAAACACTCAGTGTACCTAGTGGCATCCTAAACGTGGCTATTGGACTGTTGTCTAGTCACACTAGTGCAAAGACATTTGCAGCACCTCTGCCTGCATTGCACACTCCAACTCATTATAACTAAGCCATTATACTATCAAACACTCAGTGTACCTAGTGGCATCCTAAACGTGGCTATTGGACTGTTGTCTAGTCACACTAGTGCAAAGACATTTGCAGCACCTCTACCTGCATTGCACACTCCAACTCATTATAACTAAGCCATTATACTAGCAAACACTCAGTGTACCTAGTGGCATCCTAAACATGGCTATTGGACTTTGCTATAGTCCCACTAGTGCAAAGACATTTGCAGCACCTCTGCCTGCATTGCACACTCCAACTCATTATAACTAAGCCATTATACTAGCAAACACTCAGTGTACCTAATGGCATCCTAAACGTGGCTATTGGACTGTTGTCTAGTCACACTAGTGCAAAGACATTTGCAGCACCTCTACCTGCATTGCACACTCCAACTCATTATAACTAAGCCATTATACTAGCAAACACTCAGTGTACCTAGTGGCATCCTAAACGTGGCTATTGGACTGTTGTCTAGTCACACTAGTGCAAAGACATTTGCAGCACCTCTGCCTGCATTGCACACTCCAACTCATTATAACTAAGCCATTATACTAGCAAACACTCAGTGTACCTAGTGGCATCCTAAACGTGGCTATTGGACTGTTGTCTAGTCACACTAGTGCAAAGACATTTGCAGCACCTCTGCCTGCATTGCACACTCCAACTCATTATAACTAAGCCATTATACTAGCATACACTCAGTGTACCTAGTGGCATCCTAAACGTGGCTATTGGACTGTTGTCTAGTCACACTAGTGCAAAGACATTTGCAGCACCTCTGCCTGCATTGCACACTCCAACTCATTATAACTAAGCCATTATACTAGCAAACACTCAGTGTACCTAGTGGCATCCTAAACGTGGCTATTGGACTTTGCTATAGTCCCACTAGTGCAAAGACATTTGCAGCACCTCTGCCTGCATTGCACACTCCAACTCATTATAACTAAGCCATTATACTAGCAAACACTCAGTGTACCTAGTGGCATCCTAAACGTGGCTATTGGACTGTTGTCTAGTCACACTAGTGCAAAGACATTTGCAGCACCTCTGCCTGCATTGCACACTCCAACTCATTATAACTAAGCCATTATACTAGCAAACACTCAGTGTACCTAGTGGCATCCTAAACGTGGCTATTGGACTGTTGTCTAGTCACACTAGTGCAAAGACATTTGCAGCACCTCTGCCTGCATTGCACACTCCAACTCATTATAACTAAGCCATTATACTAGCAAACACTCAGTGTACCTAGTGGCATCCTAAACGTGGCTATTGGACTGTTGTCTAGTCACACTAGTGCAAAGACATTTGCAGCACCTCTACCTGCATTGCACACTCCAACTCATTATAACTAAGCCATTATACTAGCAATTTTTGCTGCAAGTTTAAGGGCCGTAGTTGCATTGTCAGGGATATTTATTCTTTATTATTCTGCTGTTAATAAAGCTAGACCACCACTGCAATCTACACCACCTCTCAATTTTTACTACCACATTTTCAGTGCACAATCTTGTCACAATCAACATGAGTGGCAAAATGACAGATGCTGGTGGAAAGGGGAAGAGGCGTGGTGGAAAAGGCAAAAAAGGTTTTGTCCGTGGGGAAGGTGGCAAAGCTCCATTATCATCTGCTGAAGATAGAGCATCTACCAGCAAAAGTAAGATGTCTACTACTTACCGTGGACAATCCGATGTGCTCCCTTTTTTACGGACACGAACAACAGGAACAAAGGTAGATGATGGCCAAAAAAGGAAAATGCTTGAATGGATCTCAAGTGGTCCAACAAGTGCCCTCTCAGCCTCTTCAAGTACCGCATCCAAAAAACACCAGTCCTCTGAGTTGTCATCCCAATCAAATTTGCTTTCTCCCAGCTCTGAAGTCTCTATCAGCCCTGCACAGTATGGTGGAACTGAGATGGCTGAGTCTGCAGAGCTGTTCAGTCACACTATAGCCTGGGAATCAGAGGTCTGCTCCCAAGCTACAGTGAGTACAGAACAGGAAATGGTCTGCAGTGATGCCCAGAACCTTTGTGACTCTGATTCAGGCCGTGAGGACCAAGTTTCTGAGCATAACTGTAACACCTGTGGTTATAGACAATGAGGAACATACTGATGATGATGAGACACAGATACCAGATTGGGATGACAACTTAAATATTCGGTCAGGGCAAGAAGAGGCTCGGTCTGATGGGGAGGGGAGTGCAAACACAACAATTAATGATGAAGTTCTAGATCCCACCTACTGTCAACCCACAGTCAGGCACTCGAGGAGGTCAACAGAGGTGGTGGAGGAGGATGCAACTGATGACGAAGTTACCTTGCGCCTTCCTGGACAGAGTCGGAGTACTGGTAGCACATCTACAACTGCATCCTCAGCCACCACTCTGCCTCTGAGCATTATTCGGGGTGGATCAACAGGTCGCATGGCCTCTAAGCCTTGCCTAGCCTGGTCCTTTTTTGACATAGAAAAAGATCGCCCAAATTATGTGATCTGTAAAATTTGTCATGGTTCTCTTAGTAGAGGTCAAAACCTCAGCAGTTTGACAACTTCTTCCATGAATCGTCACATGAATAAATCTCATATGGCCCGGTGGGAAGCTCACCGTGCTACAATGCGGCCTAGCGGAGCGAACCATCCACCGCCTGCCCCTTCCAGTGCATCCGCGCGCTCGTCATCTTCTAGGACTGTGGGGACAGCTGTCACACCTGTTTTCCCACCCACAACTTCCACCACTGTAACCGCAACAGGCAGTTTGCTTGGTAGGTCGTCAGTTGGTTTGGAAGGGGAAACAAGTGAGTGTGTACAGCTCTCTCAGACATCGATAGCACCAACGTTGGATGAAGGCAACATCATGTCTCCGCCAGCACTTTCCTCACAAACCTGCATTTTTCCAGGGGCACCCTACTCAACACCGTCTACACACAGCAGCCAGATCTCTGTCCCTCAGATGTGGTCAAATAAAAGGCCACTTCCTGCGACCCATTACAAAGCGAAGAGGTTGACTCTATCCCTCTGTAAGCTGTTGGCTACCGAAATGCTGCCTTTCCGCCTAGTGGACACACAGGATTTTAGAGACCTTATGTCTGTTGCTGTGCCCCAGTACCAGATGCCTAGTCGCCACTACTTCTCTAAGAAAGGTGTGCCCGCCAGCATGTCGCACACAATATCACTGCTTCCTTGAGAAACTCTGTGTGTGAACGGGTGCATTTCACCACCGATACTTGGACCAGTAAGCATGGACAGGGACGTTACATGTCGCTGACTGGGCACTGGGTAACTATGGTGATAGATGGTGAAGGGTCTGCTGCACAAGTCTTGCCGTCCCCATGACTTGTGTGTCAATCCTCTGTCTGTCCAAGTTCCGCCACTGCTTCTGCATCCTCCACCTCATCTGGATCCTCCACCTCCGCCCCAAGCCTGCCTGGTCAGGCCACCAGCGTTCTCACAGCGCAAAAGGAATCACGCACCCCTCATTACTATGCTGGCAGCAGAGCGCAACGGCATCAGGCGGTCTTTAGCTTGACATGTCTTGGGAATAAGAGTCACACAGCTGAGGAGTTGTGGTCAGCTCTGCGGTCCGAGTTTAATAAATGGTTGTCTCCACTCAACCTGCAGCCTGATAAGGCCGTGTGCGACAATGCTGCAAACCTGGGTGCGGCCCTTCGCCTGGGCAAGGTGACACACGTACCTTGTATGGCTCACGTGTTGAACCTTGTCGTCCAGCAATTTTTAACACACTATCCCGGCCTAGATGGCCTTCTGAACAGGGCACGAAAACTGTCTGCTCACTTCCGCCGTTCAAGCGCCGCAGCTGAGCGACTTGCATCGCTCCAGAAGTCTTTCGGCCTGCCGGTTCATCGCCTGAAATGCGATGTGGCGACACGCTGGAATTCAACTCTCCACATGTTACAGCGACTGTGGCAGCACCGCCGAGCCCTGGTGCAATACGTCATGACGTATAGCCTGGGCCAACGAGATGCAGAGGTGGGTCAGATCACCCTGATGGAGTGGTCTCAGATCAAGGACCTATGCACCCTTCTGCAGAGTTTCGACATGGCGACGAATATGTTTAGCGCTGACAATGCCATAATCAGCATGACAATTCCAGTCATTTACATGCTGGAGCACACGCTAAACACTATTCGGAGTAAGGGGGTGGGACAACAGGAAGGGGATGAACTACAGGAGGATTCATATGCGCAAGACACAACAACATCACCAAGGTCCAGACGTTCATCATCACCAACGCGGCAGGCATGGGACCATGGGGGACAGGGATCAACAAGGGGGCGCATGGTAGCAGGCGAGATGTTGAGGAAGGTGCAGGAGAACATGAAGAAATGGAGGACGAACTGTCCATGGACATGGAAGACTCAGCGGATGAGGGAGACCTTGGTCAAATTTCAGTTGAAAGAGGTTGGGGAGAGATGTCAGAGGAAGAAAGAACGGTTAGCACCTCTATGCCACAAACACAGCGTGGACTTGGTCCACATGGCTGCGCAAGACACATGAGTGCCTTCTTGTTGCACTACCTCCAACATGACCCTCGTATTGTCAAAATTAGAAGTGATGATGACTACTGGCTTGCCACACTATTAGATCCGCGGTACAAGTCCAAATTTTGTGACAGAATTCCAGCCATAGAAAGGGACGCACGTATGCAGGAGTATCAGCAGAAGCTGTTACTCGATCTTAGCTCGGCTTTTCCACCAAACAACCGTGCAGGTGCAGGGAGTGATTCTCCCAGTTGTAACTTGCCAAACATGGGACGGTCTCGTCATCTTCAACAGTCTACCCGTACCAGTAGGACCGTATCTGGTGCTGGTAACAGCAATTTTATGGAATCTTTTCATAATTTTTTTAGACCCTCTTTTGCAAGGCCACCAGAGACAACAAGTCTGACACATAGTCAACGGCTGGAGAGGATGATACAGGAGTATTTCCAAATGAACATCGATGCCATGACTTTGCAAATGGAGCCTTGCTCCTTTTGGGCTTCAAATCTAGAAAAATGGCCAGAGCTATCCAGTTACGCCTTGGAGATTTTGTCGTGTCCAGCTGCCAGCGTTGTCTCTGAACGTGTCTTCAGTGCTGCTGGGTGTGTGCTGACAGATAAGCGCACGCGTCTGTCCAGTGACAATGTGGACAGACTGACGTTCATCAAAATGAACAAGTCATGGATCCAGAAGGAATTTACTACCCCTGTGTCATCCTGGGGAGAGTAAATGCTTGTGGATTTGGAATGTGCTTGATGCAAATCAAAACATCCTGTTTGCAACTAGGGCACAACTGCTGCCACTGAAGAGGTGGGTGTGTGTGTGGCCCAATTTTTGGAAAAAAGGGAGACTCAGCTTGGAGTAACCCTTGCTTACATTGTTTTTAAAAGAAGCCAAGATGAACAGAGCTGGGATCAGGAAAGACTTTGCTACCTACCCCGGTGTCATCCTGGGGACGGATAAGAATGGCGTATTTTTGAATGTGCTTGATGCAAATCTAGCTGTGAAGTGTACAACTGGGGCACAACTGCTGCCACTGAAGGGGTGGGTGTGTGTGGGGCCCAATTTTTGGAAAAAAGGGAGACTCCGCTTGGAGTAACCCTTGCTTGCTGTGTTTTTTAAAGAAGCCAAGATGAACAGAGCTGGGATCAGGAAAGACTTTGCTACCTATCCCGGTGTCATCCTGGGGACGGATAAGAATGGCGTATTTTTGAATGTGCTTGAGGCAAATCTAGCTGTGAAGTGTACAACTGGGGCACAACTGCTGCCACTGAAGGGGTGGGTGTGTGTGGGGCCCAATTTTTGGAAAAAAGGGAGACTCCGCTTGGAGTAACCCTTGCTTACATTGTTTTTAAAAGAAGCCAAGATGAACAGAGCTGGGATCAGGAAAGACTTTGCTACCTACCCTGGTGTCATCCTGGGGACGGTTAATTATGGCGTATTTTTGAATGTGCTTGATGCAAATCTAGCTGTGAAGTGTACAACTGGGGCACAACTGCTGCCACTGAAGGGGTGGGTGTGTGTGGGGCCCAATTTTTGGAAAAAAGGGAGACTCCGCTTGGAGTAACCCTTGCTTACATTGTTTTTAAAAGAAGCCAAGATGAACAGAGCTGGGATCAGGAAAGACTTTGCTACCTACCCTCGTGTCATCCTGGGGACGGTTAATTATGGCGTATTTTTGAATGTGCTTGATGCAAATCTAGCTGTGAATTGTACAACTGGGGCACAACTGCTGCCACTGAAGGGGTGGGTGTGTGTGGGGCCCAATTTTTGGAAAAAATGGAGACTCCGCTTGGAGTAACTCTTGCTTGCTGTGTTTTTTAAAAGGAGCCAAGATGAACAGAGCTGGGATCAGGAAAGACTTTGCTACCTACCCTGGTGTCATCCTGGGGACGGATAAGAATGGCGTATTTTTGAATGTGCTTGATGCAAATCTAGCTGTGAAGTGTACAACTGGGGCACAACTGCTGCCACTGAAGGGGTGGGTGTGTGTGGGGCCCAATTTTTGGAAAAAAGGGAGACTCCGCTTGGAGTAACCCTTGCTTACATTGTTTTTAAAAGAAGCCAAGATGAACAGAGCTGGGATCAGGAAAGACTTTGCTACCTACCCTGGTGTCATCCTGGGGACGGTTAATTATGGCGTATTTTTGAATGTGCTTGATGCAAATCTAGCTGTGAATTGTACAACTGGGGCACAACTGCTGCCACTGAAGGGGTGGGTGTGTGTGGGGCCCAATTTTTGGAAAAAAAGGGAGACTACGCTTGGAGTCACCTTGCGGTGTTTTACATGATTTTAGAAGGGCGTGCCATGCCTATATCTGTGTGTCCTCCTCTTTTTCCTTGTCCAGCTGTTTTGTTTTCGCATGAGTATATGTCCTTGTCACTTTCCCATGTGTTTGTGTTGTGTTGTGAGTTGTTTGTCACCTTTTGGACACCTTTGAGGGTGTTTTCTAGGTGTTTTTATGTGTTTGTGATTGCCTGCCATTGTTTCCTATGCAGTTCGAGTTCGGTTCGTCGAACGTTCGACGAGCCGAACTCGAACAGGACCTCCGTTCGGCGAACCGACCTCGAGCCGAACCGGGGCCGGTTCGCTCATCTCTAATTAAGAGCTTTATTTATTTGTAGCATTAGTAGCAATTAGTAGCATTAGCACATACATAGGTACAATCTGCTGACAGAGCATCTTTAATGTTTTAGAAACATCACTTTTACATAATTGTAGTGGTTTTGAAATGTAAAAAATTATATTATCTGATAAAAACACCCTCTTATTTTGTTTTTAGATTGAATCATGGCTTCCTTAAGTAGGTGTAAATGTAAGAATAGTCCTGACACCTTTTGTTATATATACACTTATTATATACTTCAGCGTCAAAGGTACAATATTTAATCATTTGTGACTCGCGC
Organism: Anomaloglossus baeobatrachus; assembly: GCF_048569485.1. Lineage (NCBI taxonomy): Eukaryota > Metazoa > Chordata > Amphibia > Anura > Aromobatidae > Anomaloglossus > Anomaloglossus baeobatrachus. The sequence continues at coordinate 443,732,409 of NC_134353.1, read as the reverse complement.
ATATATTGCCTATTTTCAAGTTCCCCTTGGCGATCAAGACAAGAATTGGGCTCCTCATATTGTGTGTCATAATTGTGTGGAAATGTTTCATGACTGGACAAAAGGAAAACGCAAAGAAATGCCTTTTGGTACACCCATGGTTTTGCGTGAACTTAAGGATAGTGTGTCACCCAAGGGATACCGATCCAGCTTCAGGGACGCCACAGGGTCTTCTTCTGTATATGGGAACAGGTATGTCGGTTTTGTATATATGTGTCGTGACGCCACACACGGATTGCGGTCAGGGATATGGGTGACCGCCACTGCAAATTTAACTAGCGTCTGGGACTGATGGGGTCTGCAGTCGGATGGTGTAGCCTCCCATGAGTGAGGCTGGCCCCAGGGGCTCGGGTGTGTAAGGTAGCAGGTGTCAGAATAATTCAGGCAGAGTCCAAAAGTCATTTAACTAGTTTTATACTCACATAAATGTTTCTGTGAGCTAACCCGGGCGTTGCTGCGATGAACCAGGTAGGACCAGGGGCTTTTGCAGGCCAGTCTGAGGGTAACAGGTAGCTCGCCTTCCTAGCACTTCTGTGTTTGGATAACCCCCTGACTTGAAGTACCGTGGGAGACCTGGTTGCTATGTGTCTGTGCGTACACACACCTCATTCTGGCCTTTAGGATTATCTGGAAGTACTGTCCCAGCATGGGTGCAGTACTCAGTGGTGCTTGACCGGGTCAGGGGCGCCACAATAGCAGTGACTGTTATTTCTGTCAGATCCATACAAATGGCATTGGCAAGAAAAAACAGCATATGATCACATATTCTTATATTTCTTCAGCAATATGACCTATCCCACACTCTGAGACACTCCCGGTTCTAGTTTTCAATGATTTTATTTCTTGTACAGATGAAGAAAGTGAACATGGTGATCAAATGTATTTTGATAAGAAGCATGAGGAAATGAATGTGAAATCAATCTGACGGGTCTTCTTCTGATGCCAAGCAGACAGTTACCCCTCAGCAGGTAACACAACCCAAATTGAATGATTTAGTAAGATATTTGGGCTTATCAAAGAAAGCTGCTGAGTTATTAGCCTCCAGGCTTCAAGATAAGAATGTACTTCTCCAGTCAGCTAAAGTGTCCCATTTCAGGAAGTGTGAACAAATTTTTGTAGACTTTTTTCTGAAGACAAACACTTTTTCTGTCATGATATCAGTAGTCTTCTCAGCCAGCTAGGTGTTACCACTTACAGTCCTACAGAATGGTGGCTATTTATTGACAGCTCTAAATGGAGTCTGAAATATGTTCTTCTACATAAGGGTAATGTTTATGCAGATTTTCCAATTTTCAAATTGGTCATTCAACTCATCTGCGAGAAGATTATAATGACATTAAAATGGTCCTCGACTTTCTGAAGTATGAGGAGTATAATTGGATCATTTGTGTAGATCTTAAAATGGTGAATCTCCTGCTAGGACAACAGAGAGGTTTCATGAAGTATCCTTGTTTTCTGTGTTTGTGGGACTGCCGAACTCAGAAGAAACACTGGACAAAGAAGGAGTGGCCGAAACGTGAAGCTGTGGACGTAAGGATGCAAAATATTGTGAATGAACCTGTAGTTGATCGAGATAGGATCATTTTTCCCCCACTTCACATCAGACTTGGTTTAATGAAGCAGTTTCTTTGGGCTTTGAATAAAGTGAATGCTTTCAACATATTATTTCTGCTTTTCCTGCTTTATCTTTCAAGATGATAAAAGCAGGTGTATTCGATGGACCTCAAATTCGAACCCTCATACGTGATTAGGAATTTGCCAAGAAGATGAATAAGGAGGAGAAATCAGCATGGCAGTCTTTTTTGGTAGTGACAAAGAACATCCTTGGCAACAATAAAGCAGAAAACTATGAGCTTCTGGTTCAAAGCATGCTGTTGGCTTTCCCCGACATCGGATGTAACATAAGTGTTAAGATTCACTTCCTGAATAGTCACCTTGATAAGTTTCCTGAAAATCTTGGAGCTGTTAGTGATGAGCAGGGAGAACGCTTTCATCAAGATCTGAAGATGATGGAAAAGCGTTATCAGGGGAGATGGGACAAAAATATGATGGCAGACTACTGCTGGAGCATCAAACGAGATTGTCCTCAACAAGTGCACAAACGCAAGAGCTACAGACACAAATTTTTGCCTGAATAGAATTTAAATGAGCTTTACGCATATTTTATGATTAAAATATGTTTTAATATGTTCTATTTCGAAATTGTAGACAAAAATTGATGCAATCATATCTTTTAGTGTATTAGTGTATTTACTGCATTACATTATTAAATTTTCACACAGATTACGCCCAAGAAGACATTCTGGAAACCATAGAAAAATCTCCGTTAAAAAATAACTTTTAATAATACTATTAAAAGGTCAAAGACCACAGTAACCACAATAACAAACAAAAATTGTATATGCATGGTGTATAATAACAAGTGCTAGGTGGGAGAAGGGAGTAAGCGGGTCCTATTGAAGCCCTACTCAAACTCTCCCTACCTAGCAATGGAGGGTATGACACTCTAGGGTTATGGCGCCCCCATTCACCGACGGGAGACCTTGAATGACCCTACAAAGTCCTGCACAGGCCATAATAAGCAATAATACAAAAGATATTAACCCCCATCAGGATAAGATGGAGACACCAAATAGATCATTTATCTGAGAATATTCAAAGTCAGGTATCACCCTCATGCACCATCGTTTTGGTACCCTAGGGAGGCTCCTGCATTGGCTGTTTACCCCCTGGTTTTGTCACCTGATGAACCCCTGGCATATTTGTGAGGAAACGCGTTGGAACTGCATCTTCAATTTACAATTTGCCATTGGCAACTAATGCCCTAAACTAAAGACTGATCTATTTAAAATTTAACTTTTATTTCATTATTTAAGATATGAGGACATACAAATTAAAACCACTGAACATTGAAGAAGCCCTGCACAGGCCATAACAAAACACCAATACAACAGATATTAACCCCCATCAGGATAAGGTGGAGACACCAAATAGATCACTTATCTGAGAATGTCCAAAGATGCAGTTCCTGAAAAACTCGTTCTATCAGTCAGCGTAGGGGTAAACAGCAATCAATTTACAATTTGCAATTGGCAACTAAAGCCCTAAACTAAAGACTGATCTATTTAAAATTTAACTTTTATTTCATTATTTAAGATATGAGGACATACAAATTAAAACCACTGAACATTGTGGTCTATCTCTAATTGGTATAGATAATCATTCCTTATGGAGAAGTTTCTGATCCAGACAAAGGTCTGTAAGTTATCTCTATATCATTCCTGTCATAAGTGACCACTAATGTTCGCTATTTAAAAGACATAAAGCAGTAGCCTCCCCAACATGTTTCACCACACTGGCGTCATCAGGGGGCTGAGACTAATACTGACTTACTCTGTATTGAAGGACCTTTTATAGTCTAAGCTATATACTGACAGCAGTATGGGCCAATAGTAATCAGTGTCAATCAGTGTGAGGAGAAAGAGAAGCCTGTCATATTGAGAGGAGTGTAACCTCCCCTCACATGTCACAAGCTGATTTGTTAGTTCAGCTGTCTGTTAAAACGCTGCTTGTATATTGGCCAAATCTATCTGACACTATATTCCCAATAAGTTACCAAATGTTATGATCTAATCGCCATATTAGTACTTTGTCCAATGAATAAATTCTTATCATAGCGTCAGGGATCAATCCCCATCTTCCACTGCTGATGTAATCGCATTTACGTGGAATCAGCTCTATCGCGCATGCGTCCGCATTTACAGTCTAAGGAGAGAGGTTTTACTGACCGCGCATGCGTCCCCTCTTAGAATCAGAGGAGAAAGTTTTATCTTATGCGCGTGCATCCGTACTTATAAGCAGAGAAGATAATTTCTCTTAACTGCGCCTGCGTCTGTACTTAGAAACCAGGAAAGTAATTGTACAGAGTGCGCGTGCGTCTGCACTTAGAGGCATGCGACATAATTTTCTTGATCGCGCCTGCGTCTGTACTAAGAGTATGAAGCATATGCATCCACACTTAGACTCTAAAGGGGTTCTTTCATGCTGAGTATGTATCCCTGTTTAGAACAGCAGGGAAACATATTATATACTATATGTACATCATATTCAAATCTGTTTTACCACATATATGTCCATACTTGAGCTGGGACAGGATTATATATCAGAAAGTAGGCTTTTCCATGATATATTCAGATTTCACTCCTCCAAAAACACTGATAATTGTAATAGAGTCAGCAAAAAAAAATATATATATCTTTATAATCTGTCTGATTAGGTCCTACATAGTAGATGTCCAAAAACTTTCTATATCTGTGTAAGGTACAAAATAATTATTTATTTTATATGGAGGTAAAAGCTGTTACACAGAATAGTCTTTTAGACCATTAGATAAAGGCTGTATATGTAAAGCCTTCATTCAGGCCATTTGGGCTCATACAGTTTAATCTAAAAATCCACCTCGCCTCCTCTTTTAGCAAAAGTCTGTCCAGATTTCCTTTCCTTACTCCCAGTTTAACCTGTCTAATGCCCCAAAACTTCAAATCTAAGGGATTTTCACTGTGATAGTATCTCATGTGTCTAGAGAGGGGTGTAAAAACCTTGGTGTTAATTGTACTTATATGTTTTGAAATCCTCCTCCGGAACTCTTGAATCGTTTTTCCCACATATAGCTTTTTACATGGGCATATTGCTCCATAGACCACTCCCTTCGATTTACAGTTGATTTTATCTTTTATGACATATGTCCGGTTGTCATGCGGGTTGGTAAACTCTCTCTGTTTAAATAGGTAGCTGCAGAAAGAGCAGCTTCTGCATGGATGAAATCCTTTCTGTAATCTTGTTAACCAATCTCTTTCCGGATTCACCTTAGACTGAGTAAAATGACTATGAGTTAGGGATTCTCTCAGATTCTTCCCCCTACGGTATGTAATATTGGGGGTAACTCCAATTACCGATTTTAAGTCCGGGTCGGCCCTAAGGATGGGCCAATATTTTTTTAAAATGTTATAGATCTCTCTAGAGCATTCATCATATGTGCCTATGACCCTTACCGGTGAATTTTCGTTTTTCTTCTTGTTCTTTGTCAGGAGGTCATCACGGTTCATTCCTTTCACCCTGTTAAAGGCTTTATGTAAAACTTTTTTTGGATAACCTCTTGCAGTAAAGAATTTGAATAATCTACCACACTCTAGTCCAAAACTCTTGTCATCAGAGCAGTTTCTACGGGCTCTCATATACTGTCCCACTGGGATCCCTGCTTTCAGTGGGGTAGGGTGCCAGCTATCCCAATGCAACAGAATGTTTGTTGCAGTTGGTTTTCTGTAGGTGTTTGTTTGTATGTTGCCATCCCCATCAATGGTGATTGTCAAATCCAGGAAATTGATGGTTTTATTTCCAATTTCATGAGTGTAATACATACCAATATTGTTATTATTCAAAATTGTGACAAAATCCTGGAAGATATCTATTTCACCCTCCCATAGGATAAGTACATCATCAATGTACCTACCCCAAAATAAAATGTGACTGGTGTAAAAACTCAAATCCTCAGAAAACACAAAAACATCCTCCCACCACCCTAAAAATAAATTTGCAAAAGTAGGCGCACAAGTCGTACCCATGGCGGTACCCCTGATCTGATGATATAGGGTACCGCCAAAGGTAAAGAAATTGTGCGTCAGAACAAAACACAAAAGTGATAACAAAAATTCATTGTGAGGTGTGAATTGTTTTCCCTTTGCTGCTAGGAAGTAGGCAACTGCTCCTATTCCCAATTCATGATCGATGTTACTATATAGCCCTTCTTGGGACCACGTTCATATGCACTTTGGGAAGTGCATATAACGTGGCCAAAGTGGGATGAGGATTATACATCTCTTTATATTCATCCTCAGAGATCAATGATGCCGATAGGGCAACTTTCAACAGGGCTTGTAGATCTGAAAGATATTTATCAGTAGGATCCGCACTCAGAGTCTTATAAGTTTTCTTATCATCCAGTAGTTTCCTTGCCATTTTCACATAGTCAGTCGTGTCCATCAGGACAATGTTAACCCCTTTATCTGAACCCTTTATAGTAACCTCCTCTAGGTCTTCAAGGTCATTCAGAGCTCTTTGTTCAGATGTACTGAAATTTTTTAGGGGGTAATGTATTCTACGGTTGATTTTTTTAAAATCCTCTCCTACCATATTTACAAAGGTGTCAATATTATGATATTTGGAGAAAGGAGGGGTATTCTTACTTTTTGGTTTTAATGATGAGAATGGGGGTACAGGCTCATTCATATTCCCATCATTACCCTCCTCTAGACTTTCCAAGATTCTGATTGCTTCATCCTCTTTCTCTTTCATCATCACAGGGTCCCTATTTTTTATTGTGTGATATTTATGTAGTGCCAGCCTCCTTGCAAAAAGATTTAAATCCTTTGTCCACATAAATGGATCATATTTAGGAACTGCTGTAAAAGATAATCCTTTTTTCAATAACCGCGTATGTGTCTCTTCCAGTTCAATTGATGATAGGTTGAAAATTTGCAAGTCTCTTTCTGGTGGCATCACTGTATCTGTTGTGCTATCAGCTATCTCCCCAAAAAAGACTGATTTGTCAACATCATCTCGCTCGTGCTCGTTTGTGGGGTTGCTATTAAATTTACCATACTCTGTTGGGGTATACTCTGGGAGAGCATAGCCTGTTGTAACTGACCCGTAGTTAGTTGTACATTTCACACCCTCATGGTCGTATTTAATTGTGTTACATCTCATGTTTGGAGAGTATTCTGGACCAGACCATTTTGCATCGGCATTTGACCGTGGGTTACATTTTGTAACAAGCCCGTCACACTTGGAACAGTAGATATATTTCCAAAAGCGACCGGGGTCTGTATTGGACCAGGTAGATTTTGCACCTGAATTAGTGTTCCACTCTGTGAGGGGATAGTCACATTTGGGATAGATGTCATATTCCCAGGTGCGGAGACAGTCTGTGTGTTTTGTGTCTCTCCTCTCAAGGTTTGTGAAACAGATGATAAAAAGGAGAAGGAATTGCTGTTTGACAGATCGCGATTTTTTTCCGATTTGTTCTGCTGTCCATGATCTAGAGAAAGAGATTTTCGTCTCCTCGTTGATTCTATTTGGACCACCCTTCCGTTTGGAGGGATTTCTATTGGAATTACCACCTGTGGAGCTGTCTGATTCCGAAAAGTCAGTCTCGGAAAGATCTGTCTGTCATGATTTATTCTGTCTTGTAAACCTTCTCCCAAACCTATATACTTCACCCCTCTCAAAGTCAGTCCGATCCCTTATGAATTTTTGATGTTTACGTTCTTTAATTTCTTTTTTGACTGTCTCGATATTTTTTTGTAAATTTAATTCTAATCTGGCAAAATCAGGCTGTGATGAGAATTGTTGTATATTTATGATCTCTTTTTCGAGCTGCTCATTGATTTTTTTTAGGTTTTTCTTTTCAAATTCCAGGAGATAATTCATCATTCTAAGGGAGTTATCTGTAATAAATCCTCCCATCCTTTCATAAATTCAACGTTCTCCCTGTGTGTATTGGGGGCTATCTGTATCCTAAAGCTGGTGTCACACATAACGACGACGACAACGACGTCGCTGCTACGTCACCATTTTCTGTGACGTTGCAGCGACGTCCCGTCGCTGTCGCTGTGTGTGACATCCAGCAACGACCTGGCCCCTGCTGTGAGGTCGCCGGTCGTTGCTGAATGTCCAGCTTCATTTTTTGGTCGTCACTCTCCCGCTGTGACACACACATCGCTGTGTGTGACAGCGAGAGAGCGACGAAATGAAACGATCAGGAGCCGGCACTGGCAGCTGCGGTAAGCTGTAACCAGCGTAAACATCGGGTAACCAAGGGAAGACCTTTCCCTAGTTACCCGATGTTTACGCTGGTTACCGGCCTCCGCTCTTGCTGCCAGTGCCGGCTCCTGCACTGTGACATGTGGCTGCAGTATGCATCGGGTAATTAACCCGATGTATACTGTAGCAAGGAGAGCAAGGAGCCAGCGCTAAGCAGTGCGCACGGCTCCTTGCTCTCTGCACTGTGACATGTAGCTGCAGCACACATCGGGTTAATTAACCCGATGTGTACTGTACCTAGGAGAGCAAGGAGCCAGCGCTAAGCGCGGCTCCCTGCTCTCTGCACATGCAGCACAGCGACGTTATGATCGCTGCTTCTGCTGTGTTTGACAGCTAAGCAGCGATCATAACAGCGACTTACAAGGTCGCTGTTACGTCACCAAAAATGGTGACGTAACAGCGACGTCGTTGTCGCTGTCGCTTAGTGTGACACCAGCTTTAGTCCCCTATAAACAATTCTCTTTGTCAAATATGTCTCCAGACTAGCTATCTCCCACCATGCTCTGGTCTGCTGTTTAAAGATTTTAAATAAATTGCTAAATTGCAAATTGATATCTTTCGGAACAAAGGTGATCTCTGATTTAGAAAAAACTTGTGTAGCCTCTAATAGCAAATTGTCGATATTTTGTTTTTGTTACAAAAAACCTGCCATACTATATATTGAACACTAGATGGAGTTAACCATTGACTCCACATGAAATTTAATAGCTACTGAAAAACGTTCTATCAGTCAGCGTAGGGGTAAACAGCAATCAATTTACAATTTGCCATTGGCAACTAAAGCCCTAAACTAAAGACTGATCTATTTAAAATTTAACTTTTATTTCATTATTTAAGATATGATTACATACAAATTAAAACCACTGAACATTGTGGTCTATCTCTAATTGGTATAGATAATCATTCCTTATGGAGAAGTTTCTGATCCAGACAAAGGTCTGTAAGTTATCTCTATATCATTCCTGTCATAAGTGACCACTAATGTTCGCTATTTAAAAGACATTGTGAGGCAAATCCCGGGATATGAAGATGAATTATGACTCCAGTCATAATCCCTCATCACTCCCTGGCAGTGCCCCCTCCCTTTTTGTTCTCAGTGTTCCACTTACACCTCCATGGCCATGTTCTGTGATATGGAAATGAGGTGATGTGGGAACAATGGACACAGGATGACTCCCTGCCGTCACCCTGTAACAAGAGTTGTATCTCATTAGCAAGGCTATGGAACTAGCCAGACAGAACGACTCCAGTAAAAAATGGTTCATATCTCGCAAGCCATATTTCCGATAAATATGGCAACCATAAAAATGGTGTCTCCGCATGCAGGCGATGCTAGCACACCCTTTTTATGGGAGCAGGACATTGGGAAATGCCCCAGGCGTGATATCAGCCAATGGGGAACTGGCAGACAGGTCATGAGTCCCCTCGTTCTGTAGCTAAATTCATAACTGTCACAATGAGAGCGTTGACGTCCGTCTACGACGCTCCCAGGCAAAGTTATGGCCAAAATCCCCTTTTCTGGATAATTCTGATCCATGCAGGGGGAGTGGCAGTGCTTCCCCGTGAGGTCACTAAGGTAGGAGGGGACCTGGATTTGCCCAGGTTGATAACCCTACTTCGGCCATTTTCCAGGGTTCTTTTCGCTGGGGGCACGTGTAGGAAACATCTGTGGGAAGGATCCTAGAAACCTGGGTACAGCGCCCCCCTGTGGCCAGACACAACAAGGTAACTGCTGGAACTGTGTATGCCTGTTTGTAACCCATGCTTTGATTGTAACTGTACTCTGACATAACTGTATATTCTGTAGATTCCCTATTGTATATATTGTAGTTTCTAGTGTGCGTTAGGCGATTAAATTATATAATTAATCTTGGGCTGTTCTGTTATCTCGATCTTGAATCCCACGTCTGTGTGTTCGGCTAATAGTTACCGTAAATCGGTTGGTGGCAGCGAATTGTGCCAAGGATTATTGTGGGGAGGCCAGTGAGATTCGGGGAGATTTTATATATTCCGCCCGCGGAGGTCGGGGGAATATATACCTTACTCTCACCGGGGACCCTTCAATAATCGGCATAAGTAGTATAGCGGCCTCCTTGCTTATTGTCGGGCAATTCCATAATTGGCCTGACTATAAGAGGGGCGCTAGAGAGCGCGTCACGTGCTCTGTCTGTCGGTCGGGAGGTATAAAGGAGGGTTGACTCCTGCTTGTTACCCCCCGATCGTGACGTACTGGTAGCCAGCGCGGGGGATTTCTGAGTGACCCCCCCGGTGGTTTGTGACATATTGGTGGCATAGCGGTGGGATCGAGATAATAGTGTGTGTGAGTGTGAGACCCATACTCACAGACACTAAAGACTGCCTGCAGCAGCTGTGGCTGCTGGGGTCTTCAGACCAGCTCAACACTAGAGTGTCAGAGTGCAGATACTGTAAGGTGTGTGGAGGCATCAGGTGTCAGTTCTGTGTCAGTGACCAAAGTCTGCAACAATGGCTGATAGCACCAGGAGCAAAGCCAAAGGAATGGCCGATGCTCAGGCCAGAGACGATGAGGAGGTTGCCCACGAGTCCTCCAGGAGCTCGACGCCAGAAAACCGTTCTGCAGAGGACAGCGCACAAGCTGGCAATTATGGACAAGATGAGGAGCAGCTCACCCAAGGTTCCTCAACGAGCCAGATGCCAGCCCTCCGCTCTGAAAGGGACAGTGAATCGCCTAGCTCTGCAGCGTGCCGCAGATCACCACGTGCCATTCCACCGAGCCTGGGAGGCTCGGATAGCCTTCTTCAAATGGCTATGGCCCTACTCCAGGCTGGAGACCGGGAGGGCTACCAGGCACTCCTGGCAGAGCGCAGGGCAGCGTGTGAGGCTGAGGCTGCGGAGCGGCAGGCAGAGCGGCAAGCAGCGCGTGAGGCTGAGGCTGCGGAGCGGCAGGCAGCGCGTGAAGAGCGCCAGGCAGAGCGTGACTACCAGCTGCAGCTAGCTCAGCTCCGGCCCTCATCAGCCGCATGTGACCTTCAAGACACCAAACTTCCAAAGGTCCGTGTTGAGGACTTCCCAGTGCTGGAGAAGGATGGAGACTTGGACTCTTTCTTGACTGCTTTTGAACGGACTTGCTTGCAGCACCATCTGAACAAGGACCAGTGGGCCAAATACCTGACCCCCCGTTTAAGGGGTAAGGCCCTGGATATCCTTGGGGACTTGCCTGCTGAGGCAGATCAGGGCTACGACACCATCAAGCGGGCCCTGATCCAACAGTACAACCTCACTCCGGAGTCCTACCGCAAGAAGTTCCGGACCCTGCAGAAGGGACCAAAGGACTCCTGGGCTGACCACCGGCGGGCACTTGCCCGAGCTGCCGACCACTGGACCCAAGGCCTGCAGCTTTCCACCGGGCCAGAGATCCTGGACTTGGTCATCACGGAGCAACTCTTGTGGAACTGCCCTGAGGATCTCCGCCAGTTCATCCGAGACCAGAAGCCAAAGGGGTCCACGGCTACAGCTGCCCTTGCCGATGACTACACCAACAATCGGGCTCCTGAAGCCAGGAGAGCAGCCACCAGCAGCACCTGGAGAGGGGGTAAGATGAACTCTGCGACTGCCCCACCTGCCCCTAGACTGCAGGGGGTGTCCCCCTCAACTCCCCTCTCCAGGCCCGTGGCAGAGCCAAGACGGTGCCACCAGTGCAACCTACCTGGACACTTCAAGGCCATGTGCCCTCAGCGTCCCAAGGCCCCGGCTCCGTCCCCGTCCCAAGGGCCGCCCAAAGTGTATTGTGTGGGTGGGGGTGGTGGTAGGTCCCTGGACAGCTTCCAACCTGTCACCGTCGGCCGGTCTGTGACCATAGGACTGCGAGACAGCGCCTCGGAGGTGACTCTGGTGCGGCCTGAGATGGTGTCCCCCCAAGACTTGATCCCTGGAAAAACCCTCGCTGTCTCCGGGATTGGAGGCATTGACCCGGCGCTGCCTGTTGCTGACATTTATGTGGACTGGGGCGCAGGGCGAGGGGTGAGGGAGGTGGGGGTAACTGATCGGATCCCTGCAAACGTGCTACTTGGGACAGATTTGGGGCAGATAACCTCCCAGTTTGGGCCCCCACCAAGGGCTGAACCTTCAGCCAGTACGGACATGACTCCTGACAATGTTAATGTGTTATCTATGAATGATGTAAGGGAGGAGGGAGTGAACTCTGATATTTCTGCTTGCACAGACACCATAGACACACACACAGCTGCAGCTGTGACAGGGGGGGAGGGGGTCAGAGAAAGGTGTGACAATGCCTCTACAAGTAACCAGCCTGTGAGCTGGGATCTGCTGCCCTCTGCAGGGATAAGCAGAGAGCAGGGTGCTGCAGGGGGAGGACCAGTGTGTGGGGTGGGGGCTACCACAGCAAATGTGGGGTCCCCAGAGATTTCACAGCGGGGTTCTGTTGCTGCAGGAGGGGAACAGGCAGGTGAGATTGGGGCCAGTCCAGGAGCGGAAGTGCTCCCAGGTAAGATCTCGGTGCATGGTTCCCCCACAACCGGGGTGTCAGGAAGCCAGGTAGGTCTGCCTGAACCGGCGACTTGGTCAGGAACGGAGGAGGAGCAGGCACGACCCACGGTCGCAGCGGCTGTGGCCGCTGTCACCCGCAGTGGGAGTGCTGGAAGCCAAGGGGCCTCCCGGAGGTCCGATAGCTCTTCCCCTTCTGACCAAGTGGCAGCCGAGTCAGGTGGAGGCCAGGACACAGGTCCCGGGGTACTGACTGAAGATGTGACAGTCTCGTCGATTCTGGCCACATCTAGTCAGGAGTTTCAGGCAGCGTTAGAAGCTGACGACAGCCTGAAAGCTCTAAAGGAGCAGGCGGCACAGCCTCCCTCGGACTCGGACCCGGAGCGAGTGGTCTGGGACCAAGGACGGCTGTACCGGGCCACGGTCCAGCAGGGTTCACCGGAAGCGTGGCCCAGGGACCGACAGTTGGTGGTACCCTATCCGTTCCGGACGGAGTTGTTGCGGATCGCACATGAGATTCCGATGGCCGGACACCTAGGGATCGCTAAGACCAAGGCCAGGTTAAACCAGCATTTCTACTGGCCAAAAATGGGGGCCGATGTGGCTGCCTACTGCCGTTCGTGTGAAACCTGTCAGAGAGTGGGGAAGGCGGGGCCACGCCCCAAAGCCCCACTGGTATCTCTGCCAATCATCGATGAGCCTTTCAGGAGGGTGGCTGTGGATCTGGTCGGCCCGCTGGCCATCCCCAGCAGCTCCGGGAAACGCTTCATACTGACGGTAGTGGACTATGCCACCCGGTACCCAGAAGCAGTGGCCTTGTCGTCCATTCGGGCTGACAAGGTGGCCACCGCATTGCTGGAGATTTTCTCCCGAGTGGGTTTTCCCCAGGAAATGCTCACTGACCGGGGGACCCCATTCATGTCCCAGCTGATGGAGGCCCTCTGTAAGCAAGTCCAGGTGCGACATCTGGTGGCCAGCCCGTACCATCCACAGACTAATGGCCTGTGCGAGCGGTTCAATGGCACCTTAAAGCAGATGCTTAAGATGTTGGTCGACTCCCATGGGCGTGACTGGGAGCGGTATCTCCCACACCTGTTATTTGCTTACCGGGAGGTTCCACAGGCCTCAACAGGATTCTCACCGTTTGAGCTCCTGTACGGGCGACGTGTGCGGGGCCCCCTGGCTCTGGTGAAAGAGGCTTGGGAAGGGGATTTGGCCACCCCTGGAGTGTCGGTTATCGAGTATGTCATGCGCTTCCGGGACAAAATGCAGGCCTTGACGCAACTGGTACACGACAATATGGCTCAAGCCCAGGCCGATCAGAAGCGTTGGTACGACCAGAACGCTTGTGAGAGGACCTACCAAGTGGGTCAAGAGGTGTGGGTACTGGTCCCCGTACCACAGGACAAGCTTCAGGCAGCCTGGGAAGGCCCATACCTCGTGTACCAGCAGCTCAACCCTGTGACGTACCTGGTCACCCTGGACCCTGCCCGTGGAAGGCGGAAGCCCTTCCATGTGAACATGATGAAGGCACATCATGAGCGGGAGGCATGTGCACTCCCTGTGTGCAACCTGCCCGAGGAGGGAGAAGCGGAAACCCTCTTGGATATGCTAGCCCAGGTTAGGGCAGGCGGATCCATTGAGGATGTAGAGGTTGGCCACCAGCTCTTGGAGGACCAACGGTCCCAGCTGTGGGCCACCCTACACCCCTTCCGGGGGTTGTTTACCAACCAGCCCGGAAGGCCTGACTTGGCTGTCCATCACGTGGACACTGGGGATCATCCCCCGATCCGGCGTTCAGCATATCGGGTCTCCCTGGAGGTGCAGCAACACATGCGCCAGGAGATTGACGAGATGCTGAAGCTGGGGGTGATCCAGGCATCCAACAGCGCTTGGGCCTCGCCTGTAGTCCTCGTCCCTAAGAAGGACCGAACCACTCGGTTCTGCGTGGACTACAGGGGGCTCAATGCTGTCACGGTCGCCGATGCGTACCCAATGCCACGCATCGATGACCTGCTCGATCAGTTGGCCGGGGCTCAGTACCTGACCATCATGGATCTGAGCCGGGGATATTGGCAGATCCCCCTGACTCGCAAGGCCAGGGAACGCTCTGCCTTTATTACCCCATTTGGACTGTACGAGTCCACGGTGATGCCATTCGGGATGAGGAATGCCCCTGCCACTTTCCAGCGGATGGTCAACACCCTGCTCAAGGGACTTGAAGGGTACGCGGCCGCGTACCTGGATGACATTGCCGTCTTCAGTCCCACCTGGGAGGACCACCTAGAGCAGCTAGCACAGGTGCTCAGGCGGATCCACCGGGCAGGTTTGACCATCAAGCCGGGAAAGTGTCAGCTGGCCATGAGCGAGGTCCAGTACCTCGGTCACCGGGTAGGTGGGAGAACACTGAAGCCCGAGCCTGAGAAAGTGGAAGCCATCGCATCCTGGCCCACCCCCAGGACCAAGAAGCAGGTGATGTCCTTCTTGGGGACCGCTGGGTACTATAGGAGGTTTGTTCCATGCTATAGTAGCCTGGCAAAGCCCTTGACGGACCTCACCAAGAAGAAGCTGCCCTCTGCAGTCGATTGGACAATGGACTGCGAGACAGCCTTCCGGGCCCTAAAGGACGCCCTGTCCAGCCCGCCCGTGCTACAGGCAGCCGACTTCACGCGGCCGTTTGTAGTACAGACCGACGCCAGTGACTTCGGCCTCGGTGCGGTGCTCAGCCAGGTGGACTCTGCGAGCCAAGAGCACCCAGTCTTGTACCTGAGCAGGAAGCTGTTACCAAGGGAAGTTGCCTATTCCACGATGGAGAAGGAGTGCCTGGCCATAGTGTGGGCCCTGCAGCGTCTGCAACCCTATCTATACGGGCGCCACTTCATCGTGGAGACGGACCACAATCCCCTCAGCTGGTTGCACACCGTCTCTGGGACGAATGGGCGATTGTTGCGATGGAGCCTTGCGCTCCAGCAATACAACTTCACCATTCGCCACAAAAGGGGCCGTGACCACGGTAACGCAGACGGGCTGTCCCGACAAGGAGAGGTCGCGGACGGGCGCACGGGGGAACACCGGAGTGTGCTGCCCCCTAGCGCCCTCAAAAGGGGGGAGGTGTGAGGCAAATCCCGGGATATGAAGATGAATTATGACTCCAGTCATAATCCCTCATCACTCCCTGGCAGTGCCCCCTCCCTTTTTGTTCTCAGTGTTCCACTTACACCTCCATGGCCATGTCCTGTGATATGGAAATGAGGTGATGTGGGAACAATGGACACAGGATGACTCCCTGCCGTCACCCTGTAACAAGAGTTGTATCTCATTAGCAAGGCTATGGAACTAGCCAGACAGAACGACTCCAGTAAAAAATGGTTCATATCTCGCAAGCCATATTTCCGATAAATATGGCAACCATAAAAATGGTGTCTCCGCATGCAGGCGATGCTAGCACACCCTTTTTATGGGAGCAGGACATTGGGAAATGCCCCAGGCGTGATATCAGCCAATGGGGAACTGGCAGACAGGTCATGAGTCCCCTCGTTCTGTAGCTAAATTCATAACTGTCACAATGAGAGCGTTGACGTCCGTCTACGACGCTCCCAGGCAAAGTTATGGCCAAAATCCCCTTTTCTGGATAATTCTGATCCATGCAGGGGGAGTGGCAGTGCTTCCCCGTGAGGTCACTAAGGTAGGAGGGGACCTGGATTTGCCCAGGTTGATAACCCTACTTCGGCCATTTTCCAGGGTTCTTTTCGCTGGGGGCACGTGTAGGAAACATCTGTGGGAAGGATCCTAGAAACCTGGGTACAGCGCCCCCCTGTGGCCAGACACAACAAGGTAACTGCTGGAACTGTGTATGCCTGTTTGTAACCCATGCTTTGATTGTAACTGTACTCTGACATAACTGTATATTCTGTAGATTCCCTATTGTATATATTGTAGTTTCTAGTGTGCGTTAGGCGATTAAATTATATAATTAATCTTGGGCTGTTCTGTTATCTCGATCTTGAATCCCACGTCTGTGTGTTCGGCTAATAGTTACCGTAAATCGGTTGGTGGCAGCGAATTGTGCCAAGGATTATTGTGGGGAGGCCAGTGAGATTCGGGGAGATTTTATATATTCCGCCCGCGGAGGTCGGGGGAATATATACCTTACTCTCACCGGGGACCCTTCAATAATCGGCATAAGTAGTATAGCGGCCTCCTTGCTTATTGTCGGGCAATTCCATAATTGGCCTGACTATAAGAGGGGCGCTAGAGAGCGCGTCACGTGCTCTGTCTGTCGGTCGGGAGGTATAAAGGAGGGTTGACTCCTGCTTGTTACCCCCCGATCGTGACGTACTGGTAGCCAGCGCGGGGGATTTCTGAGTGACCCCCCCGGTGGTTTGTGACAGACATAAAGCAGTATCTTTCCGAGACTGACTTTTCGGAATCAGACAGCTCCACAGGTGGTAATTCCAATAGAAATCCCTCCAAACGGTAGGGTGGTCCAAATAAAATCAACAAGGAGAGGGAAAGCTTTTTCTCTAGATCATGGACAGCAGAACGAATCGGAAAAAATCGCGATCTGTCAAACAGCAATTCCTTCTCCTTTTTTTCATCTGTTTCACAAACCTTGAGAGGAGAGACACAAAAGACACAGACTGTCTCCGCCCCTGGGAATATGACATCTATCCCAAATGTGACTATCCCGTCACAGAGTGGAACACTAAACCAGGTGCAAAATCTACCTGGTCCAATACAGACCCCAGTCGCTTTTGGAAATATATCTACTGTTCCATGTGTGATGGGCTTGTTACAAAATGTAACCCACGGTCAAATGCCGATGCAAAATGGTCTGGTCCAGAAAACTCTCCAATCAGGAGATGTAACACAATTAAATACGACCACGAGGGTGGGAAATGTACAGCTAACTACGGGTCAGTTACAACAGGCTATGCTCCCCCAGAGTATAAGCCAACAGAAATTTGTAAAGGAATCCAGCTCACCCACGTCTGACCTCACCGCACCTCAGATTCGGATCCGGCCCTGCCCTGGCCGCATAGTAATGAAAATGAAGAAGTCGATCCAGCTGAGTGAACAGGTGATTTATTCAGTGCAGTACAGACAAGGCATATGGTCGTGGTTAACGCGTTTCTGGCTTAACGCCCTTAATCATAAGCAATGGTCAGCTGGATCGCCTTCTTCATTTTCATACCCCAACAGAGTATGGTAAATTTAATAGCAACCCCACAAACGAGCACGAGCGAGATGATGTTGACAAATCAGTCTTTTTTGGGGAGATAGCTGATAGCACAACAGATACAGTGATGCCACCAGAAAGAGACTTGCAAATTTTCAACCTATCATCAATTGAACTGGAAGAGACACATACGCGGTTATTGAAAAAAGGATTATCTTTTACAGCAGTTCCTAAATATGATCCATTTATGTGGACAAAGGATTTAAATCTTTTTGCAAGGAGGCTGGCACTACATAAATATCACACAATAAAAAATAGGGACCCTGTGATGATGAAAGAGAAAGAGGATGAAGCAATCAGAATCTTGGAAAGTCTAGAGGAGGGTAATGATGGGAATATGAATGAGCCTGTACCCCCATTCTCATCATTAAAACCAAAAAGTAAGAATACCCCTCCTTTCTCCCAATATCATAATATTGACACCTTTGTAAATATGGTAGGAGAGGATTTTAAAAAAAATCAACCGTAGAATACATTACCCCCTAAAGAATCTCAGTACATCTGAACAAAGAGCTCTGAATGACCTTAAAGAGCTAGAAGAGGTTACTATAAAGGGTTCAGATAAAGGGGGTAATATTGTCCTGATAGACACGACTGACTATGTGAAAATGGCAAGGAAACTACTGGATGATAAGAAAACTTATGTAGGACCTAATCAGACAGATTATAAAGATATATATATATATATATATATATATATATATATATATATATATATATATTTTTTTTTTTTTTTGCTGACTCTATTACAATTATCAGTGTTTTTTGAGGAGTGAAATCTGAATATAACATGAAAAAGCCTGCTTTCTGATATATAATCCTGTCCCAGCTCAAGTATGGACATATATGTGGTAAAACAGATTTGAATATGATGTACATATAGTATATAATATGTTTCCCTGCTGTTCTAAACAGGGATACATACGCAGAATGAAAGAACCCCTTTAGAGTCTAAGTGTGGATGCATATGCTTCATACTCTTAGTACAGACGCAGGCGCGATCGAGAAAATGATGTCCCATGCCTCTAAGTGCAGACGCACGCGCACTCTGTACAATTACTAATATGGCGATTAGATCATAAGATTTGGTAACTTATTGGGAATATAGTGTCAGATAGATTTGGCCAATATACAAGCAGCATTTTAACAGACAGCTGAACTAACGAATCAGCTTGTGACATGTGAGGGGAGGTTACACTCCTCTCAATATGACAGGCTTTTCTTTCTCCTCACATTGAATGACACTGATTACTATTGGCTCATACTGCTGTCAGTATATAGCTTAGACTATAAAAGGTCCTTCAATACAGAGTAAGTCAGTATTAGTCTCAGCCCCCTGATGACGCCAGTGTGGTGAAACATGTTGGGGAGGCTACTGCTTTATGTCTTTTAAATAGCGAACATTAGTGGTCACTTATGACAGGAATGATAAAGAGATAACTTACAGACCTTTGTCTGGATCAGAAACTTCTCCATAAGGAATGATTATCTATACCAATTAGAGATAGACCACAATGTTCAGTGGTTTTAGGCCGGTTTCACACATCCGGCTTTTTGCCGTTTTGCCGGATGCGGCGCTCTCCCGTACAGTTAATACAGTACAATGACAGCGCAACAAGCGCCGGTCACATGACAGCATGTGACCCGGAAGTTACAGCGCTGTCATTGTACTGTATTAACTGTACGGGAGAGCGCCGCATCCGGCAAAACGGCAAAAAGCCGGATGTGTGAAACCGGCCTTAATTTGTATGTCCTCATATCTTAAATAATGAAATAAAAGTTAAATTTTAAATAGATCAGTCTTTAGTTTAGGGCTTTAGTTGCCAATTGCAAATTGTAAATTGATTGCTGTTTACCCCTACGCTGACTGATAGAACGAGTTTTTCAGGAACTGCATCTTTGGACATTCTCAGATAAGTGATCTATTTGGTGTCTCCACCTTATCCTGATGGGGGTTAATATCTGTTGTATTGGTGTTTTGTTATGGCCTGTGCAGGGCTTCTTAAGGTCATTCATGGTCTCCCGTCGGTGAATGGGGGCGCCATAACCCTAGGGCGTCATACCCTTCATTGCTAGGAAAGGAGAGTTTGAGTAGGGCTTCAATAGGGCCAGCTTACTCCCTTCTCCCACCTAGCACTTGTTATTATACACCCTGCATATACCTTTTGTTTGTTATTGTGGTTACTGTGGTCTTTGACCTTTCAATAGTATTATTAAAAGTTATTTTTTTAACTGGGACTTTTCTATGGTTTTCTGATTACCACCCCTACCTTATTGGCTGTGGCCTGGTTTATATACAAAGAAGACATTCTACTTCATTATGTTAAACTAAATGTTGAAATTTGTACAATAAGATGAAAACCTAAATTCTTGAATTGCAAAAAAATTGTAGCTTACAGAGAAAAACTAATCTCAGATTTGAGATCAGCACATATGAATTAAGGAAGAACAAGTGTTTTTCTGGATGCAACAAAAATTTGTTCTCCAGGGATAGGTCCAAATTTTCACAATGCATCAAGGGGTGAAAACAGTTGTATTAAAGCACTTGACAGAACATGCCACAAATTTGAAATTGACCACTGGTGTTACGGGGGGCTGTCTGATAATAAAACCTAAAGGAATGTCAGACAGTCAGGGTCAACCGTGCAAAGACTCTGCTGCAGACTATGGCAGAGGGTAAGGGGTAAATAAGTGTGGCACTGTAAAAAATAATAGCACAAGTGCAGAGTGCAATACCTCTGTTAAACTCACAGAGGAATATAATTAGAAAATAAAGCAATTCCTCCCTTACTTGGAGGGTATGTGGAATGGTCTCTGTTAAAGATCACAGAGACAAAAGCAGTGAGTGTGAAATGGCACCTACCTAGGTCCGTTCCTCTAGTGGTGCCAGGAGACGGACAGCAGCGTAAGCCGCACAAAGCTCCTACCTGCGTTCGCTCCACTAGTGTGCGAGGACACGAACCACTAGATATGGCACCTGCCTAGGTCCGCTCTTCTAGTGGTGCAAAAGAGACGGACAGCAGCATAAGCCGCACAAAGCTCCTACCTCTGTTCGCTCCCCTAGTGTGTGAGGATGCGAACAACTGCGAGACGCAGTATAAGGAACGTTACCCTAGCGGCAACGTCCACCTACGAGTAGAATCACAAGGCCCAGCCGGACCATGTGCCTCAGGCACCTGCCTATGTCCGCTCCACTAAGAGGTAAGGATACGGACTGCAGCCGAAGCTGTAAGGTATAAGAACGCTACCCTGCCGGTAGCGCTCACCTAACATAGACAGAGAGATGCCTAGAGGGACGTGCACATGGCGTCTACCCTCATGCATGAACCAAGAGGACTGAGCGCCGGGCGGCGTGCGTCAGGGTCTTATATAGACTCTGTGACTCATCCAAGATGGAGGACACCAGAGCCAATCCGCTGCCAGAATGACAGCAATGACGTCACGCTGGCCTATCACCGAGCAAAGCGTCACAAGCACATGACCAGCGACCAATCGGCATAGAAGGTGTCAGAGACATGTGACCACGTGTCACAAGCACATGACCAGTGGCCAATCAGCTTAGAAGGTGTCAGAGACATGTGACCTCGTGTCAGCGATGATGTCACCCGCACATGTGCAATGGCTCCAAGATAGGACTTAGTCTACAGCGCTTGCACATGTGCAGTAGCAAGAAATCTGGACATAGTCTCCAGAGCCACAGCAACTGTAACAGTACCTCCCCCTCAAGGGCCCCCCTCCCGGCGACGCAGGTAATCGGCAACTAATTCGGGAGCATGGACAGCCTCCTCAAGCTCCCAAGAGCGTGTTCCGGGCCATAGCCCTCCCAATCTATCAAGAAGAACCTGCGCCCTCTAACCATCTTAGAACCAACTATGGCTCGTACCTCATAGCTAGAGCGAGAGGAATCAGAGGCAGGAGAGTGCACATCACGAGCGTGAGGTAAAATAGCCGGCTTTAGCAGTGAAAGATGGAATTTGTCATGGATCCTAAGATGGACGGGTAACTTCAATTGGTAGACTACAGGACTTACCTGTCGAAGAACCTCATAAGGACCCAGGAAGCGAGGAGCAAATTTGACAGAGCTCACTCTAAGTTTCACGTGTTTTGCAGAGAGCCACACAAAATCCCCTGGAGAAAAGACAGGAGCCGGGCGACGAAACCGATCAGACACCGTCTTCATACGGTCCTTAGCTGCTTGGATCGACTCTTGAGTCCGATCCCAAACCTCTCTGGCATTAGTTGCCCAGTCGGCCACAAGAGGAGACGGTGCAGCAGCGGGAAACGGTACCGGTACCCTAGGGTGTTGCCCATTATTAAGTACGAATGGTGTCTGCCCAGTGGCCTCAGCCAGCGAATTGTTAAGGGCAAATTCTGCCCTGGGTAGGAGGGAGGACCAGTTATCGTGGTTCTCAGCAACAAAGTGTCGGTGGTATATAATCATGGATTGATTGGTACGCTCAACCAAACCATTGGTCTCCGGATGGTATGCCGAAGAGAGATTAAACTCAATTTGCAGAAGGCTACAAAGATCTCGCCAGAA
Organism: Anomaloglossus baeobatrachus; assembly: GCF_048569485.1. Taxonomy (NCBI): domain Eukaryota; kingdom Metazoa; phylum Chordata; class Amphibia; order Anura; family Aromobatidae; genus Anomaloglossus; species Anomaloglossus baeobatrachus. The sequence continues at coordinate 443,710,231 of NC_134353.1, read as the reverse complement.
ACGGGAAGCAAATTGCGGGCCTCTATCACAAATGATACGATCTGGCATCCCGTGAAGCCTAAAGACATGCTTGAGAAATAGTTTGGCTAGCACCCTGGAAGACGGGATTCTCGATAACGGTACGAGATGAACCATCCGGGAGAAATGGTCCATAATGACCCACACAAATCTATGTCCCTGTGAACACGGAAGATCACCCACAAAGTCCATGCCTACCACCTCCCATGGTCTATCTGGCACTGGTAAAGGATGCAAGAGCCCAGCCGGTCTCTGCCGTAATGGACGGTTGCGAGCACACGAGTAGCAGGAACCGACATATCTCTTGACGTGGCTGGCTAAGTGTGGCCACCAATACCACCTCTCCAGTAACTCTCGTGTCCGCCTAATACCAAAATGCCCACCCACCTTTGAGGTGTGGGCCCACGACAGTATATCATTCTGTCGATCAGGCGGCACAAAGGTCTTGCCCGGTGGGATTTGGTCTAACGTCACAGGGGAGAGCGTATGAAAAACCCTGGAGGGAAGGATAAGACGAGGTTCGTCAATCTCTTCCTGGGTAGAAACCATAGAGCGAGACAGAGCGTCTGCCTTGTTATTCTTACTCCCAGACAGATAGTTGATGGAGAAGTGAAAGCGGGAGAAAAACAAGGACCAGCGGGCTTGGCGAGGATTCAGACGCTGAGCGGTTTGTAAGTACGTCAGATTCTTATGGTCTGTATAGACCTGGAAAGGATGTTTCGCTCCTTCCAGCAAGTGATGCCACTCCTCCAAGGCTAATCTCAGGGCAAGCAGTTCCCTATCCCCAATGGTATAGTTTCTCTCTGCTGGTGAAAAGGTTTTAGCAAAGAAGAAACACGGCCTTTTTCTACCTGCACCGTTCTTTTGATACAAGACCGCACCAGCACCCACTGAAGAGGCATCAACCTCCAAGAGGAAGGGCTTATTCTCATCGGGTCTTTGAAGAACGGGAGCAGTTGAAAAGTGTCTTTTTACTGCCTCAAAAGCCTGGGATGTCTCAGTAGACCAGACTTTTGGATTAGCACCTTTCTTAGTCAAGGCCACCAAAGGGGCCACCAAAGTAGAGAAATGGGGTATGAACTGCCTGTAATAATTTATGAATCCTAAGAAGCGTTGCACCGCCTTCAAGGAATGAGGTTCGGACCATTCCAGGACAGCAGAGAGCTTCGCAGGATCCATAGCCAGACCCTCTTGTGAGATAATGTAGCCTAAAAAAGGCAAGGATGACTGCTCGAATACACATTTTTTGAGTTTAGCAAACAAAGGGTGCTCCCTTAAACGGGAAAGGACATGAACGACATCCTGACAATGAGTCTCCAGATCAGGAGAAAAAATCAGGATGTCGTCCAGATACACCACGACGGAGGATAACAGTAAATCCCTGAACACATCGTTTACGAAGTCCTGAAATACTGCGGGTGCATTACATAAACCAAAAGGCATGACGAGGTATTCATAGTGACCATCTCGGGTGTTAAAAGCGGTCTTCCATTCGTCACCCTCTCGAATTCGTACCAAGTTATACGCACCCCGCAGATCCAACTTCGTAAAAACCTGAGCTCCCCTCAGTCTGTCAAAGAGCTCCGAAATTAAAGGTAACGGGTATTTGTTCTTTATTGTGATTGCGTTGAGACCCCTGTAATCTATGCAGGGACGCAAATCACCCTCTTTCTTCCGAACAAAGAAAAACCCAGCTCCCGCGGGAGAGACAGACTTACGAATGAACCCCTTCTCTAAACTCTCTCTTATATAGGTCGACATGGCCTCCGACTCAGGTATCGACAGGGGGTAAACCCTGCCCTTAGGTGGAACCGAACCTGGGATAAGGTCTATGGCACAGTCATACGGCCTATGGGGTGGAAGAACCTCAGCACCCTGTTTGGAGAACACGTCAGCGAAATCCAAATAGGGTGTAGGTATGGGAGAGAGATCAGTTGATGCAACCGCAACGACCCTAGGTGGTAAGGGAAGACATCGGGACTGACATTCCGAACCCCAACTAATAATGCTGTCGGACTCCCAGTCAATGTGAGGAGCATGAGTCCGAAGCCATGGGAGACCCAGAAGGACGTCCTCTATACCCTCAGGCAAAACAAGAAAAGAAATCTCCTCTATGTGACCCTGAGGCAGGGAAAGGCGCAAGGGAACTGTCCTCAATGTAATGGAGTCAGACAACATAGTCCCATTAACAACACAGACAGGAATAGGCGCCTCTAACATGATAGAGGGAATATTGTGTCTCTTTAAAAATCCTGAGGACACAAAAGTCCCGTCAGCTCCGGAATCCACAAAAGCCATAATAGGCAATGTATTCTCAGAGAATGAGAGCTGACCTGGGATACTACACTTAGAGGGTGCAGAAGACGTCTCTAGTAACCCCCCTCTAATGGTTACTAGACCTGGGAGTTTCCTTGACGACTAGAACACTTGTTGGCATAGTGCCCAGCCTGACGACATACGTAACATATAGGAGGACCAGACTTGCGTAGTCTGGAGGACGTATGACCTAACTCCATAGGAGTGGGAGATGTTTCAGATGCTGAGGAAGATGGTAGTGGACCCTCAACAACTGGAATAGCCCTATGCTTAGGGTGTGAGGAAGAGACCTCGAGTCTACGTTCCCTATGGCGTACGTCGATCCTCGTTGCTACTGTGATCAAGTCCTCCAGAGAAGCAGGGACCTCACGAGTAGCAAGGGCATCCTTGACATAGCCTGCCAACCCTCTCCAGAAGATAGGAATCAACACCTTCTCTGGCCAATCTAGTTCTGCCACCAGAGTTCTAAAAGCAATGGCATAAGAACTAGTGGATAACGAACCCTGAGATAGATCTAAGAGTCTCAGGGCCGCATCATGGGTAACCTGCGGACCCATGAATACCGCTTTAAGAGCATCAAGAAAGTTTTGATGTCTCAGAGTAACCACATCAGAGCACTCCCATAAGGGAGTCACCCATTCTAAGGCTTTGTCCTGAAGTAAGGAGATGATAAAGCCTACTCTGGACCTCTCCGTAGAGAAGCGAGAAGAGTTGACCTCTAGGTGTATCTGACACTGACTAATGAAACCACGACATGATCTGGCATCGCCAAAATATCTGTTTGGCAGAGCAAGTCGAGGATCATGTGCAGATGTCACCATGGTCTGAGGTTTCTCCTCTATACTCTTGAGCCGCGACTCAAGTACTTGTATGTAACGGTGTAACTGCTGATATTCTGCCATAACTGCCAGACCCTTGGCTCAGTCCTAATGTTACGGGGGGCTGTCTGATAATAAAACCTAAAGGAATGTCAGACAGTCAGGGTCCACCGTGCAAAGACTCTGCTGCAGACTATGGCAGAGGGTAAGGGGTAAATAAGTGTGCCACTGTAAAAAATAATAGCACAAGTGCAGAGTGCAATACCTCTGTTAAATTCACAGAGGAATATAATTAGAAAATAAAGCAATTCCTCCCTTACTTGGAGGGTGTGTGGAATGGTCTCTGTTAAAGATCACAGAGACAAAAGCAGTGAGTGTGAAATAGCACCTACCTAGGTCCGTTCCTCTAGTGGTGCCAGGAGACGGACAGCAGCATAAGCCGCACAAAGCTCCTACCTGCGTTCGCTCCACTGGTGTGCGAGGACACGAACCACTAGATATGGCACCTGCCTAGGTCCGCTCTTCTAGTGGTGCAAAAGAGATAGACAGCAGCATAAGCCGCACAAAGCTCCTACCTCTGTTCGCTCCCCTAGTGTGCGAGGATACGAACAACTGCGAGACGCAGTATAAGAAACGTTACCCTAGCGGCAACGTCCACCTACGAGTAGAATCACAAGGCCCAGCCGAACCATGTGCCTCAGGCACCTGCCTATGTCCGCTCCACTAAGAGGTAAGGATACGGACTGCAGCCGAAGCTGTAAGGTATAAGAATGCTACCCTGCCGGTAGCGCTCACCTAACATAGACAGAGAGATGCCTAGAGGGACGTGCACAGGGCGTCTACCCTCATGCATGAACCAAGAGGACTGAGCGCCGGGCGGCGTGCGTCAGGGTCTTATATAGACTCTGTGCCTCATCCAAGATGGAGGACACCAGAGCCAATCCGCTGCCAGAATGACAGCAATGACGTCACGCTGGCCTATCACCGAGCAAAGCGTCACAAGCACATGACCAGCGACCAATCGGCATAGAAGGTGTCAGAGACATGTGACCACGTGTCACAAGCACATGACCAGTGGCCAATCAGCTTAGAAGGTGTCAGAGACATGTGACCTCGTGTCAGCGATGATGTCACCCGCACATGTGCAATGGCTCCAAGATAGGACTTAGTCTCCAGCGCTTGCACATGTGCAGTAGCAAGAAATCTGTACATAGTCTCCAGAGCCACAGCAACTGTAACAACTGGCACTAGATATATTAGGGTGGATATTGTGATAAACAGTGGCAGGGAATAATAAGAGTCTTTTGGACCCCAATGCAAAATTTGGACTTAGACCACCACTAGCATGTTGGTCAGATGGACAGGTCCCTGTAATAATGTCCTCCAGTCCTCTATCCTGGCTGCTATCCTGTAATAATCTTCCCATCCTGGACCCTATTGTGTATTAATGTACCCCATCTTGGGCCCCTTCTTGTATGTCACCTACATAGTCTTTCCTTCCTCTAATAATGTTCCCCATTGTGTCATTCAACTAAAAAGGTTTCTGGAATCAGCAGGCTCCATTTCTCCTGGGGTCAAGTTAAACACTCTGCAACTGTATTCATAAGAACAGCCGAAGGTACCTGTTTACACAAACTCGCAGACTGTCATGGTGGCGTCAGGCTGACTCTCCGTCCGATGGTTTCTTCGGTGTTTCTGATCAACACAGGCAGACCCTAGTGTCGACCTGCTGTCTGCTCATTCATAGACAGGTTAGCAAGAGTTAACCTCTGTTAGCCTGCTTGTTAGGCTTCTTTGATCACATGTTGTAAGAAAGCCAATCACTTCTGCTCCTCTTTTTTTAGGCTGGAGGAATCTTTTATCCACTCCAACTATAGTTTATCCTTTGTTGGACGGAGAGTTATGGTGTCCCAGACTTGCTGGAGAAAGTTGCTTTTTGTTGGTGTTGATGTGTAAGTTACCCACCATCTTGTTGTTTCCTCCCTGCTCTTGTTTTCCTCCTAATCTCTTATTGTCTTATTCCTCACTTTGTGCATGTTGTGTGACAATGTGTTGGTTTCCCCTGTCTGTGGATTAAATTACACTCCTGTCCTGGCCTCCCCTGGGGCAGGGGGTATAAGATCAGGGCTTGTTAGGAGCAAGGCCAGGAAAGAGACTCAGACATCCCCACTATTAGTGGTATCTCTGAGCATAGGGATAGCACAGGGCCACCTAGTCTGAGGGTCAGCTTAGGAGTCCCGGTTTCCTGCTATCTCGATAGTCTACGTGACAGCACCAATACAAGTATGTAAATCTATTCTGACGGCCTGTAGATAGGGATGAGCATACCAAAACTATAAAATTCAGGGTTCGTACCAGAGACTAGGTTTCCGCTACTCAAATTTGAACACGGACTTTTACAAAAGCTCGTGTCCAGAGTTTGGGTGCTGTTCATATGCTAATAAAGTTTGTTGAAAAGCTGCAGTTCAGCCAGTTGACAAGCTTTTGGCATGGGGAAGGTTTCTGTATGATGCTGTGAACAAAATAAATAAATAATTTTTAAAACAATGACGTGGAGTCGCCCTTTTTTTTATAATTAGCCACGGTAAAGCAGACAGCTGTGGGCTCGTATTATTAGGCTGGATAGGCCCATGGTTATTTGGCCCTTCCCATCCTAAAAATAGCAGACCACAACCACCCTAGAAGTGGCACTTCCATTAGATTTGCCAATTCTGGCACTTTTCCATCTCTTCCTGATTGCCCTGGTGGGGTGGCAATCGAATATTACTTTTAAGGTTAATTTCAGGTGTGAATTTACAGCTGGAATCAAGCCAAGGGGTTAGTAATGGAGAGGCATTTATCAGACACCCTCATTACTTAACTGTAAAGTAAAAATAACACAAACCGGAAAAAAATTGTTCATTTGAATAAAGACTCCCCCACACTTTCATTCACCAATTTATTAATTAAAAAGAAATCCTCGAAGTTCTGAAGTAATCCAATGTTGTAATGTCCCACGACACTTGTCAAATTCTATGGAGCTTCCTTCTCAGAACATTCTGAGAAAGAAGCTCCATAGGATTCAATAGGCGTCATGGGGCATTACACCATTGGATTATGTTGGAACTTCAAGGATTCCTTTTTAATTAACAAATGAGGGAGTGTGGTTTAGTCTTCATTCAAATAAACTATTTTTTTTTAGTGTGCGCTTGTTTTTAACTGTACACTTGCCGGGTTAGTAATGACGGTGTCTGATAGATACCTGATGTCTGATGATTACTAACCTGTGAATTTGATGCAAGTTGTCAATTCACAGCTGACATCAACTACAAAAGTATTACCCCCTTTGCCACTGCACCAGGGTAATAGGGCAGAGCCTGCAAAGCAGCAGAATTGTCGCATCTAATGGATGCGCCACTTCTGGAGTGGCTTTGGGCTGTTATATTTAGGCTGGGAAAGGGCAAATAACCATGGGCCTTCCCGGCCTCATAATACCAGCTCCCAGCTGTCTGCTTAACTTTTGTTGGTTATCAAAAATAGAAGGTCCCCACACTGTTTTTTAAAATTATTTAAATAAGGGCTAGGGGGCCACAAAAGGAAGCAAAATGTGGGTAAGAGCAGGACAATTGCCCTGTAAACAAATGTGCATATTAAAAAAAAAAAATTAAGTGAGGTGCTCCCTATTTTTGAGACCCAATGCAGGCAAAGAAGACAGCTGGGGGCTGCAACCCCCAGCTATCTGCTTTACCTGCATGGTTATGAAAAATAGGTGGGATCCAAAGTCTTTTTTTTATTTATTCCCTATCCATATTTGTTTGCAGGGCAATATCTCCTGCTCTTACCCCCATTTTGCTTCCTTTTGCAGCCCCCTAGCCCTTACTATAACCATTTTACAGCCATTTTACAGGTCTTCATTGGCTTATATGGGGTTCGGGGTCCGGGGTCAAGTTTGGGTCCTGAACCGAATGTAACGCCTGCCTGGATCCACAGACTCAGACTGGCTGTAATGGACAAGCTGGAGGGAAGCCACTAGACCCCTAGAACCCTGAAACCCTTTAACCCCTATACAGGGATTTGGTATTACACAGGGCCCAAGGTGATCACTACCTGTGGAAGGCTGCAGTCCAAGAGAGTAGTCATCAGGCAGGGTCAAACCAGGAATTGCAGAACAGGGACAGAATCGGCAGGCAAGGACGTAATCAGCAAACAAAGCAGAGGTCAAATCCGGATCGGGCAGCGAGGTACATTAACGACAGGCAGAAGGGTAGTCAGAACACAAGCAAGGTCAGCGCTCAGGAATCAAAATACAAACAGGAATAGAGACTCTCTGGCAGTGGTCAGATGACAGGAGGGGGAATAAGAAGGGTGTGGTGTCCTCCCATTGGCTGCAGGTGAATTATGGCAACTTCAGCTGGAAGACACACGCCACCTACAGTCATACCGTGGTACTGCAGTTTCCAGAGAAACCTAGCCTAGTGGATGAGCGAAGCCTATGCTCAGCAGAGCCACGGGCACCGACTCCACTCCCATCACCAGCACTATCCCTGGCGGGAACACTGTGTCGCCTGGCTTTCGGAGCAGAAGTTGCTGGAGCGGACTCCGGTGGGGACATGACTCCGAACTGTTAACTAAAGTCCGGCGGACCCTGCTGAACCCGAACTTCCACGGTTCTGCTCATCCCTACCTGTAAACTATTCCACAAATAAAGACAACGGCTGCTTTTAGTTCTCTTTATATAAATTCTTTCTTTATCTAAAAAATTGCTACAGAATAAATCCATTTTAATAATTCAGAGGTCAAACTTATGTGCCGCCCCTGCAGCAGTCGAATTGCTCAGATCTGGGGTTGCTGTGGCTTAAGAGTCTTCGGACCCGGGGGCTTGCAGCCACTCATATGTAAAGGGGATATTTACAGGGGGTTAATGTTCATGACGCCACCTGCGGGTTGCGGTGAGGGGGGTACCGCCGCTGCCGAAGAGAGTACCAGGGCAGATGGTGTGGGGCAGCAAGGTGTCAGTCCCTCAGCAGGTAGGGAAGGCCCCGGATGGTGGGGGGAGGTTTGGTGATCAGGTGGCTAGGCCCTGGAAAAGGGTACAGGGGTCACGTTACTCACTGCGGTAGTCTTGGTGCTGGATTAGGTGGAATAAGCAGACACTCACACAGATGGTAAACCAAAATCTCTAGGTACCGCAGTCTCTGCGGGGGAGCCCATCCAGGTCCCACTTCCAACAGTGCCACCTGGTAAGTCTGGATCCCTTCCTCCGTGCACAAATTGATTGACCATTATGGCCCCTCGACTTGAAGCTTTTGGGGCCCCGCTACCCGTGTGTATGGCAGCTGTGCTCTTGATGGCTGGCACTTGGGATTTTAGTGTGTTGTGTACTTTGGAGAACCCTATCCCCCACGTTGTGCTGATGCCTTCAATCTCTCAGTTCTTGGGGAAAGTTCATAAAGAAACTATCCTCCGCAGGTTAATTATCAAGGCGCCTGAAGCTCTTCCCTGATCTAGGGTCCTGTACCCCGGTGTGCTCGGTACCGGTCAGTTCTTTTGGGGTTTTGATGCCAACAGTCCTCCTAGACTATGTCCGTCGCACCCTTTACAATGTCGCTGCTACCGGTCCCCGACTCCTGTGGTCACGGACCACCGTCTGCGACCCAACCTGTCACCTCCCTGGGAGCTACAACTCCCCAGCTCCTCACTCTCTGAGGGCTAGCTCTCGACTCCTTGTCTCCCCTCCCAAGAGTTTGCCTGACCCCTAGGTGGGCGGCCCTGCTCCAACCTGACCAACCCACTGGTGTGTCTGTACAGGTCTGGTGTGAGGTGTGGTTGGGATTTGTAGTGCGGATGTTAGTGACACTGTTGATTGGGACCTGGAACCATGGGGGATAGGCCCTGCACCCTGGGGAACAGGATGGAGTTCCCTGTAGCACCCTGATGTAGTCAGGGACGCTACACTTACATGCAGGATAAACACCCACAGTGAATAATTCCAAGCATTGTGCGGTATAGACAGGGCCGGCATCAGCACCTGGAGCACCTGGGCAAGTCTCGGGGCCCTGAACACCTGAGGGGACCCACTTGCAGACGGCATGGTGGCATACCGCCATTGGCGGCAGGCCACGCAGCCGCTTTGGGAGCCCGTGAGTCAGAGAGGCCTGGTCCCAGCACTGCACCACCCCCCACACCCCTCCTGCAGGTCAATACAATTGAAAGCAATGATGACAGAGGGAGCAGCGTGCTCTCTCTCATCATTCTCCAGCAGCATCTGTCTGTGCTTTGCCTCTGACAGCTCAGTACAGTGGATCGCGATGACGTCATTACTGTGCGCACCTGTGAGCTGTGCTGTCAGAGCGGCAGAACAGTGGACACGCTGAGGAGATTGAAGCAGTAGGGGAACGAGGAGAAGTGAGTGTATTAATCACGATGGCCAGACAACTATGGGGCTGCATTAAATGATATGAGGACTGCATAATGCTGCTACATGTGGGCTACATAATGCTGCTACATGTGGGCTGCATAATGCTACTACACGGGTGCTGCATAATGCTGCTACATAGGGCTGCATAATGCTGCTACATGGGGGCTGCGTAATGCTGCTACATGGGGGCTGTGTAATGCTGCTACATGGGAGATGTATAATGTTGCTACATGGGGGCTGCATAATGCTGCTGAATGGGGGCTGCATAATGCTGCTATATGGGGGCTGCATAATGCTGCTACATGGAGCTGCATAATGCTGCTACATGGGGGCTGCATAATGCTGCTACATGGGGGCTGCATAATGCTGATACATGGGGGCTACATAATGCTGCTACATGGGGGGCTGCATAATACTATATGGAGGGATAGTGGGGCTTCATAACCCTATATGGAGGAATATGAGGCTGCATTATATTATGTGGAGCAATCTGTGGTGCATTGTATTATATGGAGGAATATTTGGTGCATTATTCTATATGGAGGACTATGGGGGCTGCATAACACTATATGGATGAATATGCAGGTGTATTATAGAGTAATATGAGGCTGCATTAAATTATGTGGAGCAATATGGGTGCATTTTGTTATATGGAGGAATGTGGTGGTTGAATACTTCTATTCCCACCCAGAGCTGTATATCTCCTCCACCCCAGTGCTGTATATCCCCCAGAGCTCTATGTCCCTTCCACCACAGTGCTGTGTAGCCCCCCAGAGCTGTATGTCCTCCTCCACCCCAGTGCTGTATACCCCTCAGAGCTGTATCCCCCACTCTGGAGCAGTATACCCTTCCATTGCCTTATACGCTCCTACTCAGTAATGTGTATGCCCCCAGTAATGTGTATGTCCCCAGCCTCTCCTGTGATGTATCTACAGCAGTGTCAGTGTGCGCTGTGTGCGGCCATGTCTGTAAGTGACAGCCACCAATCAGCGCAGCACAGCCACATGACCTGGAGGAGCTGGATAGGAGACAAGCAGGGAGGTGAGTGAGGCTGCTGGCGACTTCCCCATATTAATACCTTTAATGTGTCTATATGTGTGTATGTATGATTTGTGTTTATGTGTGTCAGTGTATCTGACTGTGTATGGATTTGTCTGTTTATATGTGTTTTTCTGAATTTCTCTTTAAATATGTATTTGTACGTATGCCTGCATGTGTACGTACCTGTGTATGTGTGTGTTTATATGTGCATGGGGCCCACTGAGACTCTTTCGCCCAGGGCCCTCAAAAACTTGAAGCCAGCCCAGGGTATAGACAAGTGGAAATTTCTTTCCATATAGAAACAGGCAGAGACGCTGGATCAGTTACCCATACCTGAGTGATGTTTTGAAGGACCACCCCTTTTCCAGCTCTAATTAACTGTGGAGGATTTTCACTTTCTACAGTGGGTTATATCTATGTGTATATATATATATATATATATTTATATATATACTGTGTATATATATATATATATATATATATATATATATATATATATATATATATATATATATATGCAGGTATGTATTTATCACTGTCGAGTTACTGTGTAATCACCTTCAGACAATAAGCATGTTATATCTATATTTGCTCTTCTTTTTTACTAAGTAAATGTAAGGCTGCCTCTTACCCCCCTTCATGCCTCAGTTGTTATGGTTTCACAGAACAATTGCTTATTCTGCCAAACATCCTTCATAAACGTTTACATTAATGCATCCCATACATTTTTCTCATGCCTGTGAGTGAGTAATGCTTTAGAACAATCTTCCACCAAAGTATTTTACTGTATTATTGCTGGAGAAAAAAGGCACAGCACCTAAATTTACAGTAATAAAGACGTAACAGCTATTGTTTAATCACGAGAAGAGGAACATTTAAGGAGCTGGATCTCATGCTGATATTCTAGCTAGCAATTAATCACAAAGGATCTAAATAAAAGTGTGTAAAGATGGATTGTTCTTGTTATCATACAGGACAGCTCCTGGAGTAGGTCTACTATCTAATATATAAAGCTGAGTGTGTAAAGCTGAGTGCATGTACTGTATGTATGTATGTATGTGTGTGTGTATGTCCGCTAAAGGAATCTGCACTGTTGCATTTACAATCACGAAATTTTGCACAGACACTCCATGTGACCCAGGGAACTTCGTAAACTATGTTTTGAGGTGAAAATTTAACCCCGTGCTTTACAGTTACTCTCCAAAAAACTTGCCTACATTAAAGTAAATGGAGCCTGCAACTACTGGTTTTAATAGCAGCTGTGATTGGTTGCTATAGAAACAAAGGACAGTCACAGTATAAGAAGCCTTTGTGTGAGGTAATATGATGTCGGTGGGGAGACAGAGAGACAGACAGAGAGAGACAGACAGACAGGGAAAGAGACAGACAGAGACAGATGGGGAAAGAGACAGAGACAGATGGGGAAAGAGACAGACAGAGACAGACGGGGAAAGAGACAGACAGAGAGAGATGGAGAAAGAGACAGACAGAGACAGACGGGGGAAGAGACAGACAGAGACAGATGGGAAAAGAGACAGACGGGAAAAGAGACAGACAGGGAAAGAGACAGATAGGGAAAGAGACAGATGGGGAAAGAGACCGACGGGTAAAGAGACAGATGAGGAAAGAGACAGACGGGTAAAGAGACAGACAGAGACAGTCAGACAGGGACAGAGACAGGCAGACACAGAGACACAGAGATAGAGACAGATAGACTGATACAGAGACAGACAGAGAGATAGAAACAGACAGAGACATAGACACAGACAGACAAGGAAAGAGACAGACAGAGAGACAGACAGACAGCGACACACAGATAGAGACTAGGAGAGAGACAGTGACAGTTACTATCCCGGGCAACGCCGGGTACTACAGCTAGTTTTATATAAGTTCCAACAGAGAAAAAAAACAAACATTTTAAACAGAATTACAGATACAGAAGAGGGTGCCCCATATAGTTTTGTTTAAAACAAACATCAATTGTTTGAAACCAAATCTTCCAAATTGAAAAAGAAATAAACAGATAGATAATATATATCTCTATATCACAATGGACCATTTCTATCATCATTTCCACCTCAGACTAGACAGTACCGAATACCTGTGCCATTATATAGATGTGTTACTTACCATAACATGCAATGCTCAGTAGTACTGCTAAAGCAGACAGAAGTTTGGGCACAGCCATGGTGTATTGCTAGTACAACTCTGACCTTTTCCAGATGGTCTTCCTGACATATAAATTGCTGGGGTAACTCCCCTACCTTATCTAATACCTCCCTATGATCTCAGCATTATCTGCTACATAAACAGGAAACAATGGCTGATGGGGATTAATGAATGGGAACCAACATAACAAGGTTATCACAAAGAATTCTGTATAGGAAGTCTCTAAGTGGAAATGGATTTTCAGTAAACTAGTGAATAGCAATGCTCAGCATATTACTATTCATGACATAACTGAGAAATAAACTGTGGAGTCACCCCTGCATATATTGTTTATAAGTGCCTTGACAAATGGAGTTCTTCATTAGGGTCTATCTGTGTTTATTGTTAATTGTCTTTCTGAAGGGATTGTTCATAGTGCATGATTAGAAATTAAGGCGAGCTCAGGGAGTCCAGAAACCTTGGAGCAGAAGGGCAAAAGGTTTCTTGTTTGCCAAAATTAGCACCATTCTTATAGATTGGTTGGGTCTGTTATTGCAGCTCAGTTCTATGTACTTGAATGAGAATAAGCAATCATATCAAATACTGCTCTAGGGACAGAATTAGTTTAACCCCTTAAGGGCAAAGCCAATTTTGTACTTAATGCCCAGGCTATTTTTTGCAATTCTGACCAGTGTCACTTTTACAGGTTAACACTCCAACGGATCCCAGTGATTCGGACATTGTTTTTTCATGACTTATTGTAGTTCAGGATAGTTATAAATTTAGGGCGATATTTTTTGCTTTTATTTGTGAAAAAAATCAGACATTTGATGAAAATTTTGCAATATTCAAACTTATAATTTTTATGCCCTTAAACCAGAGAGTTATGTCACATAAAACAGTTAAGAAATTACATTTCCCACATGTCTACTTTACACCAGCGCAATTTTTGAAAAAGTTCATCAGCAATTTCCCATTTTTTCAACCAAATTTTAAAAAAAAACATTTTATTTAGGGACCACATCATATTTGAAGTGACTGAGAGGCCTAGGTGACAGAAAATACCCCAACGGGACACCATTCTAAAAACTGCACCCCCCAAAGTACTCAATACCACATTCAAGAGTGACGTGTATTAACCCTTCATGTGCCTCACAGGAACTAAAGCGATGTGGAATGAAAAAAAACAAACCCAAAATAATCATTTCACCTAAAAATGTTGCTCTAGAATTAATTTATTCACTTTTAGAAGAATTGACACAACAAAATGGAACCCAAAATTTGTTCCCCTGTTTCTTCTGAGCGCGCTGATACCCCCCCCCCCCCCCTCCCATGTGGTCAGAAACCTCTGTTTGGACAAATAGGAGGGCTCAGAACAGAAGGAGCTATATTTGAATTTTGGAACACAGATTTGGCTGAAATAGATTGCGGGCACCATGTTGCATTTGCTGGGTCCCTAAGGTACCTAAACAGCAGAAAACCCCCATTTTGGAAACTAGACCCCTCAAGGATTTTTTTCTAGGGCTATAGTGAGCATTTTAAACCCACAGGTACCTTACAGAATTTGTATTCCATCATATTGAAAATTTTCATTTTTCTTCACAAAAATGTTGCTTTAGCACCAAATTTCTCACTTTTTTAAGAGATAATGTAGCACCCAGGGATATAGGGTACTCGTTCTGGGCAGTGTAAATCTGGGGAATGTCACAGTGGTGGCCGTTACCAGGTTCCGTGCCCTGAGCCCTTTTTGTAATGGGTATAACGTTTATACGTGACGCCACTTGCGGTGTTGCGGCTAAGTGTAGGGAGCCGCCGCTGCAGAATGTCTCTACTGAGGCTGGGGGTATTGGCAGCTAGTATGGTAGTCCCTCCGCAAGTAGGGTTTTGCCCCAGCAGGTGTATGGTGTAGTGGGCATCGGAAAAAGGGAGTCCACACAGGTATTCAGGTATTCAGTGCAACTGGTTTACTCACTTTCTTGAGATGGTAACTAGGGGCCCAAGGCCAGCTGCTTTCGCCTCCAGATTCCCTTTGTCCCAGTGCCAGTCTGGTTTCTCTGGTACCTTCTTCCCCTGCACCTGTCTCTGGTAAGTGGGTCCCCATGGTATAGAACACTGGGGGTCCCCGTTCTGTGGTTTGTCCACTTCTGTCTGCCTGATGGTAGTATGAACCCTGTAGGGTTGGAGTCTCTGGTCCTCCCTTTGCTACTGAGTCTTCGGATTCTTTAAGGTCAGCAAGGATGTTAACAGGTCGGCTTGAAGCTCTTTCCTGTCCTGGGGTCATGTACCCCGTCGGTGCGTAGTTCCGGGAGTACTCCACCGGCAACCACTTCTCCTGGGTACCAGGTCACCGTTAACCCGAGTCAGGATGTCACTTTGCTTCCACCTTCACACCTCTACAGTCACTACTCAACTGACTACTCTCCACAGTATGCCCCTCCCACCTGGTCAACTAGTGGACTGGATTGGCTCCACCATCCATTGGTCCCACCCTAGCCATGTACCATTGTATGGGGGATTGTTGGGGAAAACTGGGATTACCTGGGTTTTTGTTGTTACCAGCACTGGGGTTCTGGGTCCCCAAGGGTGTAGGCACTGCATCCCGGTGGGGACGCAGAATCCTGTAGCATCCCGATGACTTCAGGGGTGCTACAATAACGCCAAAAATTAGATCCCATGGTTTGTTACCCACTTTGTTATGAGCGCAGTAATACCCCAATGTAGTCAGAAACCTCTGTTTGGACAAATGGGAGGGCTCGGAACAGAAGGAGCAATATTTGAATTTTGGAAAGCAAATTTGGCTGAAAAAGATTGCAGGTACCATGTTGCAATTGTAGTGCCCCTAAGGAACCTAAACATCAGAAACCCCCCAAATGTGACCCTATTTTGGAAACTAGACCTCCTCAAGAAATTTATCTAGATGTTTGGTGAGTACCCTGAATCCCTGGGTGCTTCACAGAATTTTATAACTTTGAGCCATGAAAATAAAAAAATACACTTTTACCACAAAATTTTTACTTCAGATTTTCCAAAATACACCATAAAATTTATTATGCAATTTCTGTTGAATACTCTGATACCTCATATGTGGGGGAAATCAACTGTTTGCGCGCATGGCAAGGCTCGAAACGGAAGGAGTGCCATTTGTAAACATTAGCAGACACCATGTCACATTTGGGGCGCCCCTGAGTTGCCTAAACAGTGGAGCTCCCCCACAAGTAACCCCATTTTGGAAACTGTACTCCTCAAGCAATTTATCTAGATGTTTAGTGAGAACTTTGAATCCCAGGGGGCTTCACAGAATTTTATTTTGTATAACGTCGAGCTGTGAAAATAAAAAAATAAATTTTTACCACAAAATTGTTACTTCAACCAGGTAGCTTTTTTCACTAGGGTTATAGGACAATATGCACCATAATATTTATTGTGCAATTTCTCCTGAGTTTGGGGATACCTCATATCTGGTGGTTATCAACTGTTTGGGCACACGGCAAGGCTTGGAAGGGAAGGAGTGCCATTTGACTGCAAAATTTGCTGGAATCATTAGCGGATGCTATGACGCGTTTGGAAAGTCTCTGAAGTGCCTAAACAGTGGAGCTCCTCCACAAGTGTTCCCGTTTTAAAAACTAGACACCTCAAGGGTTTTATCCAGTGGTTTAGTGAGCATTTTGAACCCAGAGGTATTTCACAGAATCTCATAACCTTAGGTCGTCATTTTGAAAGGTCATAACCTTAGGTCGTCATATCACATTTGCAAGGGACCTAGGGTACTTATACAGCAGAAACTCCCTACAAGTGACCCCATTTTGGAAACTAGACCACTCACGGATTTTATTCAGGAGTATAGTGAGCATTTAGAATCCACTGGTACTTCACAAAAATGTTGCTGTAGCGCCAAATTCCTCACTTTTAGGCTATGTGCCCATGATCCAGCAACACGGCGTCTAGTACACAGTGTCAGCCCTCCTGTGGAGATGTGAGTGTTGTGCACAGGAGAACACCCATGCCCACGATCTGGGTTCAGGCTGCTGCGGACTTTAGCTCTATTCTCACTGAAGAGAACCCTATCTGCAGCATAAATTAACATGCTGGGGCTCAGGAAGTTGCGCCGCAGGTCAGTTTATGCTGCAGAGAAAAGAAGCACAGTGCACAGTAGAGTTCTAAAAATTCTTCCACTGTGCTTGTACTCTACAATGCTGCATTTTGGATGCAGCGAAAACACTCTGCGTCCTAAACGCTGCAAACCTTGATCGTGGGCACATAGCATAAAAAGCTAGGATGGATGATTATCAAACATATATATAATGTTCCACCCCCTGCATATTCTGAGCTGGCACCCTTTAGTGACTTTCATGTGGCACTAAAAGGTGTTTAGCCTTATATTTATCAAAAAAATAAATAATTTAAAAAAATGACATGGGATCCCCCATATTTGACAGCTACCTAGGGTAAAGCAGACAACTGCAGCCTGCAGACCACAGGTCACAGTTTCACCTTGGATGGTGATCCAAAACTGAGGGCACCCCAAGCTGTTTTTTTAATTATTTATAAATAATAAAAAAAAAGACTGTGGGGTCTCCCCCAAATTGAATTACCAGCCAAGGTAAAGCGGAGAGCTGTAATCTGGTATTCTCAGGGTGGGAAGAGCCATGGTTATTTGGCCCTTCCCAGCCTAAAAATAGCAGGCCACAGTTGCCCCAGAAGTGGCATATACATTAGATGCGCCGACCCTGGCGCTTCACCCCAGTTCATCCCGTTATCCCTGTGCGGTGGCAAATGGGGTAATATATGGGGTTGATATCAGCTGTAATGTTACCTGGCATCAAGCCCAGTGGTTAGTAATATGGTATGCACACCAGTGACTATGTAAGGGGAATACATGAAATAGCAGAAACTGCTGTGTGAATACTGACTTGAAAAATCCAATAGCTATATGCAAGAGTGAATATGTGAAAAATGGAATCTGCATTACTGCCATGAACATATGAATCAAGAGAAATTTAGCTACTGAATTGATCAATGCAATAGAGCCCCAACACTACGCCAAAGTATTATTCTACGGTGGGGTCCCTAGTTTGTGTGTGTCCTCTCATGCAGTTAAAAAACCTACCGTGTATGGGAAGCTGAGACCCAGGCTATTTATGCGTATGATATGGATTGGCAATAGGTGTGGTTGGGAAGGGTTCACAAACGAAAAAAAAACTAACAAATAGGAATAACGTTTGGAACACCATTCTAAGTCCGAACTGGGTGCAAAAACCTAAAAAAACATCACTATGGGGCTCTATTGCATTGATCAATTCAGTAGCTAAATTTCTCTTGATTCATATGTTCATGGCAGTAATGCAGATTCCATTTTTCACATATTCACTCTTGCATATAGCTATAGTCAGTAGTCAGTATTCACACAGCAGTTTCTGCTATTTCATGTATTCCCCTTACATAGTCACTGGTGTGCATACCTTATCTCCCCATAGTGATGTTTTTTTAGGTTTTTGCACCCAGTTCGGACTTAGAATGGTGTTCCAAACGTTATTCCTATTTGTTAGTATTTTTTCGTTTGTGAACCCTCCCCAACCACACCTATTGCCAATCCATATCATACGCATATATAGCCTGGGTCTCAGCTTCCCATACACGGTAGGTTTTTTAACTGCATGAGAGGACACACACAAGCTAGGGACCCCAACGTAGAGAAATACTTTGGCGTAGTGTTGGGGCTCTATTGCATTGATCAATTCAGTAGCTAAATTTCTCTTGATTCATATGTTCATGGCAGTAATGCAGATTCCATTTTTCACATTCACTCTTGCATATAGCTATTGGATTTTTCAAGTCAGTATTCACACAGCAGTTTCTGCTATTTCATGTATTCCCCTTACATAGTCACTGGTGTGCATACCTTATCTCCCCATAGTGATGTTTTTTTAGGTTTTTGCACCCAGTTCGGACTTAGAATGGTGTTCCAAACGTTATTCCTATTTGTTAGTATTTTTTCGTTTGTGAACCCTCCCCAACCACACCTATTGCCAATCCATATCATACGCATAAATAGCCTGGGTCTCAGCTTCCCATACACGGTAGGTTTTTTAACTGCATGAGAGGACACACACAAGCTAGGGACCCAAACGTAGAGAAATACTTTGGCGTAGTGTTGGGGCTCTATTGCATTGATCAATTCAGTAGCTAAATTTCTCTTGATTCATATGTTCATGGCAGTAATGCAGATTCCATTTTTCACATTCACTCTTGCATATAGCTATTGGATTTTTCAAGTCAGTATTCACACAGCAGTTTCTGCTATTTCATGTATTCCCCTTACATAGTCACTGGTGTGCATACCTTATCTCCCCATAGTGATGTTTTTTTAGGTTTTTGCACCCAGTTCGGACTTAGAATGGTGTTCCAAACGTTATTCCTATTTGTTAGTATTTTTTCGTTTGTGAACCCTCCCCAACCACACCTATTGCCAATCAATATCATACGCATAAATAGCCTGGGTCTCAGCTTCCCATACACGGTAGGTTTTTTAACTGCATGAGAGGACACACACAAGCTAGGGACCCCAACGTAGAGAAATACTTTGGCGTAGTGTTGGGGCTCTATTGCATTGATCAATTCAGTAGCTAAATTTCTCTTGATTCATATGTTCATGGCAGTAATGCAGATTCAATTTTTCACATTTTCACTCTTACATATAGCTATTGGATTTTTCAAGTCAGTATTCACACAGCAGTTTCTGCTATTTCATGTATTCCCCTTACATAGTCACTGGTGTGCATACCTTATCTCCCCATAGTGATGTTTTTTTAGGTTTTTGCACCCAGTTCGGACTTAGAATGGTGTCACACATAATGACGACGACAACGACGTCGCTGCAACGTCACCATATTCTGTGACGTTGCAGCGACCTCAACAGCGACGTCGCTGTGTGTGACACATAACAACGATCAGACCCCTGCTGCGAAATCGCTGCTCGCTCCTGAATGTTCCAGGTCATTTTTTGATCGCTGTTATCCCGCTGCGCCATGCTGATAAGCGCTGCATCCTTGTGTTTGACACCACAGCAGCGACCATCGCTACGACGCTGAAAACAGTGACGTAGGACTGAAGGCAGGATAAGGGCGTGTTTTTGCGGTCTATTTTGCAACGCCCCTACGACTCCAATTGGTGGTTACAACAGCGTTCCGATTGGGTACCTTGCCGAAGGCGTCACTGTGATTACATCCATTTTTTGTTCTACGAAGTACGTTCTCTGTCTGGCGTCGCTAGTGTGTCGTGTTTTCTGGATCTTTCATCAGACCTCTTATCAGACCTTGTGATTGAAAAGGTAGGTATGCTTTGAAATTGTTGTATATAGGATAGTAGTTTTGTATACGGGAACAGTATTGTACTACTTGACTTCTTGTACTTAGGGAACCAATATTATAATATTTATATTCTTATACACAGGGAGCAGTAGTTATATTCTTGGATATAGTGGGCAATATTATAGTTGTATTCTGGGTCAGTATTATAGTAGTTATATTCTTGGATATAGGGGGCAGTATTATAGTAGTTATATTCTTGTACATAGGGGCAGTATTATAGTAGTTATATTGTTGCATATAGGGGGCAGTATTATAGTACTTATATTCTTGTATATAGGGGGCAGTATTATAGTACTTAGATTCTTGTATATAGTGGGCAGTTTTATAGTTGTTATATTGTTGTATATAGGGGGCAGTATTATAGTACTTATATTCTTGTATATAGGGGCAGTATTATAGTTGTTATATTAATTTATTTACATCGCTGGAAGTATTTTAGCTTTTATATTCCGGTATATAGGAATATACATACATATTGTTGAAAATTCTCTTATTTCGTTTTATTTTTGCAGTTTGCACATCATGGATGATATGCAGTGTGCTGTTGTAGTTGCTGCAATGCTGGTGGAGGAAGCTCGGCGACAAGATGAGGCACGGATGCTAGAGAGGCGTTCAAAGCGAAAGCGTCGCATGTGGACCAGAGAGTGGCTGCAGAGGAGGTCCGAATTCTCACACATGCAACTTATAAGAGAGCTGCAGGAGAAGGATCCTCATGATTTCCGCAACTATCTGCGGATGTCAGGGGAATCCTTCAAACTGTTACTGGAAAGAGTTACGCCACTCATTCAACGGAAGGATACAAAAATGCGTGCTGCCGTCCCCACAGATGAAAGATTGGCAGTCACACTGCGATTCCTGGCCACCGGACGCTCCCTCCAAGACTTGCATTTTTCTGCTGCTGTTTCAAGGTCCCTGCTCAGCGTAATAATTCCTGAGACATGTAATGCAATTGTTCGCAGTCTACGCAGCGATAATCAGTTTCCTAAAACAGTGGAGGCATGGAAAAAAATTGCCAAGGATTTTGAGCAGCTCTGGCAGTTCCCAAACTGTGGTGGGGCTTTGGATGGAAAACAT
Organism: Anomaloglossus baeobatrachus; assembly: GCF_048569485.1. Taxonomy (NCBI): domain Eukaryota; kingdom Metazoa; phylum Chordata; class Amphibia; order Anura; family Aromobatidae; genus Anomaloglossus; species Anomaloglossus baeobatrachus. Next base: position 443,689,052 of record NC_134353.1, on the reverse strand, counting down.
GTGCGCATCACGCAACCACGGAACAGAGGATCCTATTTCTACAATTACAAGGGCTATTTCAGCCTCATAATGATGGCCCTTGTTAATGCAAACTATGAATTCATAAATGTCGATGTTGGCATGAACGGCAGGGTTTCTGATGGTGGTGTTTTGGAGCACACAGCATTTGGTGAGCATTTGCAGAACGGTGCCCTGCACTTGCCACCCAACTCTGAGACCACAGGAAACCTTAATTTTGTTTTTGTCGGCGATGAAGCCTTCCCGCTTCATGCCAATCTTCTGAAACCGTTTCCACAAAACGCTCTTACGCAGGAAAGACGCATTTTCAATTACCGCTTGTCAAGGGCACGTCGGGTAGTAGAAAATGCCTTCGGGATCATGGCCAACCGCTTCAGACTTTTCCACACTCCGATTAACCTAAAGTTACAATCAATAGACTCTGTTGTTTTGGCCTGTTGCACGCTGCACAACGTCCTTCGTCGTCAAGATGTAAATGCGTACAGTCCGCCAGGTTTCGTGGACTCTGTGGAACCAACAAATGGGGAAGTGGTTCTTGGTGAGTGGCGTGCTAACGCTCCCGCAATCGCAGGCCTTCAACCGGTCATACATGGCAGAAACAAGGATGATGCGAAGGCCTGCCGAGAAAACTACTGCCAATATTTTAACGGTCCTGGTGCTGTAAGTTGGCAGCAACAGATGTTATAGAGGCCTACTGAGCATTTTGCTGTCTATACTGTTTTTTTAATAATATATTTTTGTTGTCCGTTTTATTTAAATCTTTCTGAATTTTATATTGTTTGCATTTGTTCAATAAAATGTTATATATACTATTATGGTTGATGACTTTTATTACATTGACTGTCATTTGTACCAACAACCATTTAGGTCCTCTGTACCGATACCCCATCGAGTATAATCCCATGTCCGCTCTATTCTCCTTCCCATAATAGATTTGTAAATCAAAATGATACCACTAACACTTTATGCCATTGCTATACCCAGCAAAAAGACATTGGGCCCCGGGACAACCATCCCTACCCGCGGAGGGGTTAACATCCAGCTGCCACTACCTCTCCCCTGGGTGCCCCACAACAGCAGCGGTGGTGTCCCACCTGCCCCGATGTACAAGAATAAAACTACTATAATACTGCCCCTATGCACAAGAATATAACTACTATAATACTGCCCCTATGTACAAGAATATAACTACTATAATACTGCCCCTATGCACAAGAATATAACTACTATAATACTGCCACCTATGCACAAGAATATAACTACTTTAATACTGCCCCTATGCACAAGAATATAACTTCTTAAATACTGCCCCTATGTACAAGAATATAACTACTATAATACTGCCCCTATGCACAAGAATATAACTACTATAATACTGCCCCTATGCACAAGAATATAACTACTATAATACTGCCCCTATGCACAAGAATATAACTACTTTAATACTGCCCCTATGTACAAGAATATAACTACTATAATATTGCCCCTATGTACAAGAATATTCCATAACTTTCCATTCCATAATTCCATAACACAAAAATCCAATACACAAACATAAATCAAAGATTTAAGTGCTATCTATGCCTTTTGCTGTCTGACTCGGTTACAGCCGGGATCGCAGACGGGAACGCTACTGTGACTCTGTGCTAGCTTTATTCAGACCGCTAGTTTCACGAACGGGAACGCTACTGTGACGCGGTTCGAGCGGCTCGTTGACAACGAGACCGCTAGCGGGATCGCTACTGCGACGTTGTTCAGAACGTGACGTGATGACGTTGCTCACGTCGCCTTTGAAGTCTGTTGGGCGGCGTACATGTTCTGTTAATGCTCAGAGGCGGGAACATGGTGGCCAGGAGTCGCAGTTCTCCATGGGGGCATGTTGAGGTTCGTTATTTGATTAAAATGATGGTCAAAAAAGATTATTTTTGTGAGGCAGAGCATGACCAGCCCATGCTTCACAAGCAGGCTGTGCTGAGGCTAATTAGCAGAGGCCTGGCCCGTAGATTTGGGGTGGAGCGATCCACAACCCAAATCAGGAAGAAACTGGCAGACCTGCGCTATAAGTCGAGTGAACTCCTCGCCAGCATCCGAGCAGACATCGAGAGGCGTCATGGTGAGTGCTGTTTAGCGGCTTTGGTCCGGTTCGGTTTTGTTTACCCATGAACAACCCATGACTTTATGGTTCATGGATCATGGATCGAAACATCGGTGTTACCATTTAGTAAACATGTTAAATATAATATCCCCAAAAATATATTGTAGGATCACCTTTTATGGCCTAGAGCGTACCTGGGCAAGGGGCGACCCGCGGGCCACATCCGGCCCGCCTACTCTCTGTGACCGGCCCGCCTGGCTCCGGGCATCCTTGCTGGCCGGTCACTGATGAGGGCAATCTGACCTGTTGTCCAGAGCTCCAGGCTCCGGGCGGCCCGTGGTCAGATTGCCCTCATCACACGCTGCGTGCCGGCAGGGAACAGAGGACAGATACTGCAGCATCGCACAGTGCAGCAGCGGAACGCAGGAATCTGTCCTCTGTTTCCTGCCGGCACTTTCTCTGTGACACACACGCACGCGCCCTGATATCGTCAGTACGGCGCGCGTGTGTGTCATTTGAAAAGTTCCCGCCCCGGCAGGAGAAGAAGATGCAGCAGCCGGACCCCGTACGGAGAGAGGAGGCAGCTCAGCGGGGAGCCGTACAAGAGAAGAAGGATGTCAGCGGGAGCCCGGGTGTAGTGATGTATATTACAGGTGTATATAGGAGTGTAGTGATGTATATTACAGGTGTATATAGGGGTGTAGTGATGTATATTACAGGTGTATATAGGGGTGTAGTGATGTATATTACAGGTGTATATAGGGGTGTAGTGATGTATATTACAGGTGTATATGGGGGTGTAGTGATGTAGTATATGGGGATTGTTTGTGTATATATGTCTATAGCGTGTGTGTATGTATGTGTGCGTGCGTGCAGAGAGAAAAGCCCGTAACTGCGAGTGGTACCACGTGCTCTCTCCCCGCCCCCTGCAGCGCCATACCGCCATTACAGGGCCTGATTGCGTTTCTCCGGTACCTGTTTGCATACATGTGTCAGGTACCGGCGAAAACATGAGTCTGTGAAATAAAAAGATTTTCCATATTTACCTGCTTTCTTCAGCTCTGCTGCCTCCCGCTCCTGACCACTGCTCATTCATTGATTATTCACCGCACTCAGGACCTGGAAGCCGGAGCATCGCGATGACAGCACCGGGCACAGCACCGTTGAGGGCATCACCGCAGGGACAGGTGAGTATTCTGCAAGCACAGTGGCCTCCAGGAGGTCATCAGAGTTTCCAATGAACTTTGATGACCATCCTGCGACACCCACGCTACAGCTTCATGGGTTCATCAGAGTTCATTGGGAACTGTGACGAGTCCCCGAGATGCTCCGGCTTCCAGGTTCTCAACAAACACACACCTGTATACTCACCCAGCGAAGCGGTCTCCAGCACTGTCCCTGCTTCCAGCTGCTCACTGCAGTGAATATTCAGTGAGTATAATTACCAGCGATAAGGAGCGGGAGGCAGCAGAGCCAGAGACAGCAGCGCTGGAGAGAAATAAATATAGAAAATCTTTTTATTAAAAAGACCCGTGTTTTCTCTGGTATTTGTCACACTGATGTCACACAGATCACATCAGTGTGCGATCCGTGTGACACCTGTGCTGCCAGAGAAAAAAAGGATATGTGTGCGTGCAGGGCCACGAGGGGTCACACAGTCCGTAACTTACTGTTTGTGTATCAAGGGATAGTATATATGCTATATACAGTATTGGGTAAAACTGAGTTAATTATATTAGTCCGGCCCTCTAAAACCATCCCAATTTCTCATGCGGCCCCATGGGAACATTAATTGCCCACCCCTGGCCTACAGGCTACTTTACACACTGCGATATCGGTCCCGATATCGCTAGTGTGGGTACCCGCCCCCATCTGTTGTGCGACACGGGCAAATCGCTGCCCGTGCCGCACAACATCGCCCAGAGCCGTCACCTATACTTACCTGTCCGGCGACGTCGCTGTGACCGGCGAACCGCCTCCTTTCTAAGGGGGCGGTCCGTGCGGCGTCACAGCCACGTCACTGAACCGCCGCCCAATAGCAGCGGAGGGGCGGAGATGAGAGGGACGTAACATCCCGCTCACCTCCTTCCTTCCGCAATGTGGCCGGGAGGCATGGAAGGGGAGCTTCCTCGTTCCTGTGGCGTCACACGCAGTCATGTGTGCTGCCGCAGGAACGAGGAACAACTTTGTTACTGCTGCATTAACGATTTTTGAGAATGGACACCCATGTCGCCGATTAGCGTTTTTGCACGTTTTTGCAACGATGCAAAATCGCTCATCGGAGTCACACGCAACAGACGGCATCGCTAATGCGGCCGGATGTGCGTCAAGAATTCCGTGATGCCATCGACTTATATTTGCGATGTCGTAGTGTGTAAAGCCCACGCATGCATAAGTGCAGCAATGAATGCAGCATACATACTTTCATAACATGGACATTAACTGGGATATTCTTCCCCGACACTGGTGACCCAGTGATTACAATTGAAAAAACATGGCACAAAATGCCAATGACCAATCATTAAAATAAAGAAAAAAAATCTTAATTTATATAACATTTACAAAGAATAATAATACAATTGTGTAAAATATGAGGTAGTTTGGCGAGGACACAAAGGAGGGGATTTATTTCTGAAACATATGCACTAGAAATATACACACACATATGGCTTCTAAACTTGCTCACTCAGATATGCACCGAGATAAGAAGGATAGTCAGATGACTGGACAATGCTCCAAACGCGATTAGAGCAAGGTTGTTTGGAAAGCATAGTGTAATTCAAATGCAATATATTCCAAAGAAAATAATAACATTATACCAAGATATCTAGTGTGCATATCAGAGGGACAAGGTGGCGAAAAAGAGCTAATTATCCTTTGTAAAAGGTATGGTATGCAAACTTGATCATAGGTAAATTTCAGATACCTAAAAACTTCAATGCTCCTGGGGTATAATGGGATTATTGCTCTTTGCATATATTAGCATTTGATCAACACTGTGCCAGTCTTTGCAAAAACCATTTCGCAATAAACCATGCTGTGTAATCGCGTTTGGAGTATTGTCCATTTACCTGATTATCATTGTTATCTCGGTGCATATCAGAGTGACATTAGAAGCCTTGAGTAAAAGAAAATAATAACATTATACCAAGATATCGAGTGTGCATATCAGAGGGTCAAGGTGGCGAAAAAGAGCTAATTATCCTTTGTAAAAGGTATGGTATGCAAACTTGATCATAGGTAAATTTCAGATACCTAAAAACTTCAATGCTCCTGGGGTATAATGGGATTATTTTCTCTTTGCATTTGCATCTCTGATTATCATTGTTATCTCGGTGCATATCAGAGTGACATTAGAAGCCTTGAGTACAAGCCATATGTTATACTATTTACAGAACAGAATAAAATTATACTATTTACAGAACAGAATAAAATAGAAGAATTTAAGTGATTGATTTTTGTGCCTTGTTTTTCCAATGAATGCAGCATGTCTGCTGCTTTGAGGCAAGTGGTCCCCATGTGTCTGGTACCCCGAGAAAAAGGTTTGTCAAACATACGTAAAAAAGCAGGCTTTACACGGGCTTTACATGCTACAATATATCTACCGATGTGTCGGCGGGGTCACGTTGTAAGTGATGCACATCCGGCATCGTTAGAGATATTGTAGTGTGTAAAACCTACATGCGATTACGATTAAACGAATAACCGTTCATCGCATACACGTCGTTCAATTACTAAAAATTGAATGTCTGGTTGTTCAATGTTCCCGAGGCAGCACACATCGCAGTGTGTGACACCCTGGGAATGATGAACACATCTTACCTGCGTCCCGCTTCTTCCGTATGGATGGTCGTATAGAAGGGTAAGTACTTGTGACAGGAACAAAGCATAGGTGCGACACGGTCAACAAATTTAAGTTGTCGCACATAAGATGGGGGCGTGTCACATCACATACGATATCGTATGCAGAATTGTATGGTGTAAAGTAGGCGTAAGCCATGGTGGCCTGGAGTTATGCGCTCAATAAAAGTTTACTCCTATACCTAGGACCACCTCCAGCTGCACAGGCAGCTCCACCATCTCCACCATCTCCTGCTGCGGATCCACCATCTCCGCCTGCTCCACCATCTCCTGCTGCGGACCCACCATCTCCGCCTGCTCCACCATCTCCTGCTGCGGATCCACCATCTCCGCCTGCTCCACCATCTCCTGCTGCGGATCCACCACCTCCGCCTGCTGCACCTGCTGGGACACCCTCTCCTTCTCCAACCCCATCACCTGCTGGAACCCCATCTCTTCCTTCAACCCCATCGCCACCTTATACCCTGTCTCCCCATACTTCACATTCTACCGATGCCTTCTCCCCCGCATCAGTTGGTGAGTTTTGTGCAGGCTACCCTTCCTGTAATTTATGGACATAACATGGTGTCCCTACAAGTTGTAAAGGATACATGGATGTTAAAATGATGGTGGGCTGTCATGTACCAATAATTGATTTGTGTTCCCTAGCCACAGGATCTGGTTGGGCCGTCAGCGCCTCAGAGGAAGAAGGTGATGAACCCCAGAACCGTAAGTGGTCAACAAAAAACATATACCTGACAGTTCGATGTTGGAACAAGGATGGTTAACTTTTCCCATTCCCTCCACAGAAATCCCCACACTACAGGACCTGGTGGAGTCACAACGGCGTTTGTCCGAAGCCGTCCGGCGTCATGGGGAGATGCTTGAACAGTTTTTGGCAGCCCAACAGCAGGGCCACTAAATGTGAATCTGTTTGTGATTTAAATTTTTTTTTGTTTTGTATTTCACATAAATCTTTCTAGTTTATTTTCGCTGTTGTTTACATTTTTGGACAAAACTTTCAAATAGGGTTTGGGAACCTTTTTACTGCCGGGGGCCATTTGGAATTTTCTACCAACCAACGAGGGCTACACCAAATTATCAACTTGAACACGACCAGGCTATATTTGTTAAAATAATTAATAAAATCAGCCCCAGAGTGGTGGCTGGAGAGAATGTGATGTTCGGTGATATTGATCATTTTGATTCTCACCACTACATTTCCATGTTTGTCTTGGTCTGGAGAGGCTGGGGGCATACACATCACAGGAGAAGCTAGGGCATATACATCACAGGAAACACTGAGGCATATACATCCCAGGAGAGGCTGCGTCATATACATCCCATAAGAGTATGGGGCATATACATCACCCTGAGCAGTAGTTGGCAGCACAAAGAGCACTGTGCCGCCCTGGCAAAACCAGGGTGTTACAGAGGTCTGCATATATGTTTTTGATGCTGATTTCACTCTCCCTTGGGGAGGTTCCCACACACAAACACACACCAGCCAATCATACCCCACTCACCCCCTCCCCACGAAAACGGGAGGACATCAAGACTGTAGAGTGGCAACAAGGTTTTTTTTTTTTTCAATGATCTTGACTGTCCAGGGGAGGGTGTGTGTGTGTGTGTGTGTGATGTTACCTCTGAGACCACCTGGCTAGTCCAGGGCGTCACATAAGCAGCCCCTGTGGGGCTGGGGTGAGTGGTACTCATGGCCTCAGTAATGGGCCAGCCTCTTGTGGGACCCGAAGTGGACCAGGAGAGGGGTGCCAGCTGTCGGGACCCAGTACGGACCAGTGTGAAAAGAAGACACATACCTCGGGCAGGAAAATATCACCTGAATTACACACACGGGTGTGGGACCCGTCTTCACAGCAGCGGGCCGTTGGCACCAGTTACCAGCAACTTGGTTAATTACTGGACTCGGGTTAGTTATTGGCTTATACTGTGAGTACTCCTGCACCACCCGGTACAAGGCGAGGACTGTACCCGTCACTCTACAAACCACCGCTCCCAATTGGGCCCTGGGACTATAAATCCCCCTACCCGTGGAGGGTATCCCACCTAGCTGCCCCACACCATCAGTCCCGGGCACGGTCCCCAGAGGCAGTGGCGGTGCCACCACCTTATCAACGCAACCCACAGGTGGCGTGACAGACAATTACCCCTACCTAATCCCCCTCTTTTTTGGGAGCTTGACATCACAGACCGGGTCACGACACCGGGATACCTGCAGAAGTAACCCCTTGGCCAGGATCTCATTTCCCCCCCAATCCCTGGGCGACACAGCAATAGGTGGCAGCACAAAGAGCTGTAGGTGGCATAACACAAACAGCACTGACAGTGACAGCACTAAAAGGCAGCTGGGAGAGCATTAGGTGACAGCACTATAAGGCAGCAGGGAGAGCACTATATTCCCCACCACAGCTTTGAAACAAAGAACCCACAAAAACATTCTTAATTAAAAAAAAAAAAAAACACCCACACACACACATTATATATGTGCATCTATAGAGTTGTGCCATGATGGCGGCCCTGACCTCCACCCAGCCCTTTACCCCGTGAATAATGTTATGCAGAATTCATGAAAGCTGTACAAAAGTTTGAAATCAAAGACATTTTTTATTACAATTCCCTAACATTGCTTAAACTACAACAAAAACAGCGTAAATATTATAACAAAAAACAAAAGCTATAAATTTTGGTATTGGTTACTAGAGTCATTTAAATGTTGCTTCTGTGGGCTGAAAGATTGGTTCGTTGGGGGGAACATGGGATACTGTGCGGGGGGGTCATGCTGGAGGTATGGTGGAGGCTCCATCCTCATCCATGGCACTTGGTCCCATGAAGAGTGTTGTCGATGATCTACTTCGCACACTTTTGAGGAGTCTGTCAGTTTCCCCAATGCCGCCTTGTTGAGGGCCTCCAGCATGACCCTTTCTACATGACCTCTTTGTTTGTCATCCAGCTTACGGAGTCTTTCATCCGTAAGCTGGGCAAATCCGCAAATGGATGGTCTGCTGTGCTGCTCCAGGATTTTCTTCGCCATATCCATAAGTTCTGTTGATGATGTGTTGTTCGGCTGCCTTTTACGGGTTGAGGAGATCCGCCGTGGTAATGGTGCTTCTGCTGTCTCCTCGGAAGTCCCGGCAATTTCATCTTCCCCACCTGTCGCTGTTGGCACAGCTTCACACCGATCCTGCGGAACAATAAAAATGATGTTAAACTCAGATATCATGAGCAGCAGGCACAGGGATACACATGCACTGGAAACTAATGGGAGGGGCATACTAGTACTACAAGATATGAAATGTCATTACACGGTATGAAAATAGAGTGTGGTGAAACTAGTAAAGGAGTATACTTATCTGAACTGGAAGGGATACATTTTGAAATCTGCAACAGTAATCATAGAAAACCGTAGTAACTATTTTCAATTAAATAATGCCATGTACATCAAAAGTTTCACAAAGGTACTACTACTTACATCTCCAACTGGGGTGTCAGACCGGACCTCAGGCTGTGTTTCGGGACCAAAGGACAGCGAGGTTATTGTACGTGGGACCTCTTGGTCTCTGATGAAGGCCAGCAAATCGTAGTACCAAAGCTTTGGAACGTAAAGTTCCTCCGTTCCGGCACCAGATTTGCTGGCCTTCTCCACCTTATTGAGTTCCTTTTTAAAAACGGTCCTAAGACCCTGGATTTTCTTTCGCACAATCTCAGACGTAATGGTCTCCGTAGGGTTATGCCTCTGGAACAATTCAACAAGCTGCTCATAGGCCAGCTTTTTCTTGTATCGAATGCTGTAATCTACTGACTTAATCTTCCACAAACAAGGCAGGGATCGATACATATCAATCACCTCCCTTATAAATTCTTGCTTATTGGAAGACATCTGAAAAAAAAGAAAATTAATGTATTACTACATTGTTATAAACTACGCACAAGAATATAGCTGCTATAATACTGCCACCTATGTACAACTACTTTAATACTGCTCCTATGTCCAATAATATAACTACTATAATACGGCCCCCTATGTACAAGAATATAACTACTATCATACTGCCCCCTATATACAAGAATTTAACTACTATAATACTGCCCCTATGCACAAGAATATAACTACTATAATACTGCCCCTATGTACAAGAACATAACTATATGTACAGCGGTATTGAATATATAAATATATATACATATATCTATAGATATATATATATATATATATATATATATATATATATATATATATATATATGTAGAAAATAGCTATATGTTCAAGAATATAATTACTATAATACTGGCCCCATATATATATAATATATATATATATATATATATATATATATATATATATATATATATATTTATATATATATATATATATATTCCTATGTACAGGAATAGTAAAGCTATAATACTTCCCCCTATGTACATAGATAAATATAACAACTATAAGGGTATGTGCGCACGTTGCTTTTTACCTGCTTTTTACCTGCTTTTTTGCTGCTTTTTCTTCTGCGCTGTTTAATGCCAAAATGGATGTGTTCTTCTATTCAAGCAAAGTCTATGGGAATTTGGGTTTCTTGTTCACACTATGTTGTTCAAAATGCTGCCTTTTTGTGGCAGAACTTTGGTCAAAAACTCAGCTTTTCAAAGAAGCAACATGTCAATTGTTTTTGCCATTTGGGTTTTGCACTGCAAAGCTGAGTTTTTGACCAAAGTTCTGCCACAAAAAGGCAGCATTTTGAACAACATAGTGTGAACAAGAAACCCAAATTCCCATAGACTTTGCTTGAATAGAAGAACACATCCATTTTGGCATTAAACAGCGCAGAAGAAAAAGCAGCAAATAAGCAGGTAAAAAGCAGGTAAAAAGCAACGTGCGCACATACCCTTATACTGCCCCAATATACAAGAATACAGTTGCTATATTAATGTCACGATGTACTAGAATATTGGTATAATACTGCCCAGAAAAATTACTTACCTTTAAGTCAGAAGAATATTAAAAATCCAAGAAGAAATCAACAAATTGATAGAATCACTGCAGCAAACTGCGTTCTGAAAAAGCTCAGGTAGAATGAATGGAAGCGCTACTGCGTCGTCCTTTGTTTGATACGGTCACCCAATCAAGCGATGCTGTAGTGATGACCAATCGGAACAGAGGGGCGTGAAGAAAGACAACGCAAAGCGCTGTAGCGATCACCAATAGGAACAGAGGGGCGTGAAGAAAGGCAACGCAAAGCGCTGTAGTGATCACCAATAGGAACAGAGGGGCGTGAAAAGAGATAACGCAAACCGTGTCTAGGGGTTAAAACCACGCCTCTATCAAAGTCTGACTCGTCGTGCAATGACATGTCTGAAACCACACAACGACCGTCGACGTCGCTATGATCGCTGCTCCGTCGCTGCTTTATATAGCATGTTTGACAGCTTACTAACGATCATCTATGGTCGCTGCAACGTCACAGAATATGGTGACGTTGCAGCGACGTCGTTGTCGTCGTCGTTATGTGTGACACCAGCTTTAGAATGGTGTTCCAAACGTTATTCCTATTTGTTAGTATTTTTTCGTTTGTGAACCCTCCCCAACCACACCTATTGCCAATCCATATCATACGCATAAATAGCCTGGGTCTCAGCTTCCCATACACGGTAGGTTTTTTAACTGCATGAGAGGACACACACAAGCTAGGGACCCCAACGTAGAGAAATACTTTGGCGTAGTGTTGGGGCTCTATTGCATTGATCAATTCAGTAGCTAAATTTCTCTTGATTCATATGTTCATGGCAGTAATGCAGATTCCATTTTTCACATATTCACTCTTGCATATAGCTATTGGATTTTTCAAGTCAGTATTCACACAGCAGTTTCTGCTATTTCATGTATTCCCCTTACATAGTCACTGGTGTGCATACCTTATCTCCCCATAGTGATGTTTTTTTAGGTTTTTGCACCCAGTTCGGACTTAGAATGGTGTTCCAAACGTTATTCCTATTTGTCAGTGGTTAGTGATGTCACGGCGTCTATCAGATACCCGACATCACAACCCAGTCAGTAATAAAAAAATAAAGACAAAAAAATTGAATTTGAAAAAATACTCCCAAACACATTCCCTCTTTCACCAATTTAATTTAAAATGAAAAAATCTGGTCTGCCATAATCCATTGTGGAGGTCCTACGACGATTCTGGACCTTCCAAAATATGGGATGGCATGCTCAGTGAATGTATCCCTTATTTTCTGGAAGTGCAGGCACTCCATGTGAGAAGTGTGGCTGCAGTGACCTAAGAATACTGCACTCAAACTGCTCAGGTCCAAACAAGGGCAGAGTGACCTGGAGTAACCTCATTCCAGAATATGGGTGGCACGCTCAAGGAACGTATCCCCCATTTTCTGGAAGTGCAGGCTCTCCATGTGAGGAGTGTGTGTGCAGAGACCTGAGAATACTTCACTCACACTGCCCGAGTCCACAGCACGGCAGTTGTGAGCTAGAGTAAGCTCAGTGTCACTGCGCGCAAAACAGCCGCTCTGTGCATGCAGAGGCCATCTACTCAGAAGGAGGAGAAGGGATAGTGAGGGATCATCATTGCAACAAGTACCGGAGAGACGTGGGTGACAGTGAGTGACCTGGCTGGACCTGGGGGGGACTCTTCTGTCGCATCTGATGTGTGACATGCGACAGAAATCAAAGGAGGAGGATTACTGTGGCAGTCACGAGAGTCGTGCATGCCGCATTTTGTTGATTGAGAGGGGGAGGGGGGCTGGAAGGGGATTTTGACAACACCGGGAACTGGGGAAGGGGATTTATCTCCCATCTGACATGTTGATCATGCCAAGTGGGAGAGAAATCATTTACTGTAATGTGACCATCTTTACACGGTGTATAACGGTTATCACGTGACCGGGGACTGGAAAAAAACAGCCCGAATCATGATCTCCATGGTCTCAGCTACCCCTGGTAGTTTAAACCTTGGAGATTTTCTGAAGTTGATGGGCGCTATTCACTTTTTCTTGCCATCATTTTAAAACAGCGATATGGAATAAGTATCCTTTCCTGCCACCGTTTTAATCCGTACGGCCGTCGTAAAGGGGTTAAGTTAAAAATGTGTTAATATATAGCACATACACCTGGTATATACCATACTATAAAAATATTTGTGTTTGGAGAAGTTGGGTGTCACGATGTAATTGAAGGATAGTGAGGGACAGGGGATTCCTATACTGTCCCACAATTAGGGGACTTTAGGCTATCCCTAACCTCCGGATCACCCCTAATGGTTGAGATGTCAGAGTCCTGGGCCTTACTATTCTTTAGACCAGAACTAAACTGTTCCCCTTCCCAGGGAAGGAAGAGGCAGGAGTGTGATGGCAACACAGATAAAGACAGACAGGGGAAAACTGAAACTCAGACACACTGCAAACTCACAGGAATATACAGTAAGAAACTAAGGAGAAAAGCAAGAGAAGTAGGGCAGCAACAACAATGATTAACACCACAACTGCTCACATCAATGAAGTACTACAATTACCAGCAAGTCTGGATCACAACACCTCACCAGACTAGTATAGAAAAGCTATAGCTGGCATTAAAAGAAGTGTTCAGCCAGCATATATAGAAGGGGAGCAAGTGCGATTGGCTCCCCCACCAAATGTGATCAAAGGAGACTGACAAGCAGCCCAGCAGAGATTAACTAATGGTAGTCTACCTTTGAACTGCAAGTTTGTAGATTGATGCCTGAGTCTGCCTACCCTGATCACAAACATCAGAGAATTTAGCAGGCAGAGTGCCAGAATCTGTAGTCTCCACAGATTCTGACGCCGCCATGACAGTCGGCAATGTTTGTAAAAACCTCCTTGTGACAGTGGGAGAGACAGCTGGCCACACTATGAGTGCTTGACCATCAGCGATCATAAGTTTATGGCCAGCTTTAGGTTTGGTTTTTAAATTAATCATGCAACCAATAGAATAAGACCTGATCATCACCAAACATGCTGAGACGCTTCTTCTGACAAGATGATGAAGCTGTAGATTAGAGTGAAATAAAATATATTGGTTAATTGTACTGGAGCTATAAAGTTTTTTGTAAGTTTTTGTAATTTTAAAATATTGTCATCTATCACTTATGAGGTTTTTTTTTTTTTTTATCTTGCAATTTTCTATTTATTGACCAAGCCCTTGATACATAATATGTCTTTGGCAGCTAGTTTTGGTTAATTAGTGCCAAATATCCCTATTTGGGTCATATTTTTCATCTACGTGTCTGATTTATATGAATGTATACAGAGACCACTGGGATCCGAATATATAGGAAAGTAAAATAAAAAATATAATTTTTGACATGCATGAAATAATTTAAATCTATATTTGCTCTGGGGTCCTAAGATATTTGTCAAATATCCTTATTCAGATCAAATTTTGACATATACCGTATTTTTCGGACTATAAGACGCACCTGACCATAAGACGCACCTTGGTTTTAGAGGAGGAAAATAGGAAAATAAAATTTTAACCAAAAAATATGGTCATGACACACTGTTATGGGGCGAGGATCTGCTGCTGACACTGTTATGGGGGTAATGTCCCCAAATTCTCTACTAAGGTACCCCATTCTGATAAGGATCCTCCTGCCTTGTATATGATCCTGCTCATATACCCCCCATCCTGCTAATAATATACCCCCCATCCATCCTGCTAATAATATACCTTCCATCCATCCTGCTCATGATATACCCCCATCCATCCTGCTCATGATATACCCCCATCCATCCTGCTCATGATATACCCCCATCCATCCTGCTCATGATATGCCCCCATCCATCCTGCTCATGAAATGCCCCCATCCATCCTGCTCATGAAATGCCCCCATCCATCCTGCTCATGAAATGCCCCCATCCATCCTGCTCATGATATGCCCCCATCCATCCTGCTCATGATATGCCCCTATCCATCCTGCTCATGAAATGCCCCCATCCATCCTGCTCATGAAATGCCCCCATCCATCCTGCTCATGAAATGCCCCCATCCATCCTGCTCATGAAATGCCCCCATCCATCCTGCTCATGAAATGCCCCCATCCATCCTGCTCATGAAATGCCCCCATCCATCCTGCTCATGAAATGCCCCCATCCATCCTGCTCATGATATGCCCCCATCCATCCTGCTCAAGATATGCCCCCATCCATCCTGCTCATGATATGCCCCCATCCATCCTGCTCATGAAATGCCCCCATCCATCCTGCTCATGATATGCCCCCATCCTGGTAAATGGCGTGTATCCTGGGGCACAGGAAAAAAAAAATAAACGTTTATACTTACCCTTCCTCACTCCCTGAGGCACCGATCTCTGTCTCAGCTGCAGCGCCGCTGTGTGGAGCCGTCACCGGTGTCTGCAGCATCGCGTCTTCCTGTCTGTGCCGGCGGTAAGCTGATCGATTCTGGTGGATACTAGCGGCGCGCACAGCGATGACGTCATCGCGGTGCGCGCCGCTAGTGTCCAGATCAGCTGACCACCGGCACAGACAGGAAGACGCGATGCTGCAGGGGGGCGGCTCCACACATGGTGACGGGTGAGTACACTGATTCACTGCACCCCGCGCTGATAATGATGCACGGGGGGCAGTGAATACAGCCGCACATGATCACTCCAGGCTGTAGTTGCCAGGGGTGATCACGGCCGGCTGCTAATTACCTTCCTTCGCCACTACGTCAATGTCCACCAGGACAACTGGTCCACGCTCCTTCCTTGGGCTGAATTCTCTCATAACCACCAGGTCAGCGAATCCACCTCCAGTTCTAACTTCCATGTTGTCTATGGTCTCCAGCCTTCTGTGCCATTACCAGTCTCTCCAGCTTCCGATGTACCTGCAGCAGATGCCCTGGCAAGAGACTTCTCCGCTATATGGGCCTCAGTCAAGACCTCCCTGGGACATGCTGCTGCACGAATGAAGAAACATGCGGACAAGAGACGTCTTGATCCTCCTCGCTTCTCTCCTGGGGACTTGGTCTGGCTTGCCTCCAAGTATGTCCGACTCAAGATTCCTTCGTACAAGTTGGGTCCGCGGTACATCGGTCCCTTCAAGGTCCTCAGGAAGATCAACGAGGTATCCTACAAATTGCAGCTTCCGCCCTCCCTGCGGATACCCAACTCCTTCCATGTGTCCTTGCTGAAACCTGTTGTCCTTGGTCCCTTCTCTTCTGATGCCAGTCCTCCTCCTCCCATAGCCGATGATGACATCTATGCGGTAAGAGATATCGTGGCCATGAAGACCGTCAGGGGACGGCAGTACTTCCTGGTCGACTGGGCAGGTTATGGTCCCGAGGATAGGTCCTGGGAACCCCGGGAGAATGTGGGTACTCCTCTGATTCGTGCCTTTCTGTCCCGGTTGCGGGGAGGGGGGTCTGGGGGGGTACTGTCACGCTCCCCGGGTCCCGACGTCGTTCCTCACTCACCGCTCCGGTCCCCGGGTCTCCTGCCTCCAGTCACACTTCCTCCTCGGCACCGCTCCCTGCTCTGGCCTCCGGCACCCAGGCGTCGCGCATGCGCATTAGGGCGCGCGCGCGGTCACTGACCTCCTCTTAAAGGCCCAGCACTCCCTAAACAGGATATTGCATCAGTCAGGGTCAGGTATATTAGGAGCTTCCTGTCTGGAGGGCGTCGCCTGTTCTACGAGTTCTATAGCTAGGAGTCCAGGTCCCGCTTGCTGTGTCTTGCATTAACACTGTGTCTTCCACAGAACCACTTCTACCAAGTTAACCTGGTCCTGTTCACAACCTGTCCGAGAGGTCCTGCGGGGACTGTCCTGCCAAGCTATCCTGGCCTGGGCCACAGCCTGTCCGAGTGGTCCTATGGGGACTATCAGCTGAGACGCCACAATCTTCTTCAGTCTCAACCTGCCTCCTACCCTCGGCTTCACCCGGTGACCTTTGCCTCCTCTACCGGTTGGACTCTGTTCACGTCTGACGTCTCTACCTGCCATCAGTACCCGGGCACCGTCATCACACCTGGCACCAGGAACTCTTTGTCCCCAGGGACTTCCTCATTCCAGCTTCTGGAAAGGACTCTGACCTTATCCCGCTTAGTGCTCCGGCAACCGTGCACCTAGGCCCTCTGGTGGGGTGATCGGACAGTCCCTGTATAGGGGTTAGCTCTGTGTTGCCTCACTGGGGGAGTCCGGTGCACGGCCCAGAGGATCCACCACCCGGGCATTACAAAGGTCCTGTGGACTGATGAAAGAAACATTGAGTTGTTTGGTCATACAAAAAGGCGTTATGCATGGAGGCAAAAAAACACGGCATTCCAAGAAAAGCACTTGCTACCCACAGTAAAATTTGGTGGAGGTTCCATCATGCTTTGGGGCTGTGTGGCCAATGCCGGCACCGGGAATCTTGTTAAAGTTGAGGGTCGCATGGATTCAACTCAGTAATAATAATGTAACAATAATGTGCAAGAATCAGTGACGAAGTTGAAGTTACGCAGGGGATGGATATTTCAGCAAGACAATGATCCAAAACACCGCTCCAAATCTACTCAGGCATTCATGCAGAGGAACAATTGCAATGTTCTGGAATGGCCATCCCAGGCCCCAGACCTGAATATCATTGAACATCTGTGGGATGATTTGAAGCGTGCTGTCCATGCTCGGCGACCATCAAACTTAACTGAACTGGAATTGTTTTGTAAACAGGAATGGTCAAATATACCTTCATCCAGGATCCAGGAACTCATTAAAAGCTACAGGAAGCGACTAGAGGTTGTTATTTTTGCAAAAGGAGGATCTACAAAATATTAACGTCACTTTTATGTTGAGGTGCCCATACTTTTGCACCGGTCAAATTTTGTTTAAATGCGGATTGCACATTTTCTGTTAGTACAATAAACCTCATTTCAATCCAGAAATATTACTCAGTCCATCAGTTATTAGATATATGAAACTGAAATAGCTGTTGCAAAAACCAAAATTGTTATAAAGAAAAAAGGTTAACATTAATAGGGGTGCCCAAACCTTTTCATATGACTGTATATAGCGTAAGCTATACATTTGCTTTCTTCAGATCCAAATCTATAGTACAAATTGTTTTACCCAATTTATGACTCTTAATTTTCTGTCTTGGAATTTGAGAGGGCTGGGAACTAGGGCCAGCTGCAGATTTTTGGGGGCCCTGGGCGAAAGAGTCTCAGTGGGCCCCATCCATACAGACATGCACAGATACATACACATACAGGCATACGTACATACATATAAAGAGAAATTCACAAAAACACATGTAAATAGACATAAATCTATACACAGATATATACACTGACATACACAGATATACACATCATACATGCACACACAGACACATTAGAGATATTTCTAATATTGGGAAGCTGGCAACAGCCTCATTCACCTCCCCCGTTTATCTCCATCCAGCTCCTCCGGGTGGCTGTCAGTAACAGACATGGCCGCACATAGAGCACACTGACACTGCTGTATATACATCACAAGAGAGGCTGGGGACATACACATTACTACATATTACTGAGGAAAGGGGTATACAGCAATTGGGGGCAGTGGTTCTGGGGTGGGGGGACAAACAGCTCTGAGGTGGGGGCAAACAGGAGGAGTATACAGCTTTGGGGAGGGGGGACATACAGCTCTAAGGGGGTATAGACCACCAGGGTGGAAGGGACATACAACTCTGGGGGTATAGTAGTATGCAGCCCCCATATTCTAGTGTTATGAAGCCCCCATAGTCCTCTATATAGTATTATGTAGCCCCCATATGGCACTATGGAACCCTCCATATGGCATTATGCAGCCACCATATGGCACTATGGAACCCTCCATATGGCACTATGCAGCCCCCATATGGCATTATGCAAGCCCCATATGGCATTATGCAACCCCCACATAGCACAATGCAGACCCATATAGCATTAGGCACCCTCATGTAGTATACAGCCCCCATATAGCACAATGCAGACCCATATAGCATTAGGCACCCTCATGTAGTATGCAACTCACATATAGCACAATACAGACTCAGATAGCATTAGGCACCCTCATGTAGTATACAGCCCGCATATAGCACAGTGCAGACCCAGACAGCACTAGGCACCTTCATGTAGTATACAGCTCCCATATACCACAGTGCAGACCCAGATAGCATTAGGCACGCTCATGTAGTATACAGCCCCCATACACCACAGTGCAGACCCAGATAGCATTAGGCACCTTCATGTAGTACACAGCCCCTATATAGCACAGTGCAGACCCAGATAGCATTAGACACCTTCATGTAGTATACAGCCCCAATATAGCACAGTGCAGACTCAGATAGCATTAGGCACCTTCATGTAGTATACAGCCCCTATGGTCGTCTGGCCCCAGTGATTGAATACATACTTTTCCTCGTTCCTCCGCTGCTCCGGTCTCCTCAGCGCATCCAGTGCTGTCGCTCTGACTTCACTGCAGGCGCGCAGTGCTGATGTCACTGTGCTCCGCGGCTGATCTGTCAGAGCGCTGACAGACAGAGCGGGTGAATGATGAGAGAGGAAGCACGCCACTCCATCTCATCATTCATTGCTTTCAATTGTATCGGCAACTGCGATGCTGATACAATTGAAAGTGCGATCCTCAGCGGGGGGGAGGCCGGTGAAAGCGTGGGCACCGGGCCCCGCTGAGTAGCGGTGACATGGCCTGTCACTGCGAGTGGGCTCCCCGGCAGTCCCGGGCTCCGGCATTTGACCGGGTTTGCCATGTGCTGACGCTGGCCCTACTGGGAAGCCCTAAGCATAATGCGTTATTTTCCCACATCAAAAAGTGCAACACACGTGTCATATGTTTATCGGAAACACATCTACATCAAGACACAATCGGCTTCCTCTCTAAACCATGGATTCAATGGTCCTCGCATTTGATCCATGCGGTGTTGTCTAGGGGCGTTTCTGTCTTGATCCATAATATGGTCCTCTGGGAACTTGGGAGAGTGCAAAGAGATCCAGAGAGTCATTACGTTTTTGTCCAGACCTCTATTGACAATAGTATGGTGGTCCTATTAGCCTTGTATCTACCACCCCAGCTAAGCTGTCAGTTTTGTATGAGACGACTAAATTTGCAGCGCAATTCTTTCAGGTATTAATTGTATGTTTGAGGGACTTCAATTTGCCTCATAATCCCAAGCTGGACAGATTTGGGCCGCAACCCTTTGCGGTCCTTCAGGTTGTGAGGTTGTGCATACTAGTCTCAGGGACTTCTTATAGGAGTTGGGATAGCATGATGTCTGGAGGCTGCATAATCCCGTAATAAAAGAGTTTAATTGCCACACTCCGGGGAAAAACTCCTTGTCACGCATTGATTTTATTTGTGGCAGTGTACAGGCTTGCACTAAACTGATAGAGGTGAAGCATCTTCCTAGAGCCGTGTCGGATCACTCCCCGGTATTTGCTTAATTCCAACTTGGTGGCTCTATGATTCGCAGTCCACAGCGTAAGATAAACCCATTCTGCTTACTCTGTTTGCCCCTGGCGAGTGTTTACCAGGTCAAATTAATGTCTATGATATAAAATAGAAGCTGTGAGAGTCACTCTGTGTTTTGGGATACTTGAGAGGTTGCCGTCACTCATCCATCTCATTTATTAAAAGGGAATCTGCTAGACAAGAAAATAACCTTGGGTCTAGATGTGGGACCCTGGACACTGCTTTCATGTCCAATCGCTCTGTTGAATCATACCTCTTGGCTTCAGGCAGGTAGGCAGTACCTGTCATATTTACTAGACAAAAGTAAGAGGAAGATATTCTTCACTAACCAAAGGTATTTTGAGCAGCGGAATCAGTCCAGCACCCTATTGGCTTCTTGGTCCACTAGAATAACAGCTCGCTTGCTATTGTCAAAATTTTTTAAATTGTATGGGGAGGTGGTTACGGCTAACAACCTTATTATAAAGACATTTGCTGAGTTCTATGCAGAGTTATATGACTCAATTAAAATCTTCTTGCTTGGACATACAAGATTATCTGTATGATATTAAATCCCCAAACTATCTCTGGACCACTTGGCTGTGCTAGAGTCTGATATTACTATGGAGGACCTGAAGAAGGCATTAACGTAGCATAAATAAGGGCAGGGCATCGACTCCCGATGGTTTGCCTATTGAAATATATCTAATATATAAAGCTGAATGTGTGTATGTGTGTATGTATGTATGTCCGGGATTGGCATCTGCACCGTCGCAGCTACAGCCACAAAATTTTGCACACTCACACTTCTGGACCCCGAGAGCGTCATAGGCTATGTTTTGAGGGGAAATTTTAACCCCGCGCTTTACAGTTATTCACCAAAAAACCTGCCTCCATTAAAGCGAATGGAGCTGGGAGCCACACTGCAGCCAGAACTTCAGAAGAATGCGCAGCCACGCCCTTATATGGAATGTTGGCGTGTCACAATGCAGCCAGGGAAAGAGGCAGACACAGACAGGGAAAGAGGCAGACACGGACAGGGAAAGAAGCAGACACAGACAGGGAAAGAAGCAGACACAGACAGGGTAAGAAACAGACATAGGCATGGTAAGAGACAGACACAAAGAGACAGACACAGACAAAGAGACAGACTGACAGGGAAAGAGACAGACAGGGAAAGAGAGGGAAAGAGAGAGACAGGTTAAGAGACAGACACAGACAGATAAAGAGACAGACACAGAGACAGAGACAGACACAGGGAAACAGACAGACAGGGAAAGAGAGGGAAAGAGACAGACAGGGTAAGAGACAGATAAAGACAGGTAAAGAGACAGACAAAGAGACAGACACAGGGAAAGAGACAGACAGGGAAAGAGACAGACAGGGAAAGAGACAGACAGGGAAAGAGAGAGACAGGGGAAGAGACAGAGATAGATAGACAGACAGACAGGGAAAGAGATAGATAGACAGATAGGGAAAGAGATTGAGACAGACGGAGAAAGAGACAGAGACAGTCAGAGACAGACAGGGAAGGAGACAGAAGAGACAGTCAAAGAGATAGAGAGAGAGAGAGAGATATATACAGAGGGGAAGACAGAGAGAGAATGAGAGAGAAACAGAGAGACAGTTACTATCCCGGGCAGCGGATATTGTGTGCAGAATAAATTTTTGTTAATACATTCTATTTTGTCAACAACAGTTATTAACCCGGGCGAAGCCGGGTAGTACAGCTAGTACTCAATATAACAAGGAAATTCTCCCGGTCCTTCTAAAATATACCAATTTTCTTTTCGGGAAGGGGTGCTATTCTGACAATAAGCTGCTTACTAAAATCCTAGACAATCGCTTAAATAGAATAATTACAACTTTAATACACAGGGATCAGGCAGGTTTAATACCAGGCAGAAGTACATCAGATAACTTGTGAAGAGCTCAAATCATCATGCAGTCTGGGGCTGGGGAGGATTGGGCCTTGGTCTCGCTGAACGCGGCCAAGGTCTTTGATTCCATTGAATGGCCTTATTAAAGGGGTGGTTCACCCATTTTCTTATTCTCTCTATCAGTGTAACTTACTATTGCAGTTGTCTTCTTAATTGCCTTCTATTTCCAGTTCTGGCACTGAGCGGCGCCATACTCCTCGCTCACTGCCGATCACATGACCCCTGGGTGCTGTGGCCTCCGGTATCCATTGATGCCACGTCAACTTCCGGGCTCTGAAAGTTGACGTTACATCATCAGCAGCAGATGCCTCTGATCGTGAGTGACTGGGCTGTGGGCGGTGATCACCACACATCACAGCCCAGCATGAAGAGAAGCAGCTGTGTGCCGGCCGGCAGCAAGATGTCGGGTGAGTATGTTTTCGCATGGGGGTGGGAGGATGAGCAGAGTGCAGTGTGTGTGGAGTGTGGCGCCCCTGACCCAGTCAGGCACCACTGAGTACTGCATCCATGCTGGGACAGTACTTCCAGGTAATCCTAAAGGCCAGAATGAGGTGTGTATGCACAGACACATAGCAACCAGGTCTCCCACACCTTTAGAGGGGACACTTGGGTAGTCTCCAGAGGGGGGCTAGCCTTCAATTCTTTTCAGGAGGTGTAGCGGAGGGGCTGGGAGCTAAAGTGCAGAGGCTGTCAGGAAAGGAGTGGAGCGATCCAGTCTGGTAGTTGTGAGCGGCGGTTGCTAAGGGATACGCGCGTTCATACTAGTCAGACCCTGCGCGGTGTAGTGACAGTTGGCGGGGGAGAACGGTCACCTAGTCAGTCAGAGAGGAGTGTCCGGAGTGACTAGGCACGTACAGGGAACAGGTCCCTAGAGCAGACCCTGTTTGAACGATCTTCTAAACCTGCTGGTGAGGGGAACTACAAGTACCTCACCAACCACACAGAGTCCGAGCCTCAGCAGCAACGCAGGGACCCATAAGGAGACAGAGCCTGAAGCCATCTCACCTGGTCCACGCTGCCGGCAAACGGTCCAAAAAGGGGAGAAAAGGCAGTAGCGACTCCCTGGACTGACCCCCACGGTACTTCAGGTCAGAGGGGTTATTCGAACACAGAAGTGCTAGGAAGGCGAGCTAACCTGTTACCCTCAAACTGGCCTGAAGGAGCTCCTGGTTCTTACCTGGTTAATCACAGCATCGCCCGGGTCAGCTCACCACAACAACATCTGAGTGAGTAAAAAGCAGTTGAAAGACTTTTGGACTGAGCCTGAGTTATTCCTGACTCGCTATCCTACCCACCTGAGCCCCTGGGGCCTGCCTCACTCACGGGAGGCCACACCATCTGACTGCAGGCCCCATCAGCCCCAGACGCTCATAAAATCTGCAGTGGCAGTCATCCATACCCCTGACTGCAAGCCGTGAGTGGCGTCACGACACATAAAATCTGACAAACCTGTTTGCCATATAAGAAGAAGACCCTGTGGCATCCCTGAAGCTGGAGCGACATCCCTGGGGCGACACAGCTTCTCTTGTGGCATCACGAACAGGATCCTACTAGCTGACAGTCCAGAAGACGTACCTTGGATGCGAGGGAGAAGAGGTCCCTCATTCCGAGGGAGGAGCAGCGATCGCTATGACTCGTCCAGACAACCCATCTGCCGTCGTTGCAAGGAAGCAGGCCATTATGCGAGAGTCTGTGCTTTAAACGGGCTAAACCTGTGGCCAAGGTCCATTCCTCAGGACTAAGAAAACCTGGCCTAGCTGTCTGCTGTGACCAGTATGTGGGTGGATGACCAGTCCTGTCCATCACCTTGGACGGGATCCCAACTTCAGCATTATTGGACACCGCCTCCGAGGTAACGACAATCCCATATGTCCTTTATCGCAGGTTTTGGTCGGACGACAACCTCCGACGACCGGACCCTGACCTTACCATCTATGCAGCTAATGGACAACCTATAGACCAGATTGGGGTCAAGGAAGTGACCATAAAGGTGGGGAGGCAGGAATTGAAGGGACAAGGACTAATTGTTGTAGATAATGATGCTAAGGAAAGGAATCCACAAATGATTTTAGGCACTAATGTCATTGAGAATTGCCTAGGAGAGGTGTTGTTTTTGCTTCAACAGATTGCTGAGGTTGCTGAGGGCAGACAATGGAGAGCCCAGAAAGAGATCCGAGTCATCCTGCGGAAGCAACAGGTACAAAAGACTGGCGGTGAAATTGGTAGTGTATGGGTGATAGATGCCAACCCCATTGTGATACCCCCAAGGAGTGAGATGATGCTGTGGTACAGGGCAGCGGTAGGTCTCGGTGGACGGGATTAGAAGAACCCACTCATTCAGATCACTGGCCCATGATCCTGACAGCCAGAGGGGTAGTTGACGTACACAAGGGAAGGGTACCCGTACGAGTGCTGAACTGTGTAGAGGAGGAAGCTAGACTACCAAGATACGCTACCATTGCCAAACTGTTGACCTGCCCAAACAACGCTATACAGCCCGTGGGCCCCCTGATGCAAGCTGACTCAAAAGGGGACGAGACCTCCCAAGAATAATTAGAGGACTGGTGTCAAAAACTCCATGTGGGGAATGACTTTACCCCCACCTATCAAAAACAAGGGGTTCACCAGGTCATACAGGAGTACTAGCAGGTTTTCAGTAAAAACCCACTAGACTTTGGGAGAATCAAGGGGGTGCAACATCACATACCCACAGGCAGACATCCACCCATTAAGGAAAGACATAGGCCTATACCACCAGCCCATTACTAGTGCGCCAAAGACATGCTGAAGGACATGAAAGAGACAGCAGTCATTAAGGACAGTTGCAGTCCTTGGGCAGCTCCCCTAGTCCTGGTAAAGAAGAAGGATGGCACAATGAGGATGTGTGTAGACTATAGATGGATAAATCAGATAACACACAAGGATGCCTACCCCTTGCCACGGATAGAGGAATCCCTTGCTGCCTTAAAGGCTGCTAACTACTTTTCTACCCTAGATCTCAGTAGTGGCTACTGGCAAGTTTCTGTAGCAGAAGAAGATCAGGAGAAGACAGCCTTCACCACCCCCATGGGCCTCTGTGAGTTCAACAGCATACCATTTGGACTTTGTAATGCTCCCGGGACCTTCCAGAGGCTGATGGAGTGCTGCCTGGGATACCTCAACTTTGAGACCGTCCTGCTCTACCTGGATGACGTCATCGTATACTCCAAGACCTATGAGGACCACTTGAAACACCTGGCTGAAGTCTTTGAAGCACTATCCCGATATGGGATGAAGCTGAAGCCATCTAAGTGCCATTTACTAAAGCTGAAGGTCCAGTACCTAGGTCATGTGGTCAGTGCAGAAGGAGTAGCACCGGACCCAGAGAAGGTCACAGTCATCCAGAGCTGGCCCAGACCCACCACCGTCCGGGAGGTACATCAGTTCCTTGGCCTGGTGTGCTACTACAGGTGGTTCATCAAGGGTTATACGAAGATGGCGGCGCCTTTGCAAGAGCTCCTGGTAGGCCAAGCAAAGAAGGGGAAGATTTCCAGCCCACCGCTTAACTGGGGAGAAACAGAAGAACACTCCTTCAGACAAATGAAAGGGGCCCTGACGGGTGAAGAGATTCTAGCCTACCCTGACTACAATTTACCATTTGTGCTGTACACCGATGCCAGTAATGTGGGACTGGGAGCAGTGCTTTCACAGGTGCAAAAAGGGAAGGAACGTGTGATCGCTTACGCCAGCAGGAAGCTCCGGCCTATTGAAAGAAACCCAGAAAACTATAGCTCATTCAAGTTACAGTTCCTGGCCATGGTCTGGGCTATCACAGAGCGATTCAAGCACTACCTGGCAGCCACCAAATTCCCCGTTTTCACAGACAACAACCCCCTAACCCATTTGGACACTGCTAAATTAGGTGCCATGGAGCAACGTTGGGTAGCCCGGCTAGCAAACTGTGATTTCACTGTCAAGTACCGGGCCGGCCGCAAGAATGGCAACGCAGATACTTGTCAAGGATGCCTCACCTAGCAGATGAGGGTGAAGATGTGGATGACCTTGAAGAGATTGAACTGCCTTCCATCCAGCGTTCCATCGCCGCAAATCCAACCAGTGGCAGCAGTCACACACCAGCCACCAAGAAGCGATCCTGAATCTGCTACCTCACTACAACTGGGGAGAGACTCAAGAGAATGATCCAGTGGTTGGCTTGGTGAAGAAGCTGATCACGCAACCTGGCACCAGCCTTGATTCAGAAGCCCCACCTGAGGCACAGCACCTGTGGAGAGAGAGAGAGGGGTCAATTGTTTATCCACCAAGACAAACTCTACAGGAGCATCACCAACCCGAAGACGCATGAGAAGGTGGGGCAGGTGATTGTGCCACAGAAGGATGTTCGGATGGTGCTAGAAGCCTATCACAATGGCGCAGGTCACTTTGTTTGGAAGAAGCTGGAGGCACTCCTCAAGGAGAGATTCTACTGGGTAGGCATGAGAGCTACCCTGGAGAAGTGGTGTAGAGACTGTGGTCCTTGCAACCTCAGAAGAAAAGACCATCACAGTCAGAGAGCACTGCTCCAGCCAATCCAAACCAAACAACCCCTGGAATTAGTGGCCCTGGATCAAGTAAAGTTGGCGCCCAGCAGACAGGGCTACACCTATGCCCTCACCATGGTTGATCATTACACTAGGTTTCTGGTGGTAGTACCAGTCAAGGACTTGACAGGCCAGACTGCAGCCAGAGCTTTCCAAACCCATTTCTGCAGACCACATGGCTACCCAGACCAAGTGCTCACTGACCAGGGCTCGGCCTTTGAAGCTGAGGTGTTCTGGGAGTTTTGTAACCTTTATGGCTGCAAGAAGTTCCGTACCACACCCTACCATCCTCAAACCAAAGGCATGTGCAAGAAGATGAATCACATTGTTCTCGACCTCCTGAAGAATCTACCACTAGAAGAAAGGTGCCAGTGGCCAGAGAAACTACCTGACCTGGTGGACATGTATAAAAATATCCCGGTGACTTCCACGAACTGCACACCGGCATATCTGATGAGGGCCAGACCTGAAAGACTGCCAGTGGATCTGGAAATGGGAATTGAGACCCTCGAAGACCCTCTACAAGGTGCCAACTGGGATTCCACCCACCAGGCCCAGTACAAGAGAGTACAAGAGTGTGTAGAGCGAAGCTTGAGCCAGCAGCAGGAGAGACAAGAAAAAGCCTACAATCAACGTGCACCTGCTGCTCCTTTGACATCTGGAGAAGTGGTCCTCAAGAGAAAGAGGAGAAATCACAAACTCGATAACCACTGGGAAGCAAAACCCTACACCGTGTTACCGTCAACACTTAGCCATGAGAAGACATGCCTCATCAGCAAAGATGGAGGAAAGACGACAGCTGTGGGTTCCAGAGACCACCTTAAGAGGTGCCCTGAACAGCTAAGAAATCCTGAGAAAGTACCCAACTCTTTGCCAGTTGAAGAACAACGAGAGAAGATGATCCACACTGTGCTGGGTGATTTCCCTGCAAGTTGGCGTCAATACAATGGAGCCATTGTAATCCCAGTGATCACCTTCCCCCAACCCAGAGAAGAAGATAGAGGACCAGAAGAACCTGTTCAGAGCCTAACAGAGGCGGGTGTGGCCGAACCAGAAGACCATACACTGGTATCAGCACCCAGTACACCCATCATTCACATTGAGACACATACACCGAGTGGGAGGGTACAACCTCAGACAGGTGGCAGCATAGTACCGCATAGGTCAAACCGCAGTAACCTTGGTCAGCTCCCAATATGGTATAGAGAAAGTATTTAGTCAATAAAGTCAATTTAGCAAGTCAATTTAAAAAGTCAGTTTAATAAAAGAAAAAGTATAGTTTAAAAAGGCAGAGGCTGTCAGGAAAGGAGTGGAGCGAGCCAGTCTGATAGTGGTGAGCGGCAGTTGCTAAAGGATACGCAGGCTCACACTAATCAGACCCTGTGAGGTGTAGTGACAGTTGGCGGGGGAGAACGGTCACCTAGTCAGTCAGAGAGGAGTGTCCGGAGTGACTAGGCACGTACGGGGAACAGGTCCCTAGAGCAGACCCCGTTTGAACGATCTGGTAAAGCTGTGGGTGAGGGGAACTACAAGTACCTCACCAACCACACAGAGTCCGAGCCTCAGCAGCAACGCAGGGACCCATAAGGAGACAGAGCGAGAAGCCAGGTCAGAGGGGTTATTTGAACACAGAAGTGCTAGGAAGGCGAGCTAACCTGTTACTCTCAAACTGGCCTGAAGGAGCTCCTGGTTCTTACCTGGTTAATCACAGCATCGCCCGGGTCAGCTCACCCCAACAACATCTGAGTGAGTAAAAAGCAGTTGAAAGACTTTTGGACTGAGTCTGAGTTATTCCTGACCCACTATCCTACCCACCTGAGCCCCTGGGGCCTGCCTCACTCACGGGAGGCCGCACCATCTGACTGAAGACCCCATCAGCCCCAGACGCTCATAAAATCTGCAGTGGCAGTCATCCTTACCCCTGACCGCAAGCCGTGAGTGGCGTCACGACACATACAAAATCTGACATACGTGTTTGCCATATAAGAAGAAGACCCTGTGGCATCCCTGAAGCTGGAGCGACATCCCTCGGGTGACACAGGAACAGTGTGTGTGTGTAGAGAACACTGTGTGTGTGTGTGTGTGTGTGCGCAGTGAACAGTGAGGGCAGAGCAATGTGTGTGTGCGCAGAGAACAGTGAGTGCAGAGCAGTTTGTTTGCGCAGAGAACAATGTTTGCGGAGCAGTGTATGTGTGCAGACCAGTCTGTGTGTGCAGAGAACAGTGTATGCAGAGCAGTGTGTGTGTGCGCAGAGAACAGTGAGTGCAGAGCAGTGTGTGTGTGCAGAGAACAGTTTTGGTAACTGGACAACTTCTTTAACGAGAGATCCTTAGGGGGTTCGGTTTTGGCAATAACTTTATTAAATAGATGGATATTATTTATAAGAAATCTAAATCTAACATTCAAATAAATGGTGGATACTCGGATAGCCTCCCTTGGCAAGAACACCCGACAGGGTTGCCCCCTCTCAACCCTCCTGTTTGCACTGGCGATAGAGCCACTAGGTTTACAAATTCGATTGGATATGACATATATGGGGGTTAAGTTTGGGTCTGGGGAAGAGCATCTGGCACTCTACGTGGGTGACTTGTTACTGTTTGCATCAGATCACAACGTCTCGGTTCCCAGAGCCATTGAGTTGATTGATCAATTTGGTAGCTTTTCGGGGTTGCTGATAAATTGGAATAAGTCATTCCTTCTATAGCTCTCACATAAAAGAGCACCCCTGCTGCATACCTGGGTACAAGGTGTAAAGGTAGTCAGTCAATTTAAATATCTCAGCATGGTTCTTGCGCAGTCCCTGGGGGAATTGGTCACCATTAATGTCTCCCGCAGATCTCGCTTTTTGGCGAAAAACTAAAGCGGTGGAGTACTCTCCCCCTTTAGGTGGGAGGTAGAATCAATTTAATTAAGTTGATTTTACAACCAAAATGTTTGTGTATTATTCAAAATATCTTTGTTTGGATCCCTCGCTCCTTCTTTAGGATTCTTGATACAATATGGATCAATTTCATCTGAGGATCTTCTCGATCTAAATTACAATTAGCCAAGTTGCAGAGTCCTAAGTGGCTTGGGGAAATGGGTTGATCCCATTTGTTTATTTATTATCTGGAAGGTCAACTTAAATACTTGAGTCCATGGACACAGGGTGGCATCTCAGTTTCTTGGGAATCTCTTTTAGCAGATGGTCTGGGTCTTTCACTTTTGTGGCCTGTCCTGGAGAACTGAAGACCGTCACCATGGTCCAATAATCAACTCCCCATACACAAGATAGCCATTAAGATCTGGCGGGAGGTGAACAATGTGTTTGGCTTCTCAAGAGTCTCTCTGGAGGCACAAATATGGCATAATTCTGATTTCCCCCATTTTATGCAGATACAGGATTTTGGGGAATGGGAGGCCACAGGGGTGCTGTCCATCGGGCACTTGATTCACTTGATCGGGCACTTGATTCATGGCAATAATTTTAAACCCTTTGAGCAGTTGTAAGCCACGTATGGACTGCCTCACTATCATTTCTTCAAGTTTCTTCAAATATGTCACGCGTTACAATCTCAGCTCCCTGACAGGAACTGTACATTCTCCTTTTTCTCGATTATAGGTATCATTAGATCTCAGGGACCGGGTGGCTTAATTTCGAGATTGTATTCCTCCCTTATTCACGCCAAAGCATACAACCACCCATTGTCCATGTTGGAAAGAAGAAAGCAGAAAATACCAGATTTAATGGATGTTATGTGTCAGGATATTATGGACTCACATTCATATGTCTCTCCGGACATTGACAACAAGCTTTTTCAGCTCTATATTGTGCATCAAAATTACATCGCCACTGCAAGAATGATCAGGATGGGTAGACGAGGTAATAGCTGCTTGCGATGTGGTATACAGGGGCAGATTTTTGGCATAAGATATGGGTGTGTCCCACTATCGTTTTCATACTGGAGGGACAAAGTAGATCTCTTTTCATCTGTCTTGGGGGTGGAGGTCCTTCTGATCACTATGTTATGCATATTTGGAATATTAGATGTGGAAGAATGGTGATGGTATGATGATTAATGTCTTTTTGAAAAAAATCTTTATTCATAGCCTGTAAGGTGATAGAGATATATTGGATGGAGCCCCGACTGT
This sequence comes from Anomaloglossus baeobatrachus, assembly GCF_048569485.1. Taxonomy (NCBI): domain Eukaryota; kingdom Metazoa; phylum Chordata; class Amphibia; order Anura; family Aromobatidae; genus Anomaloglossus; species Anomaloglossus baeobatrachus. The sequence continues at coordinate 443,657,997 of NC_134353.1, read as the reverse complement.
CGGATAGATCACAATGGGTTAAATTTATGAACACAAGATCACATTTTGAGCACTTAATGTATAAAAATAGGAAATGCCGTTAGAAATACGAAGAGGTTTGGGGGGCATGGTTGGACTCCCCTCTGAATGGAGAATTACCTGGATCTTTGGGTTCTTCTATTCGCACCCACTCTGGGACACCGAGTACTCGATTTGAATGTTAGTTTGAGATGGTACTGAGTTTGTTGTATTTCGTTTGTTCCCAGTACTGGGTAAGTTTTATGTTATTACATATTTATTAAGATGAGTATTGATTTATTCTTTCTCAATATCCTGCCGAGTGAAAAGCACCCACAGTGTATACTATCTTATTTGGATGTTATGTCATTTCTGTTTTGTTATGACTCTGTCTATGCTATTCCTATTGTGCATATTTATGTACAATCTCTAATTGTAACAGTGCTGGATGCAATTGTGCCGCCCTAGTAGCGGATCGAACTGCTCGGATCCAGGGACAGTGTCCGTCCGTGGCTCAAGGGTCTCCGGACCCGGGGGCTTAGGGAAGTGTGGGAGCCTGCTCTCAGGGCTCACGCTTGGAATTTTCTTGGGCTGCTTGTATGGAAGGCCCTATCCCCCTCGTTGCACTAGTGCCCCGATTCTGGAGTGGGTGGGAACAGATCATAAAGGATCCGTTCTCCTCAGGTTAATTGCCGGGTTGCCTGAAGCTTCTCCCCGACGCAGGGTCAGTGTACCCCGCCGAGCCTTCGCTCCCGGACCGGTGATAGGACCAGGCTGCTGACCACCCTCCTTGACAGGTCCAGGCACCTAGCCGCAATCCCCTGCGACCGGGGGTCCAACCTCTCTAGGTCCAGACCACCGTCTGCAACCTAGACTGCTTCCCCAGGGAGCCACCACTCCCAACCTCCTCTGAGCTCCTCTCAGCTCGAGGGCTACTTCATTTTTCTCCTACCCTACACTCCTCTACACTACTCACCTCCCCTCCCTGAGCCCCCCAGGTGGGCGACTCTATTCCGCTCAAGCCGTCCACTGCTGTTCCTGGTGGGTGTGGTGCAGTGTGTATCTAGGATTTGATTTGCTGTTGGAGGCAACACTGTAAGATGGGAACCCAGAACCATGAAGGATTCGGATACTGCACGGAAGGGCAGTTTGTGCAGTACCCTGTGATGATATGATAGTCCAGGGGTGTCACACAATATTATTGTATATATTTTCTTCAACAAAAAGAGTTTAAAAAAAAAACTAGAGCTTTTTGCAGCAGAACAGAATGTGATCATGTCTATGAAAATTTGTTCCCCAGCTGCACCTCACTAGTGAGGCATGTCTCAGTTAGGTCAGGGTCACACCACCGTATATGAGTGCTTTCCAATTTTCATGATCTCACACAATGGAGAAAATAGAGAAATTTTGTTTTTTATCATCGTATGCTCTGATTCTCTCATCAGAGAGAATCCAGATCACTCTAAGCTGACACTTGGATCAAACTGTGAGCAGTCACACTAGCATAACTGACCTGAGTCTCTCAAATGAGAGAATCTACCATCACGTGTCCCTGGCCTTAGAGAGGCACCTTTCAAGCTACACATGCCATGAGAAAGCTGTTGCCAAATCATTCATGCAGCTAAAGATAGATTTTTGTCATGCTTTTTTTTTTCTTTACAGCCGTCCTGTGAAAAAAACACCATATGTACAGCATGCTGGAACTACAAAAAAAAATAATAACAATCAAAACTTAAGAAAAAACAAAACACACAAATGCATTTAAAAAATTGCACACACACACATATGATATGTTCATCATATGTTCAGAATTCCCTCTTGAACAGCTTATAAAAACTAATAAAAATGCAAGCTCACACAAAGGAATCAGTTTACAATTTCTGTTAAAAATACAGATATTCTGAAAAACACAGCTTCATGTCAGCATGTGAAATACTTTTATGGAGCTATTCTTTTCTTGCATTGTAATTTAAACAAGTAAACAGTTACGTATTCTAAAACTTCAAAATCCTCATCAATCAATCATAACAAACGAAAAAAAATGTATCTGTAGTGTCACTGACCTGTCAGCAGAAGGCACCAACCATATCAGCAGGAAACAGAAGAATTCAGGGGGTTTTGGGTGGGAGGCAGGGGGCTACAAAGGTTAGTGCTTTTCTTGCAAGTATTTGTACAACAGGATGAAGTGAGGTACACAGGACTGTGATAAGACCAGATCCAAAACTATCACAAAATCATGGTTGCTTAGTACATTAATAAACATTTTGAGAGCCCTTAAGGGGGACATGTGAGAAGGAGTCAGAGGTACCATCACTGCAGTGCAGACCAGTAGGGGGCATTGCAGTACAATGCTGGACCAGAAGCAGATTTAACATGACTCCCGAATGTCTGACTAAAGGCCTTGACCTACCCAACATCCCCCTACCCCCCCAGGGTTCTTATCTAAAATAAACACAAACACTGCGTGACATTGGATATAAAGGCCACAGCAGCCCCATTTATTAGTAACAAAACATAAACCATATATCAATACAATTCTTCATTGAAGAACCCCCGAAAAGGAAGGGGGGGTACCTGAAGGTTAACCAAAATGTTTCTTGCAACATCAGCCCACCTCCTGACCCTCAGCCGCAACACACCGACTCGAGAGCCCAAGCCAGATGTTGCCCACACCATGTCCCGCTGAGACTCAACCCAGCAAGGACCCGTTTACCAAACAATTGCACCGCTAGAGGTAACCCGCTCCGGCACTGGGTTCCGTCCTCTCCTCTGTGCAAACCCCCACCTTCAGACACCCCCCTCCTTTCCGCCGCTGCGACAAATACGATCTTCCTCCTCTTCCTCGTCGATGTCGAATCCACAATCAGGGCGGGCGGGCGGGAACGATTACAGTCACTGTCCAGGTAGGAATGACCCACCCCCCTCTGACCTGCCCTATATACGACCCCCTATAGTACCACCCCCTGACCAATCACACTGACCCCTGATCCTAGCTGACCCTTAGCACCACCCCCAGATTTCGCGCCCAAACTGACTTCCATCATTAACCCCTTATTAACCCTATGGCCTGGCATCCCTCCTAGTCATGTAGCCCTCCCTTGAGCCCCTTCGGGGCAGCAGTCCGGGCTCTTCCTTTGCACAAGTGAAGTGTCTTTTATTAAGTACTGGAACTTACATACAGCCAATAGTACAGAAGTGAATCGCATGGGACTGCATGGGTCTCTGTAGAGTACTGAGTGGTGCTAACTAGAGATGAGCGAGTACCAAATATTCGTGTTCACTATACTCATAATGGTACTTGTGTATTCGTTCCAAATAGTAAGTACAATGCAAGTCAATGGGAAATGAGAGTAAATTTCTGCTGAGTCCAGAAATTACTTGCATTTCACATTGACTTGCATTATACTCGCTATTTGGAACGAATCCGCGAATATTACAACCTACTCGTTACAAGTATCGTGAATACATATATTTCGGTACGCGCTCATCTCTACTGCTAACAACCCAACTATGCCCTCAGAATCCACAGATAGAGGACAACTGCAATTAGCTGCAGGACCATATCAAAGAAACAAAATACCCAGCAGGTAGTACCTAAAGACCATTACAGAAGTAGACAGATGCTGCAAAGTAGAAGACTGCCAATCTAAGTACAGACAGTATTCCAGCCTTTTGGAACGCTGCCTGCCAAGTAAATGTGACGATCCCTGGACTATCAGGTCGTCACAGGGTACTGTACAAACTGCCCTTCTGTACAGTATTTCAAGTCCCTCATGGTTCTGGGTCCCTATCTTACAGTGCTGCCTCCAACAGAAAATCAAATCCTAGATACACACTGCACCACACTCATCAGGCACACCAGTGGACGGCTTGAGTGGAATAGAGTCACCCACCTGGGGTCAGGGAGGGGAGGTGAGGAGTGTAGTCAGTGAGTTGGTTAGTAGTCAGTGAGAGGAGTGGAGTAAAGTAGCCCTCGAGCTGTGAGGAGCTCAGAGGAGGTTGGGAGTAGTGGCTTCCAAGAGAAGCTGTCTAGGTTGCAGACGGTGGCACCAGGCAGGAAGAAGCAGAGAGCAGCTGCCGAACTCAGCATCGCTGGAGAAGGTGAGTTGAAAAAGCTTTTTATTTTAAATGTCCGTGTTTTTCTGGTACGTGTTTCACGGATCACAGCATAGTGTGGTCAGTGATGCCAGAAAAAAAACGAACATGTTTCTGTGCAATCACGGATACGCATGTACGCCTCATGGAGACACGGTCAGTGAAAAATCACTGATGCGTGCGTAGTCCCATTGATTATAATGGGGCTACATAGGTCAGTGTTTCTGGTACGTATACAAACTAGCACATACATACCAGAATCACTGTCATCTGAAACAGGCCTAATATGTATGCCCCCTCAAGTACTGTCTATGACCCAAGAACCTCCTGTGATATATATATATATATATATACTATAACCCCAGCCCCTCCTGTGCTGTATATACTGTAGCCCCCAGCCCCTCCTGTACTGTATATTTTGTAGGCCCCAGCCCCTAATGTGCTGTATATACTGTAGCCCCCAGCCCCTCCTGTGATGTATATACTGTAGCCCCCAGCCTCACCTGTGATGTATACTGTATATATACAGTATATATATATATATATATATATATATATATATATACAGTATATATATATATATATATATATACAGTATATATATATATATATATCTATATATATAATTGCCTTATTCTGTCTGTCTGTCTGTCTGTCTTGCTCCAAAATTGTGTCCTTACGGTGACACAAAGCGGATTGGCCGCTGGCCTCGCCATGGCCCCGCCCCCCGCACGGATTGGTCGCTCGCCCTGGCTCCCCCCCACACGGATTGGCCGGCCGCTCGCACAGGCTCTGCCCCCTGCACGTATTGGCAACTCGGCCACACCCCGTCCCCCTCACGCAATGCACACTCACTCTGGCCCCGCCCCCCGCACGCATCCTCCGAACTGACAAGGAGACACGACTCCCAGGTGAGTATTGTACCCTCAGGAGCCCACACCAGCATACGCCGCCAACCCAGCCGACACAAACCCTCGCATTGCTGAGGTTTGCCGCCGTATGCTGGTGTGGGCTCCCGTGCGAGTGGGGGACGTGATGCGCTGGTAACCATGGTAGCATAGTTACCAGCGCATCAAGGTCCTGCAGCGGCGGAACATCCACACGCACACACATAACAACAGACACACACACACATCAGATCACAATCACTCTCACACACACCTCACACACACACATCAGATCACATCCACACACCCACAGCATCCGGAGATATCGCTTGCTTCTCGGCCGCGATACTGTGCTGTGAGCTTCCAGGACCTGCCGGAGGATCACATGGCCAGAAGCATGTGGTATCTCCGGATGTTGTGAGTGTGAGCGCGTATGTGCAATATCGTCAATGTGTGTGTGAGTGTATGCGATCGGGTGTGTGTGAGTGTATGCGATCGGGTGTGTGTGAGTGTATGCGATCGGGTGTGTGTGAGTGTATGCGATCGGGTGTGTGTGAGTGTATGCGATCGGGTGTGTGTGAGTGTATGCCATCGGGTGGGTGTGAGTGTATGCCATCGGGTGGGTGTGTGTGTGTGTGAGTGTATACGATCGGATCTGTGAGTGTCGGCAGAGGAGCACGGCGTGCTGGAGGAGGCTGGGAGGAGAGAGGCTGATCCTGGGGAAGGCTGGGAGGGGGAGGCTGATGCTGGGGGAGGCTGATGTTGGTGGAGGATGGGAGGGTGTAGGCTGATGCTGGGGGAGGCTGATGCTAGGGGAGGCTGGAAGGAGAGAGGCTGATGCTGGGGGAGGCTGATGCTGGGGGTGGCTGGGATGAGAGAGGCTGATGCTGGGGGAGGCTGATGCTGGGGGAGGCTGGAAGGAGAGAGGCTGATGCTGGGGGAGGCTGATGTTGGGGAAGGCTGGGAGGGTGTAGGCTGATGCTGGGGGAGGCTGATGCTGGGGGAGGCTGGGAGGAGAGAGGCTGATGCTGGGGGAGGCTGATGCTGGGGGTGGCTGGGATGAGAGAGGCTGATGCTGGGGGAGGCTGATGCTGGGGAAGGCTGGAAGGAGAGAGGCTGATGCTGGGGGAGGCTGATGCTGGGGGAGGCTGGGAGGGGGAGGCTGATGCTAGGGGAGGCTGGGAGGAGAGAGGCTGATGCTGGAGGAGGCTGGGAGGAGAGAGGCTGATGCTGGGGGAGGCTGGGAGGCAGAGGCTGATGCTGGGGGAGGCTGGGAGGCGGAGGCTGATGCTGAGGGAGGCTGATGCTGGGGGAGGCTGGAAGGAGAGAGGCTGATGCTGGGGGAGGCTGATGCTGGCGGAGGCTGGGAGGGGGAGGCTGATGCTGGGGGAGGTTGGGAGGAGGGAGGCTGGGAGGAGAGAGGCTGATGCTGGGGGAGGCTGATGCTGGGGGAGGCTGGGAGGAGAGAGGCTGATGCTGGGGGAGGCTGATGCTGGGGGAGGCTGGAAGGAGAGAGGCTGATGCTGGGGGAGGCTGATGCTGAGGGAGGCTGGGAGGTGGAGGCTGATGCTGGGGAAGGCTGGGAAGAGGGAGGCTGGGAGGAGAGAGGCTGATCCTGGGGAAGGCTGGGAGGAGGGAGGCTGGGAGGAGAGAGGCTGAAGCTGGGGGAGGCTGGAAGGAGAGAGGCTGATGCTGGGGGAGGCTGATGCTGGGGGAGGCTGGGAGGAGAGAGGCTGATGCTGGGGGAGGCTGGGAGGAGGGAGGCTGGGAGGGGAGAGGCTGAGAGAAGAGAGGCTGATGCTGGGGGAGGCTGAGGCTGGGAGGAGAGTGGCTGATGCTGGGGACAGAGAGGCTGATGCTGGGAGGAGAGAGGCTGATGCTGGGAGAAGAGAGGCTGATGCTGGTGCAGCATGGGGGATGGAGCACGATGGGGGGTGCGCAGCATGGGGGATGGAGCACGATGGGGAGTGCGCAGCATGGGGGATGGAGCACGTTTGGGAGTGCGCAGCATGGCGGATGGAGCACGTTTGGGACTGCGCAGCATGGCGGATGGAGCACGTTTGGGAGTGCGCAGCATGGCGGATGGAGCATGTTTGGGAGTGCGCAGCATGGCGGATGGAGCACGTTTGGGAGTGCGCAGCATGGCGAATGGAGCACGTTTGGGAGTGCGCAGCATGGCGGATGGAGCACGTTTGGGACTGCGCAGCATGGCGGATGGACCACGTTTGGGAGTGCGCAGCATGGCGGATGGAGCACGTTTGGGAGTGCGCAGCATGGCGGATGGAGCACGTTTGGGAGTGCGCAGCATGGCGGATGGAGCACGTTTGGGAGTGCGCAGCATGGCGGATGGATCACGTTTGGGAGTGCGCAGCATGGCGGATGGAGCACGTTTGGGAGTGCGCAGCATGGCGGATGGAGCACGTTTGGGAGTGCGCAGCATGGCGGATGGAGCACGTTTGGGAGTGCGCAGCATGGCGGATGGAGCACGATGGGGGGTGCGCAGCATGGGGGATGGAGCACGATGGGAGGTGCACACCTCCCCCCAACACACGCACACACACAACACACCACACACACACTGGGAACCACAAACACCGCCCTACACAGACACCCACACACACAGACAACGCTGCACACACACAACACCCAACACACAAACACCGCTGCACACACACAACACCCAACACACAAACACCGCGGCATACATAAATATACGCACATACCACGCAACACACACACATTGCACAAAACATACCTCCCCCCAAAACACACCACACCCACACAAACCGCGCAACACACACACACAACGCTACAGACACACAGCGCTCCACAAACAACGCAACACACATACAACACCGCTCTCATCCCCCGCCACACCCAGACAACACCCAGAACATGTACAGCCCCTACACAAACACTTGGTAACTACACACAACAACATCTATATATATATAACAAAAATCATACATTAACTACACAATACGTAAATTCTAGAATACCCGATGCGTAGAATCGGGCCACCTTCTAGTATATAAATATATATATATATATATATATATATATATATATATATATATATATGAGAGTATATAAAACCCCCCATCCTCCCTTGTGATACATACACAGCGGTGTCAGTGTGCACTGTGCGTGGCTAGGTCTGCTAAAGTAATAAAG